>NC_140505.1:46169642-46769642 GCF_964339955.1 Pipistrellus hanaki
AAGCTCAGGGAAGGCCTTGCAAACTCTGAGACCTAAAGTATCCACAAAGGAAGGTGTGAAATGAAAATTTTTTTAAACTAAACACAGTTTATGGCAGGTAATCATGTCCTAGGCTAGAATCTTCCCTGACAAAAAAATCAATCTGTGTCTTAACTGAGCCTGACTATTGTCTTTTGCATCTACCTTGATATGCCTTTGGAATGGCAGGGTAACTTCCCTTTTTCTGGGCCCCTCTGGGCACGACCAGAGCAGAGCAAACAAATCTTCTCATTATTTCTATCATGCTAATTGCTGGATGCCTTTTATTAACTATCCTAGAGTTACTGCCTAGGTAAAAGATGGATCATTTTACTTTTTATCTAATCCCAGAGGTGCCCCTTCCTTCGCTTTCTCCCACCTCCCTAATCTATCACCAATGAATTTCACATAACCTACTTATGTCTTCTCTTTTGATTGTAAAGAATAAAAGGTGCAAAACTGCTGTCCTCTGGAGCATTTTCTCAGTCCCTTGAGATTTTGCTTCCCAGCAAGTGTAGACAGTTTGGCTAAAATAAAGTCACAAAAGTTTTCCATAGGTTTGGATATGTTGACAGTTCCATATACATTTTTGGAATATTTGTTCTAGATCTGTGAAATATGTCATTGGTATTTTTAAAAATACGGTTTTATTGATTTCAGAGGAAGGAATAGGGAGAGAGAGATAGAAATATCAATGAGTAGAGAGAGTCATTGATCAGCTGCCTCCTGAATGTGCCCAACTGGGAATTAAGCCTGCAACTTGGGCATGTATCCTGACTGGGAATTGAACCGTGACCTCCTGGTTCATAGGTTGATGCTCAACCACTGAGCCACACTGACCAGGGGGTATTTTACTAAGGATTGTTTTGAATCTACAAATTGCTTTGGCTAGTATGAACATTTTAATTATGTTAATTCTTTCAATCTATCAACAGTATACGTTTCCACTTTTTTGTATCTTCCTCTTCCTCCCCCCCCCCCCCCCCACCAGTTTGGATGCCTTTTGTTTCCCTTCTTATCTGCTAAGGCTAGGACTTTCAGAACTATCTATATATATAAAAGGCTAATATACCAAGTGTCCTTCCCACTGTCCAACCAGTTGCTATGACATGCATTGACCACCAGGGGGAAGATGATCACCACAGGAGCTTCCTTGATGCCCACTTGCCATTTATGGAGAAATGGCAGCATAGACCTGGCCGACAAAGTAACTTGGCTTCCCCCAAGTGGGACTCAGGCCCCACCATAACCGCAAAGCCTATGAAATTGCAGCTGACACTGCTGAGACCCCATGGCCAGCCTGGAAACAGTCACTGTGGGCACTGGGTAATGATGTCACATAGCAACACCCAGCTTTGTCTCCCTAGTGACTAGCCTCCTTGCAGTTTCTTCCGCCAGGAATATGACTTGCTTTATAGCCAGGTGGAAACATTTACATTTTAACCAAATATTTGTAAAGTGTTTTCCCATGCCTCATCTCATTTGATACTCACAGAAGTTCTGGAGTAGGTAGATAGGAGACTCGATGGAATCATATTTTCTTTTCATTTGACTGAAAATGGAGATTTAGAAAGCTTAGAAACTTGACCCAACTGAAAAGAAGTAAAAAATGGTGGACCTTGAAAATGACTTTGTTTTCTTATTCTACAGAATATAGTCAAACACTGCTTCAGTTAAATATTTTATGCTTTGTTCTCCCTGTGTGATCTACAATAATAATCTGCTTTGTGCTGATATTTACTACTCTGTTGCTAACAATTACCTGAAAGAGAAATTTGGGTGCTTCATTGGGCTGGAAAAGTTTAGCTAAATCAGAGAGCAGATCTAATTAAGCAATTTTATTCTATATATATATATATATAAAGCTAAGTTGACTCATGCATGCTCAATAAATATAAAGCTTTTGCAATGCCAATCGTACACATATGTTTTCATCTCTCATTATTGATCATGAATTTAGTTGACATTTCTATTATAGAAAAAGGGCGAATAGCAATATTAAAATATTTCTTCTAATTAATTTCCTTTCAAAGTGCATGAATTTGTGCACCGGGCCACAGTGTTGAAGACAAGTGGTGAAAGCAGACATCCCAGCCTTGTTTTTATTCTTAAGGAAAAGCCTTTTAGTTTTTGATCATTGAGTATGATGTTGGCTATAGGTTTGTCATGCATGGCCTTTATTATGCTGAGGTATGGTTCCTCTAGTCTCCTTTAAAAAATATATGTTTTTATTGATTTTTAGAAAGGAAAGAAGAGGGATAGAGAACTTGTGACCTTTTGGTTCCTGGGTGGATGCTCAATCACTGAGCCACAGTGGCTGGGCTAGCCACTTTGATGAGAGTTTTTATCATAATTGGGTGCTAGATTTTGTTAAATAATTTTTCTCTGCCTATTGATATGATCATGTGATTTTTATCCTTTATTTTCTTTATGTCATTTATCACATTTATTGACTCACAAATATTATATAATCCTTGCATCCAGAAATTAATGTATTCCTGAATCTGATTTGGTAGTATTTTGTTAAGGATCTTAGCAGGGATATTGGCCTATAATTTTCTTCCTTGTAGTGTCTTTATCTGGTTTTGGAATTAGGATAATGTTGGCCTCATAAAAAGAACTTGAAAGTCTTTCTCTTAAATTTTTTAGAGTAGTTTGAGAGGATGGGTGTTACTTCTTCTTTGAATGTTTGGTAAACTCCCCTGTGAAGCTATCCAGTCCAGGACTTTACTTGCTGGGAGTTTTGGTTTTCTATTTTATTTTATTACTACTGTAATTTCATTAGTTGTTATCAACCTATTTAGGTTTTCTAATTCTTCCTGATTGAATTTTGGCAGATTGTATATTTCTAGGAATTTGTTCATTTCACCCAGGTCGTCCAATTTGTGACAGATAGTTATTTATAGTATCTTCTTACAATCCTTCTATTTCTGTAATCTTATTTGTTACTTCAGCTCTTTCATTTCTGATTTTATTTATTTGGTCCTCTCTGTTTCTTAATGAGTCTGGCTAAAGGTTTAATAATCTTATTTATTTTTCAAATAACCACTTCTTGAAAGAATTTTTATCCTTTATTTTATTTATGTGATGCATCTTTTGTTTGTTTGTTTTAGTCTCTATATCATTATTTCCACTCTGATCATTATTTATTTTCTTCGACCTACTCTGGGCTTTTCTTGTTCTCTTTCCAACTCTTTTTAGTTATAGTGTTAGATTGTTTACTTGAGCTTTTTCTTGTTCTTGAGGTAAGCATGTAATGCTATGAACTTCCTTCTCAGGACTATTTTCACTATGTCCCATAGATTTGGGGTTGTTGTATTTCATTTTCATTTGTTTCCAGGAAGTTTTTATTTTTATTTTTTAATATATATTTATTGGCTTCAGGAGGAAGGGAGAGGAACAGATAGATAGAAACATCAATGATGAGAGAGAATCATGAATTGGCTGCCTCTTGCATGCCCCACTCTGGGAATCAAGCCTGAAACCTTTGACCAGAATCAAACCTGGAACCCTTAAGTCCACAGGCTGATGTTCTATCCACTGAACCAAACCAGCTAGGATTCCAGAAAGTTCTTTTTATTTCTTCCATGATCTCATGGGTAATCTATTCACTGTTTCATAACATGCTATTTAGCTTCCATCTGATGGAATGTGTTTTAGTTTATTTCTTATAGTTGATTTTTAGTTTCAAATTATTGTGATCCAAGAAGATGCTTGATATGACTTAAATCTTCTTAAATTCATTAAGACTTATTTTTTATCCTAACATGTGGTCCATCTTTGAAAATGTTTCATGTGTATTTGGGAATAATGTATATTCTGCTGCTTTAACATAAAATCTTCTGTAAATATCAATTAAGTCCATTTAATCCAGTGTGTTGTTTAAGGTTATTTTTTCCTTGTTGATTTTTTATCTAGAAGATTTATCCATTGATGTCAGTTGAAGTCCCTACTGTGACTGTATTGCTGTTGATCTCTCTCTTAAAGTCCTCTTAGAGTTTTGTTTGTTTTTTATACATTTACATGGGTAAATATAGGTTTACAAGGGTTATATTTTCTTGTTGGACTGACCCCTTTAGTATTATGTAGTGACATTTTTTATTTCTTTTATGGCCTTTGCTTTGAAGTCTATTTTTTCCAAAATTTCAGTTCTCCTCCTCCTTCTCCTCCTCCTCCTTCTTTTTCTTCTTCTCCTTCTCCTTCTCCTATCCTCAACCAAGGATATTTTTACACTGATTTTTAGGGAGAATGAAAGGAAGGGAAATATATATATATAGAGAGAGAAACATCAATGTAAGAAAGACACATCAATTAGTTGCCTCCTGCATGCATCCCAATCTGGGGGCACAGATTTGAGTCTGCAACTGAGGACGTGCCCTTGACCAGAATTGAACCTGCAACCCTTTGGTCCATTGGCCAACTGAACCAAACTCGCTAAGGCTAAAGTTTTTTGTTTTTGTCTTTTCTTTAGATATGAGTATTGCTACCCAGCTTTTTTTGTTTGTTTACATTTCCATAGACCAATTTTTCCATCCCTTCACTTTCAGCCTCTGTGAGTATTTTGTCCTTAGTTGGGTCACTTATACATAGCATATATATGGGTCATGTTTTCTTATTCATTCAGCTGCCCTATGGCTTTTGATTAGAACATTTAATCCATAATCCATTTACATTAAGGCTATTATTGATAGGTACTTATTTATTGCCATTTTCTTTATACCTATGTTCTTCTCTCTTCTCCTTTCTCTTTTCTTCTTCTTCTTCTCCTTCTCCTCCTCCTTCTTTGTCTTCTTCTTCTCCTTCTCCTCATCCTCCTTCTCCTCATCCTCCTTCTCCTCATCCTCCTCCTCCTCCTCCTCCTCCTTCTTCTTCTTCTTCTTCTTCTTCTTCTTCTTCTTCTTCTTCTTCTTCTTCTTCTTCTTCAGCCACTCCTTTTAAAATTTCTTGAAATGTTGCTTTGATGGTAATGTATTCTTTTAGCCTTTTTTTTTCTTTTTTCTTTTTCTTTTTTTTTTTTTTGTCTGGGAAGCTCTTTATTTCACCTCAATTTTAAATGATAGCCTTGCTGGATAGAGTAGTCTTGGAGTCAGGTCCTTGTTTTTTATTACTTTGAATACTTCATGACACTCCCTTTTGGTCTGAAATGTTTTGTTTAGAAATCAGCTGACAGTCTAATGGAAACTCCCTTGTTAGGTAACTCTGTCTCTTTCTTGCTGAATTTAAGGTTCTTTTTTTTGTCTTTAACATTTGCCATTGTAAATATAATGTGTCTTGTTTTTAGTTACTTTGAGTTCATCTTGATTGGGGCTCTCTGTGTTTCCTTAACTTGGGTTCTTTTTCTTTCACTGGGTTAGGGAAGTTTTCTGTCATTATTTCTTCTAATAGATTCTCTAGTCCTTGCTCACTTTCTTCTCCTTCTGGCACACATAAAATGCAAATGTTATTACATTTCTTGTTGTCCCAAAGTTCCCTAAACTATCCTCCTGCTTTTTAATTCTTCCTTTTTCTTTTTGATGTACAGATTGAGTGTTTTTTTCTACCTTGTCTTCCAAATCACTGATTCAATCCTCTGCTTCAACCAATCTACTTTTAATTATTTCCTATGTATTCTTGATGTCAGATGTGTTATTCTTTATTTTTTACTAGTACTTGTTCATGGTCTCTATTTCTTTTTCATGCTGCTTTAATTTTCACTAGGTTTCTTGTAATTTTCACTAAGTTCTTTAAGCATTCTTATAACCATTACTGTGAACTCTATATCTGATAAATTGCTTGCCCCTCTTTCATTTAGCCACTTTTCTAGAGATTTCTCTTTTTCTTTAATTTGGGAATTGTTTATCCCCATTTTATCTGTCTCTGTGTTTGTTTCTATGAATTAGATAGAATTACTATGCTTTCTAGTCTTTGTGGGATGGCCTTCCGTAGTAAGTGTCCTGTGGGACTCAGTGGTGCAGTCTCTTGATCTTCTGAGCTGAATCATCTAGGAATATTCCTTGTGTGGGTTATTTGGGACCTCATATTGTAATCAGGTCTTGTTTGATGTTGTCTATTTATGGGTTGGATCTCTCCTCAGGCTGGCTGACTATGAGCTGGAACCCCAACCATGTCATGTGAGCCACTGTGCAGGTGTTGACAGAAAAAAACAAAGCACAACAACATAAGAAACAAGACAAAAGCAAAGCAAAGACTCCAAACAACAAAAACAAACACAAAAGAAAGAGAATTAGGACAGGAAAAAAAAATAACAACAAAAAAATATGTATATAAGTAGAAAAGAAAGGGAGGAAGAAAAAAGAATATGAAAGTTGAAAAATAAGAATAGAAAATAAGAAAAAGAAAAAGGTGTAAAATAAAAGAGACAGGAAAAAATTATGAAGAGGAGAAAATAAGAAAAAGAAGAAAGAAAAAAATTAAGTAAAGAAAGGAGAAGAGAGTAGTAATAGAATAAGAAAAGGAGAGTGCCTGGCTAGAGTGGCTCAGTCTTTGAGAGTTGACCTGGGAACCAGGTGCTAGCCACTCTCAGAAGGTGTCCATGTATATCTTATAAAAATATTTTCCAAATTGATTTATCAATTCAAACTTCTTTCAATACAAATATAAGAATGTATTGAATCAATTACATATTTTCATCACTGACTTTAAAATAGACATCTTAGAGACAAACCCTAATCTGGGAAAATAAGCAAACAAAAATATCCTCATAAAAATTTGAAGCCACAATAAAATCCAGGGCATATTAAAAATAATTGAAAACTGCCTCTTTCAAGACTTTGAAATAAGTTTTAGATATGCTATTTATCTCACTCTGAAGATAGAATTGTAAATGAAAGTGTCAAAGGAAAGTTCTCTATAAAAATGACATCCCTAAGTTTTAGTTTTAAAATACTTTAAGATAAGTTACAAAAGAATTCCCTAGAGCCAAAGAACAATGCCACCATAATTTTTCTATTTCAATATAAAGATTAATAGAGTATGATCAGTAATTTCTATTAAACCTAATAGTTTTGAATTCTCTCCCATTAGAGAGAAGTGAAGGATGTGGTAAGATATACATTTCTTTCCTTCAGCACTAATACATTTTTATTTGTACTGCAGATTTAGCCAATAACCGCAGTTGACCTTTATCTCAATGTATAGCTCACTGTTCATCCATAGTAAAACGTACCATGTTGGTAATCATTTTCTTTTGAAATCTTTTTAGTTTGTCCAAAGGGCACTTTTCAAAGAGCAGGAACAAACACTCTAAGGAATACTTACAGGCTGTATAGCCTGCCTTTTGTACTATTCAACCTTTTACTTACAAAGAGCTCTTTTAAACTCCAAGTTTCATACCAACTGTGTCAAAGAGAGCCTGAAACAATGCCTTCTGCCAGTTATTTCCTTGCAATGGTTGAAGGGACTTCCCATTATGAGCTGCATGTTTGAAAATAGACCTACAGAGAGAATGTCACTTTTGTAGAGCCCCAAAAAGAACTTCCTGATAAACTGGAATTTATATCATTTGGATAATTTTATGCTCGAATGGATTAAGCCACATAATATATTGAGAGGGACAGAATGTGTTATAATTTCAAAAGACATTTATTATTCCAAATTCACAGTTAAAAATTCTTTTTTCTTAAGTATTCCATGCAAGTTTGTAAATTCATTTGCACTTCTAAGCCAGCACCTTGTACTTTTCTACTCTACAAATTGGACATTTTTATCCAATTTATGTAGATATACATTTTGTCCTATCTGTAAAATTAATAAGGAAAAACCTGACTATAAAGAAAGAAAAGTATTGGGTAATAGAACTTGCTTTGGATTATGGAAATGTACTATCTTCAATTGATTAAGTACAGTGAAAAAACAAAAAGGTAAAAATATAAAACCTATCTCTCAGATATGTTTCTACTCATGTTTCCCCAGAATGGCACCAATTTTGCTTATTTTAATTAACTTGTCAGATTAAGGAGATTCTATCTTGGCAATGATTGAGGATTCTGTCTTGTATATAGCCAAAACGTAAGTGGGATAAAATTTCAATGGTGGCAGAATAATATGCACCAACAAGTCAAGTCAGAAAAACAAGTTGGAGGAGTGGTGTCCTGGGGCCATTTAGATTTAGGACAAAATTGTTATGGACATGGGCAGGTCAGAAAGTGGTCTGCATGAGTTTTGAAACTTGAGTGTGTCACCTCTCAACTTCCCTGTCTGTTAGCTTCATCAAGTCCAAAGTGAGACCCTCCATTTTCTGGAGAAAATCGAAGTGTTCAGTGGTGACCACTTTGTCATTGTGGTTGGCCTCTTTCAACTCTATCCCCCTACTTGTCTTCTCTCTTAAATATAAACCTATGCCTACCTCTTATCCACCTTATGTTCTCAAATCCCAACAAGGTGATAACAACACAAAATTTGGCACCATTTTTCCAAATGCAACAGACTTATTTGGGCATATTCTGGAAACCAAGGGCACCCCACTGGTGAATTCTGATTTCATCTGCACATTGAAATCTGGAGTCTCAAGAATTATTTTTTCAGCAGCTCAGAAACTCCTTGAAAGTCCATGGAAGTGAAAGGAATTTTAGACACAGGAAAGGCAGTATCAGGGAAAGGGGGTTCACAGGGGATGAATACATATATTCACAGAAGATAGAGAAATGTTACAAGATAAGGGGAAGAGGAAGAGGGCGATATCAGGTGAGCTTTAAACTTTGAAACTGATATTATGCAGGAGAGTGACTAATTAGGAAAGCATGAGGGCATAAATTAAAGAAGGGTCCAATTAGAAAGGGTCATGAAGAGACAAAGAGCTCCCAGCATTTATAAATCCCTAGACAAAGGAACTCAGAGAGCTGAACTAGATTTTTCCCACTAGAGAGAGTAGGTTTTTCTCTTTGGGGACCTCTTTGGGGACACCTCTCCAGGGGGAGTAAACTTACAGTAAACTTCTACACAGTTGCTTAAAAATCTTTTAGTCCATAAATTTTATTCTTCAAACTTCGTACGGCAAGAAACCACAAGGAGAGTCTGCTCACCAAAGTCCACATAACAGAAGTTTATGGTTGTCTTGATGTTGAAGAACTTTTTACACCATCTCAGAGTCATCAGTGCTCACAACCTCCTGTAAAAGTATCCATTCCTCACAAGTTTCTTGATTTATGTTGGAGCAAGACTCTGGCAGATTCCAAATGTCCTAAAGAAATAGCAAGATGCAATAAGGTTCAACCTGGTGGATCCAACAAGTTATTGCAGAGACAGGGTGCTTTTATATATGAGAGCAGCAGCTTTTGTAGAGTGTGGTTTATGAAAATTTATGATATTTTTTTACAGTTCACAAAAAAATGGATAATTTTGTACCAATATACTCTTTATTTTTACTTTATACAGAGTTTCTAGGACACCATCACTATTCCTCCTCTTTCTTCACCTTATTCCATTTCTTCTATCTTCAGATAAAGTTAGAGGAGATGTATTTTGGATCAGGGTCAACTATTTGCCTCAAATTAAAATATACTAATGAGCTCAGCTGGTGTGGCTTGATGGTTGAGTGTTGACCGATGAACCAGAAGATTACAGTTAAATTCCTGGTTAGGGCACATGCAGGCTTTATCCCTAGTAGGGGTTGAGCAGAAGATGGCTGATCAATGGATGATTCACATTCATCATTGACCCTTTCTTTCTTTCTTTTCTTTCTTTCTTTCTTTCTTTCTTTCTTTCTTTCTTTCTTTCTTTCTTTCTTTTCTTTCTTTCTTTCTTTCAATATATTTGTATTGATTTCAGAGAGGAAGGGAAAGGGAGAGAGAGACAGAAATATCAATGAAGAGAGAGAATCATTGATTGGCTGCCTCCTGCTCACCCCCTACTGTGGATCAAACTCATAAACCAGGCATGTGTCTGGATATGTGTCTTTAAATGGTATCAAACCCAGGACCCTTAAGTCCACAGGCCGATGGCTCTATCCACTGAGCCAAATCAGCTATGGTTCATCGTTGATGTTTCTATCTCTCTTTCCCTCTCCCTTCCTCTCTGAAATCAATACAAATATATTTTTTTAAAAGAAGGTATACTAATGACTACAGGTGTTGCCTCAATCTTAAAAACTACTAGTAATCATTTTAAATTATCTCTCTTCACTTATTGAGGGATCTGATTTGAATTAAAGGCTTCCTTTGTGAGAAGGATCCTCCAGGCTAATTCTGAAACAGCCAATCCTGGCCCTGAAGGAACAGTGAGAGAAGAACCTGAGCTTTTTCTTGAAGTAGGCAGGCTGACCAAAACGTCAGACAGAACAAACCCAGTGTGTTCCACGCCTTCTCCAGTGAAGGATTTCTATGTAGAGGCCCAGGAAGACACACTCACTCCATGCCCTGGGTTTACTTCAGAAGATGGGTGGAAACTGGAAAGGGAACTGCATAAGGAACCCAATAGCTCTGCATTCCAAGGCAAGTTGATGATACTGTTGCAGGAATGGCACCAGGTGTTAGAACCATAGGGTCAGACCAGATCTGGGTTCAGCAACCTTGGCATTTGAGTTCTGGCTAGGGAACAAATCAAAGCCAAGACCCAAACTATAAGAGGACATTTCTTTGGTAAATCATGAAGGTAGAAAAAGAGTAATTTGTAGAAGAGATGGGCTTAGGAAACAACTTATAGAGGTAAAGAAGGGCCCTTGAAGCTTGGGAGTGAGGAATTTAGTGGTAACACACCAGGAAGAGGGGAGAAGGATGGGGAAGAGAGAGGGAAGATGGGGGTCATGCTGCCAGGGAGAATAGTGCTCTGGGTCCTCTGTCCTGATGGTTTTAAGGGTGGAGAGTTCAGGGGAGGTTCCAGGGGAAGATCTCAATAGAATATTCAGCAGCTTTCCATGTGTCTCCTTCAGGGTCTGGTCTCCAGTAGTGACAGGCACCTGGATCTATCAGTTGACTGATTGGTTGGTACTAGGGCAGGGGTCATTATCCAAAGCGGCTGATCCTGAGGTCCACCCTGAGGTCACTGGTCTGGTTTTGTTGCTTTTCTGGGGCTGGAGCTGAAATACAATTGAGGCCTAGATGCTCTCTCTAGGGAGGAAAAGTCAGGGAGTCCAAAACGCATGACCAGTGATATGCTAGGAGAGGTCACACTGAGGGAGACGTCTCACTCTACCATTGTTTATTGCTGGATGCCTGGGGCTTTCTGTCAGGATGATCCTTTTTTCTCTTCTCCCTGAAGACCTTCTGTATCTGGCCCATTGCCCTTGCTCTGCTCATGTCTCTCTAAATGCCTATCACATTGCTTTTTAGACTTCAAATCAACCTCTCTCTGGATAAATATATATATATGTTTTAACAGAATCTTTTTATTATTTTTAAAAGATATAAATGCAATTTCCATCAGTAGCAATACAAAGTTATATATTTTAACAAGATTTTTCTCAGGATACCTTTTCTGGATACCTTTAATAGTTAACTATTTTGATAGTGGGGAAGGGCATGTAATAAGAATAGAGCCACAAAAACAAACCAAGATTGCGGCATAGGTAAGCACCTAACTACAGCCTCAGACAAAAAATATATAACTAAAATACAAAATGGACATTATCTAGAACTACAGAAAAGTTGACTGACTAGAAATTATACAACTAGAAGGAAAGAGAAAACCAGAAGGAAAATCAGAGGACCTGTAAAAGCTTAACGTATGGAGACACATTGCATGCACGGAGAGGATGGAGCCAGAGAGGAGGGGTGGGTGGCTGAGTGCCTGGTTGGCGTTCCCTAGCGGGAAGGAGATAAAAGCTCCTGATTATGCTGAACCCCAGTTCTGACAGCACTGAACCCTAGTTCTGGGTGAGACCCTGGGGACCCAGGCTCATACAGAGGGAATCTAGGCTGTAAGGCGGAGCGGCAAAAGGCAGTCCCAGAGTTGCGCACATTTCACGCAGGGGACGGACTGTTGACTCTGCTGCTAGATTGCCCTAGCAGGAAGGAGACAAAAGCTCCGGATTGTGCTGAGCCCCAGTTCCGACTGCACGAAACCCCAGTTCTAGGCCAGACCCTGGGGACCCAGGCTCATATGGAGGAAGTCTGGGCTGTAAGGCAGAAACTCAGGAGAGCGGAGAAAGGAAGTCCCGGAGGCACGCACGTTGTGTGCAGAGGACAGACTATTGACTGTGCTGTTGGATTACCCTGGCGGGAAGGAGACAAAAGCTCCGGACTGCTCTGAACCACACTTCTAACCCCACTTCCAACTGCACTGAACCCCAGTTCCAGGCTCATTGGGGGAGAGACTAGACTGGTATCACCTTTCTCTCAGAGGTGCTTGCAGCGAGTACCAAAGGACACTGAGGAACATTGAGACTCAGGAACCTCATAGGGCGGGGCTGATGGAAGCGGAGGCTGTAGGCTCCACCCTGAAACTCTGCCCCATCCAAGCTGAGCACAGAGGCTTTTACAATTTTCCAAGTCTAGTTGAATAAGGCTGTCTCCTGGCATAGACACAGCTGATCCTCACAACCAATTGGCCTGGAGGTCAGTTCCTCCCAGTGATACCAACAACAATCAAGACTTAATTACAACAAGGCTGTACACACAGTCCACAAAGGGGTGCACCAAGAGTGTCTACCTCAGGTAACTGGGAGGCTGACCCACTGAACCATTTAGGACACCGTAGCACACAAAGACACCCTACCAACTCAGGGAAGCTGTGAAAATGCCGAGACAAGGAAACATATCACAAACGAAAGAAATGGAGGACAAAAAGCACCTGGATATAGAGTTCAAAAGCACGCTTATAAGGTTTTTCAAGGATTTCCTAGAAAAGGCTGATAAAATAAATGAGACCTATGAGGATATGAAAAGGGATCAACTAGAAATAAAGAATACATTGTCTGAAATAAAAAATATTATACAGATTCCTAAAAACAGAATGGAAGATTTCAAGAATCAAGTCAAAGATTTGGAACATAAAGAGCCAGAGGACACACCTCTGCAGAAGCAAGAAGACAAGAGAATCCAGAAAGTTGAAGATAGTGTAAGAAACCTCTGGGACAACTTTAAGCATACCAACATCAGAATTATGGGGGTCCCAGAAGAAGAGAGAGAGCAAGATACCGAAAACATACTGGAAGAAATAGTGACAGAAAACTTCCCCCACCTGGTGAAAGAAATAGACTTACAAGTCCAGGAAGCGCACAGAACCTCAAATAAAAGGAATCCAAAGAGGATCACATCAAGACACATCATAATTAAAATTACAAGAGCAAAAGACAAAGAGAGAACATTAAAAGCAGCAAGAGAAAAGCAGGTAGTTACCTATAAAGGAGCACCCATACGATTGTCAGCTGATTTCTCAACAGAAACCATGCTGGCCAGACGGGAATGACAAGAAATATTCAAGGTGATGAATAGCAAGAACCTACAACCAAAAATACTCTACCCAGCAAAGATATCACTCAGAATCGAAGGCCAGAAAAAGAGCCTCACAAATAAAAAAAAAGCTAAAGGAGTTCATAACTGCCAAACCAGAATTATATGAATTGCTGAAGGGGGTTCTTCAGGAAGAGGAAGAAAATAAATATAAAAATTATGAAAAAAAAATATGTAACTATCAACAAGTGAATCTAAAAACCAAGGGAATTAAAAAAAATCTGATGAACAATATTAACTGGTGAATGTAATAGAATCAGAGGTATGGAAGGGGAGTGAACTGATTATTCTAGGGGAAAAGGGGAGTGGGGGGTGTGGGAAGAGACTGAACATAAACTGTGCACCTATGGATGAGGACAATGGGGGGTGGGGAAAGGGCAGAGGATGGGGTGGGAAGCTGGTGGAGGGGAGCAATGGAGAAGGAAAAATGAGGAACATTTGTAATAATATGAACAATAAAGATTTATTACCAAAAATAAAAAAAAAATAGAATAGAGCCACAGTTGATTAATGGTTATTCACCTTACTAACTGTAGATAAGAGATTTTCTTATAGAAAAAGAGGGACTGGAGGATGTGCTGCAAGAAGAAAAACAGCTATAAAAAATGAGACATCTTGGGGTCCAGATGGATCTATTGTTCAGAAAAGAAAATACATTTTGAGAACAGACAAAGGATAGGACAGGTTTTGCTTTGATGGCTGTGCCTGGACCTTAACCCTCTCTGGGACTTTGCCTCAGGAATGCAGACCATTCTCAGGTCACAGGAACTGGAGGAGCTGGGTCTTAACAACACTGAAAATTAATTCCCTTGTTATAGGACTTCAAAATCCTGGAAGGAGACACCCAGACTACAGACTGCCCCGTATGGACCCCCACCCCCCACCTTGCTTGTAGCCTCTCTTCCTTATCCCTCTATACTCATCAGGCTAGTGGGAAGTGGGAGAGCAGATTTTCGTGGATGACCTGCTGCTCTCCCATATGCAGGAATTATTGGAATAAACGCTCACATATGACTCAACCCTGACTGTGCTTAATTGGCTCAAATAGTGACAGGCAGCCCGGGCCCATTAGTTGTCCGGTTTTACCTTCTGTAAATAACCATCGCAGAAGACGGAACCCTGGGGAATACAGCCGAGACAGCCTCACTTGGCCAGCTCGCGTTTGCATTCCCACAGACAGCACTGAAGTAACCTGTTAAACAACATCCTCCTCTCTTTTGTGTCAGTTTCCTAGACGTGGGGCTTCTTTCGGGATGGGAAGAGAAACATAAACTCCTAGTTAAAGTCTGTGTGAGGTAGTTAGCATTGCCAGTAAAACGTTTCTAGTCACAAGGAAATGGGTTATTGATTCCATAACCATCTGTCCTTTTTTTTTTTTTTTTTTGTCAAGATCTGACCCAAATTCCTTCTCTGCACACCTGGCCAGTATATGCATTCGTTTCAAACACTCACCTTGGGAAGGGCTGCAGTTAGGCCACATTCTTTACCCACTAAGGTGAACCATTGGTTTTCTCTCTCTCTCTCTCTCTCTCTCTCTCTCTCTCTCTCTCTCTCTCTCTCTCTCTCTCTCCTCCCTCCCTCCATCTCTCTCTCTTTTTGTAAATACAGTTTTATTGGAACATCCATTCGTGTATATATTATCTATGCGCAATTTCCAGCTATACAGGCAGAGTTGAGTACTAGTTGTGACAGAGACGGTATGTCCCACAAAGCCTCAGACATGTCCTATCTGGCCCTTTACAAAAAAAAGCTTATCCTGAACTAGAGTACAACCACAGCAAACGCTCATTGAATCTTGTGACTGCACACTGCTGATATATGGTTGTTTAAATTTCTCCTATTGGGAATACATTCACCTCAAAAGCTAAGGAAGGTGACCCAGTTCCAGAGGTCAGGAGAAATAGGAACAGGGAATAGGTAGCATATTTTTGCAGTTACTCTTGTTACAGGACAGCAAGAAGCTAGCAAAACTCCCGGGCAGGAAGAACAGGGAGACTCAGACAAGAAAATTAAGCAGCTGGGGCAGCTTGCCCCTGGTCTGTAAGGAACAAGACATTATCTTCTCTAAGCCAAGGACACTTGAGAGCAAATGGTTAAAAGCCTCCCTAATGAGAGAATGCAGGAAAGGAGGGGGGAGCGGAGGGGAAAGGAGAAAAAGGGCAGTTTTATTTTCACTCCCTACACAGCAAAGCCAGCAGTCTCAGGGTTAGGCAAGATACAAGGGCCAGGTGCTGCTCACAAATGCTGGGAAGGCCACAGCAAAGGAAAAGGGGGACCTTGAAAATTAATCTGTATCAAGATATTCGGTGGAGGAATTTAAAAATCTACAAACAGAAAAGTATACAAGGCAGAAACCCCACTCCACTCGCTTGCTCTTCAGATTAGTTGAGAGCCCATTTGTGCTTCATAAACCAGATGTATAGATGTGCTTGCTCTGCTTCTTTAATAAATGTGCATGTTTCACTTTCTTAATACATTACTGGCTTAACAAATTGGCTTGATCACAACACAGTCTTCTAAAGTCTATCATCTAAATTTATTTATGAGAAGACTAGAATCCAGGTTGAGGTTCAGCCCTCTCTCTCAGGGGGCTGTGAGGTAGCTGTCACATTCTCATAGCTCCTCATATTATCCTTTTTAGTTGTTGGGTTTCTATTTATACTTGACTCGGTATTATATCCGAAAAAATGTATGTGTTGAGTTATCTCTACGCTGTGCTGTCCTGTCCTCTGTAGGGTATGTAGTGGCATCTCTGGCCTCTATCCACCCATCCCTAGTATCATCTGCTTGTACCTTGCCTTAGCACCAGCCCTGCACAGTTGTGGAAACTAAAACTATCTCCACACATAGACAAATGTCTCCAGAACAGAAGGACAAGATATCACTACCCCCTCCTCCACTGTGAACAGCTGGTTTAAATGACTTAAAGTCATTCATAGCATATGACAAAATCAAAACCAAGACCTATACCACCCGAGTCCTGCTTCTGTGATCTCATCTTTGGAGAACTTGAACTCAGGGATAAGATTACTCATAGGAAATCACTTAAATTTCTCCCAGTAAATCAATTAAAAAGGGACTGAGTTGTTTTTTTTTTGTCAACCTGTCTAAAGCATTTTTTATTTATGTGGTCACCCTCTTAAAATGCAAATAAAGAATGCTTCCTTAGAGGGCACTCATACAATAAAAATAAAAAATAAAAAAAATAAAAAATAAAAAAAATAAAAAAGAGAAAGAAAGAAAGAAAGAGAAAGAAAGAAAGAAAGAGAAAGAAAGAAAGAAAGAAAGAAAGAAAGAAAGAAAGAAAGAAAGAAAGAAAGAAAGAAAGAAAGAAAGAAAGAAAGAAAAAGAAAAAAAGAAAGATATACTTGAGTGTAAGGACTCAGGTCAGATTTGAACTCAGCAGTTACTGTGAATTACATTCACTAAATAATAATTGGCTACAATTCTAATTGTTAATTACTGACAAATTTTCATTCATTCTGAGTAGGCACTATGCTTTGCAATGACATACATATTGCTAAAGCTCTATAAATGTGCTATATGAACACATCAGAATTATTATACTGGGAATTTTGACCAAAATTCCGTTTGAAAAGAACTTTGTGCTCGGCCAGTGTGGATCAGTTGGTTGAGAATCCTCCCATGCACCAGGAGGTCACAGGTTCAATTCCAGGTGTGGGTACATGCTAGGTTTCGGGCTCAATCCCCAGTAGGGGGCATGCAGGAGGCAGGAGATCCATGATCTATGTTTCTCTCTCATCATTGATCTCTCTCTCTCTCTCTCTCTCTCTCTCTCTCTCTTTCTCTCTCTTTCCTCTCTCTGACATAAATAAAAAACATTTAAAAAAAAAAGAAAAAAATCTTTGGAAGTCAATATAGACAGATACAGAAAATTTAATTACAACTAATTTATGAAATAACGTAATTTTCATGGAGTTTGTAACAATCAATACAGGCTTCATTTAAAGTACAGACACCCACTCAGCTGTGATGGCTCAGTGGTTGAGCGTCCTCCAATGAACCTGGAGGTCATGGTCCATACCCCATTGGGGCACATGCCAGGATTGTGGGCTCAACCTCAGGACAGGGCTTGCAGGAGGCAGCCAATCAGTGATTCTCTCTCATCATTGATGTTTCTATCTCTCCCTCCCTCTCCCTTCCTCTCTGAAATCAATTTTACTAAAAAAAAAAAGAGAAAAAAAAAAAGTACAAATATCCAAGGCCACAGTTAGTCAACAAAGATCATATAAGATTAAGATACTCTATGTCAACAACTCTCTAGCCACATGAGAAAAACTAACATAGAAGAAAATACAATATAGTTTAACAAGTGTTGTAGAGGAGGTATATGGTTAAAGCATAGTTGCCAAGAAATGAACCCTACTTTCTTGGGCATTCTCAATAGTTTTTACTACCCATAAATTAATCCAACATAGGTCAAATTGCAACATTATATTAGAAATTGCTTTCTGACTAACCCCCATTTGCATGTGGCACTGCATTAAACTAGATTACATGAATTAATTTTAAATATAGATTTTTATTGATTTAAAAGAGAAGTGGAGAAGGGAGAGAGATAGAAACATCAATGATGAGAAACATCCTGCATGTCCCACACTGGGGATTGAACCATCAACCTGGGCATGTGCCCTGACTGGGAATTGAACTGTGACTCCTGTTTCATAGGTCAACACTCAACCACTGAGTCATGTTGGCCAGGCTATATTAAATTTTATTTCTAATCCATTAGGTTTAAATGAACCATCAATGCCATATTTCAAAATCTTTATGTAATAATCTGCAAACATATTTATATGTTTTGATTGTAAATAAATTATCCTATAGGAAAACAATAGAAATCCTATGTGTGTGATAGTAATTATATTTTTGCATTGTAATTTATTAATTTATTTTTATCCATATAGTTATACATTTATTTTAATATATTTATTAGGCAGCTGCAATATCACAAGCACTCTCTCTCTGCAAGCTGGGAGCAATCAATGCATTAAAAATTTACCCTCATTGAAAGTGACAATGAAAATTGTGCCTCAAAAATATCCATCCCTTGTTCTAACAATGTCTTGGCTTCAGATAAATTATCCATGAATATGCTATTCTGAGTGATCTGTCCAAAGAGGCTGAGACCAAATTTATTTAATTTGCTCATGCAGTATTAAATTAAGGCAATTATCAACAGGGCATCAAGAAACAGGATGAGGCCACCCTGCAGTACTGACTTCAATTACCTCTCATGTAGGGTTGCTAAATTTGGCAAAAAAAAAAAAAAAAAAAAAAAAAAATACAGATTATCCAGCTAATTTGAACTTCACATAGTTTTTTTTTAATTTTTTTTTATTTTTATAATATAAGTATGTTCTACATACAGGGGTGAACAGATAGATGTAGGTTTACAGTTGTTCATATGGAAAATAATATAATGATTAATGATAATTCAGGAATAAACTGTTTTGTGTACTTACAACTATAAACCTACTTTTGCACATTCCTGTGTTATAAAGGAACATGTGTGTATGTGGGGGGTATTTGTTGCTTATCTGATATTCAGATTTAAACAAATGTCCTGTATTTTATATGGCAAGGTTAGTCACCAGAGTCTCCAGACTAAACGATTGACCTGGTTGCTAGAGTAGGTAGTTATATAGGAGCAGGGCAGAGAGGGGACAAACTGAGCCAAGGCCATACTTAAGGAAGAAGCGGGGGAGATAAACCAAAAGGTGGGTAAAAACAGGGAGAAAGAAATGCAGTAAAAAAGCCGCAACCGGTTTGGCTCAGTGGATTGAGCGTCGGCCTGTGGACTGAAAAGTCCCAGGTTCAATTCCGGTCATGGGCATGTACTTTGGTTGTGGGCACATCCCCGGTAGGGGGTGTGCAAGAGACAGCTGATTGATGATTCTCTCTCATCGATGTTTCTAACTCTCTATCCCTCTCTCTTCCTCTCTGTAAAAAGTCAATAAAATATATTTTAAAATAAAAAAAAATAAAGAATCTTAAAAAAAAAATGCAGTAAAAAACGATTCCTGGCATCCAAAGGGCAAAGAAGCTCACCAGGTAGGCAGGCACACCAAATTCTAGGGAGCCCACCAGCTACAAGAAAAGGACAAATGATACAAGGACATCAAGACAAAATGTGGGAGGAGCAAGAATAAGACCATAGCCAGGATCTAGACCCACCTGGGGGCACCGGGACCTCACTTGAGACAGCTTGAGTGTTCCTTAGGTGTATTTTCACTTTGAATAAAACTTAGCCACTTGCTGCAATTCTCAGTCTCTCATGTTGAAATCCTTCCTCCAGAGGCAAGAACCTGATCTTGCTGATCCTCAGCGCCATTGCCAGCACCACATGCCATCTACCTCAGCAACACCAGTAGCTTTCGTCTTAAGTTTGTTTTTTAAGTTTTCTTGCCTGGAGCATTAATCCAGGTACAGAAAGATAGATTAGCAATGCATAAACTTTTCCTTGCCCTGTGAAGAATTCTAAGGAAATTCTATCACCCATTACAGCCAAGAACCAAGAATTGAGTTTAGCTTGAATGGCTAAGATAAGATCATTAATCACTTCAGCCAAAGGAAAAGACGTTTCTTACCACACTTTTTAACAGAAATGACTAGTGTTGTAGGAATAATTGCCAACTGGATGCTCATTTTGAAAAAAAAAAAAAAAAAGTCAATTATCACTCTAGGAAGCTTCTTAAAAGTAGCTTTTAAGAAGGAAATAGCACTATTTTGGAGAGATCTTCATAATCAGAGATTTTTCTGTGATCTTTCTTTCTTTCTAACATATTTTTATTGATTTCAAAGAGAGAGACAGGAACATCAACAATGGGAGAGAATCATTGATCTGCTGGCTCCTGCACACCCCTTCCTGAGGATCAAACCACAACCCGGGCTTGTGCCCTTGACTGAAATCGAACCCAGCATCCTCCAGTTCACAGCTCTATATACTAGCCAAACCAGCTACGGTTACTTTGATGTTTCTTTAAACACATAAGGTCTCATGACCATTCTTAAGGTGCAAGTCACCATGTTTTCAAGAGAGAGGGAAGTTAATGCCTGGTTTCCTTAGAAGAAGTAAAGATCCAGGAAAACTCATACTACCCCTAGAATGACAGAGTCAGTCACAACTTTGAGAACTCCCGTAGTGTTACCTAATTATTTTAGGGGTCACAGATTGGCAACACATCCAATGCAACCTTCCAGAAAGGTGGTAGGCCTTAGGTTCCCAGTTCACTTTGAATAATTGAGTTTAATACTTGGGTTAGAGAAAATGTATGACACGTCTCATTTTTCCACTTATTCAGCCAGGTGACATTTGTTATCCCAATGAGATGACATCTAGAATATTGATTTGACAGGTGCATAGGTAGAGGGGCAGGGATTGGGGTCATCATTTTCTATTTCTGAAAGTTTTCTTGCGAAGGTGAGGGGAATGGCGATCAAATTATGATCAGAATTATCTGGCAGGGGATGAACAATTTAGTGCTCCTTGGTTTTTTTTGTGTTTTTTTTTTGTTTGTTTTTTAATCCTCACCTGAGGATATTTTCCCACTGATTTTTAGAGAGAGTCGAAGAGAGAGGAAAAGACCGAGAGAAATATCGATGTGAGAGAAACACATCGATTGCTTGCCTCATACACGCGCCCTGACCAGGACCTAAACCGAGGAGGAACCTGCAACCAAGGTTCATGCCCTTGACTGGAATTTAATCTGGGACCCTTTGGTCCACAGGCTGATGCTCTATCCACTAAGCCAATCCTGGGATAGCTGATCTTTTAAGTTTAAGTTGCTTGAAACACGCTGGAAGAATTGCTCTAGGATGTTTTCCTTAATGAGGAAAGAATTACACTGAAATACAATGATCACTAATGGCCCTCTCCCCTGAATTTCCCAGGGATTAAATAACTGCCTCCATATGACAAGTTGTTGTTCTCACTCTACAATCATAAAAATGATTTATCTTATTCAAGTAGCTAAAATGTTACCTTTTTCTCAATCACTCCCTACTTGTATCTTGACCGTTGGTCTGGATGAATCAGTTGCATTTATTTGGAAGGGCATTTTTGTAAAACCACAGATATCCATTATGACCAGTGTGAAAAGATGGCATAGAAAGCAGCACACTCAAAAAAGATATTATCTAGCCCTCACTGGTTTGGCTCAGTGGATAGAGTATCAGCCTGCGGATTCAAGGGTCCCAGGTTTGATTCCGGTCAAGGGCATGTACCTTGGTTGCAGGCACATCCCCAGTAGGGAGGTGTGCAAGAGGCAGCTGATCAATGTGTCTCTCTCATCAGTGTTTCTAACTCTGTATCCCTCTCCTTTCCTCTCAGTAAAAAAATCAATAAAATATATATTTTAAAAATATTTATTATCTTTATGAGCTAAGGTCATGCCAATCCAATAAGAAAATCAAGAGACAGAAGCAAAATTAGTTTGAGTCCCCTCAGTCTCATGTTGGCCAGACTACCATCAGTAACCAAGATACAGCAACCGAGTGAGTTTGGAGTTGATGTTAAGGAAAAGATAGGTGCTTCATGCCCTGAGTTGCCAAAGTAAAGTCTCAAATTTTCAAAATTGGTTTATATAACACAGGACCACTTTTGTTCTGATCATTACATAGGAAGAGACCTGGACATTCTTTCTTTCTGCGAACATCCAAATTAAATGATTAAACTGCCTTACTTAGATATGTGGACCAGGAACAGGTAAAGGAGTTTAAGTCAGAAATTATTTTAGTTGATTTGAGATTGTAAAGAGAATGAAAGCTTCCCTGAAACTCTTGACTACCAGTACATTGTTGAGTACTTTTTGCAATGAAAGACATACCCTTATCAGACTGAAAATGATAATGATTGCCATTAGGATTCTTATGATGTTCTGGAGTTGGCTGTTCAGATGGAACAGTAAGTAATATTGTAAGCTAAAATGGGCTACAGCTATAAGCCTCACAAAGCGGTTAAAGTTCTGATGAAGACTATTTGTTATGAGTAGACAGAGCCCACACTCTGTGTAGTATGGTCTCCTGAATTTGTCTATACACTTGGGTGGAAAAAAAAAAAAAGGTAATTCACAGGAAAATGAAAAACCCAATGTTATCTAAATAATGGTTAAAGTGAACCCACCACACTAGAAAATACTTCTATCTATCTACCTATCTATCTATCTATCTATCTATCTATCTATCTATCTATCATCTATCATCACCTATCTACCTATCAATCTATCTATACCTAAGTGACTGGCCGACAGGCCAACTGGCCAGTAGCTATGATACACACTGACCACTAGGGGCCAGACACTCAATACAGGAACAGAAACCAGTGTATGATGGAAACATGGAACAGACTGATGAATCTGAGAGGAAGGTGGGAGGAGGGAATGTGGGAAGAGATAAACCAAAGATCTTATATGTATTGTATATTAGAGGCCAGTGCATGAAACCCTTGGCCTGGCCTGAACCTTCTTGCAATCCGGGACCCCTCAGGGGTGTGTCAGAGAGCCTGTTTCAGCCCTATCCCCGCAGGCCAGGCCTAGAGACTCCACTAGTGCATGAATCCGTACACTTGGTCTCTAGTATTATCATAATAATATAGCAGCTAATACCTCATATTAACATGGAGTTCTAAAACAAGTAAATTTTGGGCAGACTTCCAATTCTTCAGTGCAATGTTAGATCCTTCGTCAAAAGTATGAGTCTTTTGTTTTGCTCAGACAGCAATGGTAGATTCAAACAGCAATGGTAGCCATCTGAGTAATACATATAGGTCTTATCTGGAGCTTGATTTCTTCCAGCCATGTCATCAGAGAATGAACTCTTATTTGGGAATGTATAAACATGACACAGATGGTTATATTAGCAGCCACAACTGGTTTTGAAGTTTGTGGTCCCAAACACAAGTGACTTGAATCTGCCAGGCAATCTGTAGCTTTCCAAGTGGCAGACCAAACAGTTAAGGACATACATGAGAAATAAGTTAAGGACATAAATGAGAAACTGACCTAATAGAATTATGATAATTTTTATAGCCAGTTCTTCCCCTTGAAAAACTTACCTTCCTTGTGTAGTAATCCAGATGAAAATTTAAGAGAGGTTGCCATGACCGTGTGCAGCAAATGCCAGTAAAAATGCAGTCCAAAAGTCAGTAAAAATTAATGAGTTTTCTCAAGGGGCTGATGTTTAGTGCTATGAGAATGGCCTTGTTTCCTGCTCTCTGCTGAGAGTAATCACATACATGATATATTCCACAGATGTGGCCCTGGGATGGAATATCTAGAGCAGCTTAGTGGGCAAAATCTGGTTGCAAGTTAGAAAAACATCAGGTTCAGGAACTTAGGAATCTTCTAAGAATCAAGGAATCCTTTGATTTAACAGCCTTGCTTCCTATGGTATAAGGGTTCCCCCAAAGAGATAGCCATTTTTTTTTTCACGTGAAGCCAGTGCTACTGGGCTGCTCACAGTTCAATCAAGTCAACTTCCAATCATTTCAGTCTATGCAGAACTTTATATGAGGCAGCATTCATGATTGTTTCTATTTGGGGAATTTCTTGACCAACAGTTATAATAGATTGCTTTTTGGCTGGGAGTTTGTGGAGTTTGCACCTTGTGGTTGACTTGGTCTTGGTTCACAGAGCAGTAATTTCTTTTTAAAATTTTATTTTATTGTTTTTTGGGTTTTTTTTACAGGGAGGAAGAGAGAGGGATAGAGAGTTAGAAACATCGATCAGCTGCCTCTTGCACACCCCCTACTGGGAATGTGCCCACAACCAAGGTACATGCCTTTGACCAGAATCGAACCTGGGACCTTTCAGTCTGCAGGCCGACGCTTAATCCACTGAGCCAAACTGGTTTAGGCACTGAGCAGTAATTTCTTTGAGAACTTCACTTTGCTCTGGGTATTTGCTGCACATGGTCATGGCAACCTCTCTTAAATTTTCATCTGGATTTACTACACAAGGAAGGTAAGATTTTCAAGGGGAAGAACTGGCTGTAAGAATTATCTAGATTCTATTAGGTCAGTTTCTCATTTTCTTGGGTCATCTTTTTTCCCCATTAAATACAGACTCAGTGAGAGGGTCAACTTGAATGTGAGAAAACAGGGCAGGGGTTGAGTGGAAGACAAAGGCAGGTGGAACGCAGGCAGGGGCAGACACAGCAGTTTGAGCAGCCTAACCACAGGAACCAACCAAACAGAAATAATAAAATGTCTCTGGACTCAAATGGGAGGCATGGGAAAACAAGGGAGGGCCTGCAGTAACAAGGTGTACGAATGCATAGAAACAGAGAAAGTTCAGCATAGGAACAGAGACAGGACAGACAGAAACAGGGAAAGTTCAGCACAGGAACAGAGGAAGAACACAGAAACAGGGAAAGTTCAGCATAGGAACAGGGGAAGAACACACAGAAACAGGGAAAGTTCAGGTCCATTGCTGGGAAGAACAATGAGGGAATCAGTCAGGTGATGACACAGGTGGACACAGAGCAGGCTTGTAGCAAATACACACCCTGGATCACAAGCCTTTACCAGGCAGCCCACTATTGGGTCCCCCTCCCCTTTCGGGGAGTCTGAATCTGCTTGTATCAAATTTCCCACACTTTTGCTTATTAAATTTCCGGTCCTCGGAGCTCATTCTTCAGTGTTGTGAGACACAACCCCCGGAAAACACCCAGCTCACCGTTCCGGTTTCATCAGTGGCTTCACACAGGGTTTTTCTGCCTCAGGAAACTGTCCCTGAGAGGGCCAGCGATCACTTATCGAAACAAGCACCCGTTAAAAATAACCCGAGAGCTTTCCTGGTCACCTCAAAATGGATCCGGATTCCGAATGTGAGACTGCCAGAGGCTTTGAGCTAGAAAATGGCCCTGATGCTGCCATTTATTTTTTTTTTACAAGTACCGTGTGCTTTCCCCCCTCACACCCCAAGCAAATCAGCATATCTTTTTAACTGTCATCTGTAAAGGTATACATATTAGCAATAGATGTAACAATGGGAGATCTTATGCTGCCTGGCAGATTGGTGAAGAAGTCCCTACCTGCCCAAAGAAGACTGAGCAACAAGCTACTTTTCAATCAGCTAGCTTATTTCTCTTCCTTCCTTCCTTCCTTCCTTCCTTCCTTCCTTCCTTCCTTCCTTCCTTTCTTCCTTCCTTCCTTCCTTCCTTCCTTCCTCCCTCCCTCCCTCCCTCCCTTCCTTCTTTCCTTTTTTCAGTCAGTTTTTTTCTCTCCTGGTTCACAGGTCAACCACTGAGCCATGCTGGCTGGGCAGTTTTCTGATCCTAATATTATAGGAGATTGAAAAGCTAGTAAGATGTTGGGACAAATGTAATAGGAAAACTGAGGCAGGAAAATGAAACAAAGCCAAAAAGCTTTGCAGGCTGCTTGTAGCAGGGTCTTATCTTGAGAACAAAGAGTTAAAAACCTCTTCTCACAAAAGAATGTAGGGGAGGAGGGAGGAGGAAAGGGGTGTCTAATCTCATCCCACTGTTTAAACATAAAGCCAGTGCTTTCCCTAAACTGTGGAAAAGCCATAACAAAGAAAAGGGGAGACCTTGGCTTCGATTCCGGCCAAGGGCATGTGCATTGGTTGCGGGCACATCCCCAGTAGGGGGTGTGCAAGAGGCAGCTGGTCAATGTTTCTCTCTCATTGACGTTTCTGGCTCTCTATCTCTCTCCCTTCCTCTCTGTGGAATATCAATAAAATATATTAAAAAAAAAAAGAAGAAGGAAAAAGAAAAGAAAAAGAAATAAAAGAAAAGGGGAGACCTTCAGAGGTGATCTGTGGCAGGATACCTAGTGGAGGAGTTCAAAAAACCTTATAGACCGGAGGGAATATAAGGCAGAAATCCCCTTCAGATTAGCTGAGAGTCCATCTGCACTTCACAAGCCAGATGTATAGATGTACCTGTCTTGTTTCTTTGATAAATGTGCATGCTTTACTTTTTTAAAAATAAATTCACTTTAATAAATTGTCTTTATCACAATGCAATTTTCTAAAGCCTCTCATTTAAATTTGTTTCTATGATAAGACAGCCCTCTCCCTCTGACTCAGGGATCTGTCCAGTGACCCCTCCCTGGTGCCTGCGAGTGGTGCCTGCCCCACTAATTCCTAACGATTCACTTCAACCACCTCCCCCATCAATTCTCATGTACAGCCTCCAACAGAAGGCACCATTTACTCCCCTGTGCACAAGCAATCCAATATGGCCACTCACTTCCCGTGGACTTCCCTCCCATCCCATTAATTGACTCACAGGCCCCGATCCTTTCTTTTCCAGAAAGCCAAACCTTTATAGCATTTCATCCTTCCTCAGAAACCAGTAGTAATTAGGAAGATTCTGAGATGTTGCCCTACTCGAAAGCTAACAAGTTAGCCTGCCATTGTGTATACTGGCAGAAGGCTTAGAACTCCAGGGTTAGCGACAGAGGACTTGGCCATTCATAAGTATTAACATATTTGAAGCAGTTCCTTTTGCCTCCCTAGTGCCATGAAGTTACATGGGTTTGCCCAGACGTGTGCTGTAGAGGGCGTGGACTGTTTTACAGGAGAGGGACCCTGAGCTAGGGGACCTGAACATTTTATAATGGAATTAAGCATGCTGGCCCTTTGTGCCACAGACAGACACTGCATCAATCTTCCACGGCAGTTTAGGAAACAAGGCTGCAAGTTGTGTGGAAACAAAGGCTTGCAAAGTGTGAAAAAACATGAGAGATTCATGGAGAATTATTTCCCAACATGCGATTCCTATGTTAATGTGCATGCCGTGATATTAAACGGCTTGTCAAAATGTTTATTGCTTCATAAAGATGTCTATGCCAGAATTACATAAATCTGAATATATTCTTCATTTTCAGAATGCTTGTATATATGAAAGTCTTAAACTGGGTCTCCTGTTGTAAGAATTAAAGTGTAAAGCAACTACAGTTGGCTCTTAAGCAGTGATGGTAAAAAATAGAAAACTGATAAAAAAAATATATACATAAATTTGGAACATGGTATCACCATAATGGCTACCACACACACACACACACACACACACACACACACACACACTCAGCAGATCACTAAGTAGGTAAGTCCTATCAGTATTTCTTTGTAACTTCTATGGTTCATTAGAACTTCCCTATTATTATTACATAGTGTTGAACATTTCATAGCTATACACAGTTGTCACCTTCAGAATTTCCATTATATGAGATTTCACACTAGCCTTGTAGAGCACTTTATTTTGCCTCCGTTTTCATTCAAATCAGCTTTATACTGAAAGCAAACATACAAATTAGAAACAAAGCTCCAAGAATTTGTTGGAAATGAAAAGGTAAAATTCGCTGTTAAAAATTTTTTGATGTGGTTTCTGTATGTAGGATGAGAGCTGCTAACTTTCTGAAAATAAATAGCCTAGCTGGCGTAGCTCAGGGAATGAGTGTCCACCTCTGAACCAGGAGGTCACAGTTTGGTTCTGTCACTGACCAGTTGAGGCACGTGCCTGGGTTTCTGGCTCCATCTCAGGTGTTTGGCATGCAGAAGGCAGTGGGTTGATGGTTCCCTCTCATCGTTGATGTTTCTATATCTCTCCCCCTCTTTCTTCCTCTCTCTGAAATCAATAAAGCCATTAAAAATATATTTAAAAATATAAAATAAATAGCAGCCAATATTCATGGATAACTGAAGGGCCCTTGGAGTCTGAAGCCAGAAGATAAAGGTTATGTGCCTGGCAGGTGAGGAGAGGGATGGGGAAGGGGAAGGTGCAGAGGTGTGCTTCTGGGAGGGCAACCTCTTCCTTCGCTGTGTAAGGGATGTGAGGATGGAGATTCAGGAGGAGGCCCCAAGGGAAGATCTCAATAGGATATTCTGCAGCTTTCCAGGTGTGTCCTTTAGGGTCCAGGTCTCCATTGATTGCTTGGTCCACACCAGGGCAGGGGTCAGTATTCAATGCAGTGGTCCTGAGGTCTGCCGTAGCATTGCTTGTCTGATCTTGCTCCTTTTCTAGACATTGGTTGTCTGGCTTTGCTGCTTTTTTGGGCCTGGAGCTGAAATACAACTGAGGCCTAGTTGTTATCTCTTTTTCATTCAAGTCAGTTTTATATTTAAAGCAAACATACAAATTAGAAATAAAGCTCTGAGAATTTGTTGGAAATGAAAAGGTAAAATTCGCTGTTAAAATATTTTGATATGGTTTCTGTATGTAGGATGAGAGCTGCTAACTTTTTGAAAATAAACAGCCTAGCTGGTGTGGCTCAGTGGATGAGTGTCCACCTCTGAACCAGGAGGTCACAGTTCGATTCTGTCACTGACCAGCTGGGGCACATGCCTTGATTTCAGGCTTCATCCCAGGTGTGGGGCATTGATGATTCCCTCTCAAAAGATAGGACAGCAGGTGACCAGCAGTATGCTAGAGAAGAAAAAGTCACCCTGGGGGCCAGGTCCCATCCTCCAATTGTCCTTTGCCAGGCACCCAGGGCTTCTCACCTCGTGACCTTCTGCACCTGGTCCATGTCCTTGCTCTGCTCAGTCTGTCTAGCTGCCTTCCACAGCAACCACTTACCAGATGCAGTTTTGTCTGACTCCAAGCCATATGCTACAATGCTTTACTCTAGACATCAAATTCATGAAAAAAAATTATATCATTTTAGTAAATGTTCAGTATTCTGAATTATTGATATTTTAGCTTAAATAAGTTTTATTTCATTCAATAATCGATTAATCAATTTTTCAAACATGATTTTCATGCTATCTTGATCTAAAAATGTATTTATATTTTTTTAAGTAGAAGACAAGTCATGAAACCTGTTTTGAAAAAGGTAATTTTCCAGGATATTAAACGGATTGCAAGATCAGTTTTCATTTCAGTACCGTAGGGCTCAGAAGGAGTCTGTAATGAACCTAAATCTGTTGCTCCAGGACTCTGTGCTTCTCAGATTAAATGATCAGTTCAGAGATCCTGAGTTTCAAGCATGTATTAAGAGTCTATCTCCTGTTCTCAGAAGGAAAAGAAGGAGGCAGAATGAAAACTTAGGTGCCAGGCGAGCAGTCCTTTACTTTGATGAAGCGTCCTTAGAGAAAGGCTGAACAGACACTCCAATGGTGTCTATTAAGTTAATATAATCCAATGGAGGGCAATTATGGGAAGAAGTAGAAAAGCAAAAATGTGTCTGATCAGAAGTATTCTATGAAATTTAACAAAAGCGTATTCTGAAGTAAGAGTCTCAATTGTTATCTCTCAGCTATTGCAGGAAGACAGATTGTTTTCAAAGTGGTTCTGTTTTAGTAAAATAAATGTGTCTGGAAGCTATACTCAAAGACCTCTATAGGTGATTAAATGACTGTATATCCATGATCTTAGGATGCCCTCATGCTGCCACTGAATCAATTGCAATGTCTACATTCCTATTTCAGAAGAGAATTCCCCAATTTATTTAACATAGGGCCAACTGACTTCAATGGTATTGTGTGTTTTTTTTTGTTTGTTTGTTTGTTTGTTTGTTTTTCAGATGATGTATTTTATCTTAAATTTTCAAAATTCAATAGATGTATCAGTATCTGTTTATGTCTACAAAGACCTGCAATAAACATTGTTTTTTTTTAAGCTGAGCAAAATATTAAGTATTACTATACAGATATACTCTTATACTCCTTGTAACAGGCAACCAAATTGAATATTGATTCTAAAACCATACTATCTAGGTTCAAATGATTTTTCCTCTTTTTATTTATTTTTGGCAGTGTGTTCCTTTGGACAATATATTTTATCTCTTTGTGGCAGAGTTTTTTTTTAATCTATAAACTAGGATGATAATCATGCCTATCTTAAAGGTGTTTTAGGTATTGATTTTGATCCTATAAAAAGTTTATTATAGCCCTAACTGATTTGGCTCAGTGGATAGAGTGTCTGCCTTCGGATTGAAGGGTCCCAGGTTCGATTCGGTCAAGGGCATGTACCTTGGTTGCAAGCACATCCCAAGAAGGGGATGTGCAGGAGGCAGCTGATTGATGTTTCTAACTCTCTATCCCTCTCCCTTCCTCTCTGTAAAAAATCAATGAAATGTTTTTTTTAAAAAGAATTAACTTATAAAAAGTTTATTATAAAGTAACAATTTTATTTTCTGAAGAACTTTGCCTATTCTTTCTTTTATTTTTTAAAAAATATTTTATTGAATTTTTACAGGGAGAAAGAGAGAGGGATAGAGAGTTAGAAACATCGATTAGCTACCTCCTGCACACCCCACACTGGGGATGTGCCCGCAACCAAGGCACATGTCCTTGACTGGAATCGTACCCAGGACCCTTCAGTCCTCAGGCCAGCGCTCTATCCACTGAGCCAAACTGGTTTCAGCTATTCTTTAATTCTTATAAATGGAATCAATTTACTCCAATTTTGTGGATATAGCATATTTTTCTTTTTATTTAATCATACTGATTAAAATTATAATGCACAATTTTGTAGATTACTTGAAGAAAGTTGTATTTATTTGGAGTGATGATTATTTCATTCATTAATTCATTGATTTAATCTTCCAGAGGGCATGGCACATGATTAAATTTATTTGTTAGATTTTAAGAAATTCTTGAAATTGACTTTAGTTGGAACTTAAGGAGTAAATGAGTAACTTGAAAGAGTTAAAGCAGTTTAAAAGCTTATCTAAAATAATCAAAGTTTTGCCCTAACTGGTTTGGCTCAGTGGATAGAGCATCAGCCTTCGGACTCAAGAGTCCCAGGTTCAATTCTGGTCAAGGGCATGTACCTTGGTTGCGGGCACATACCCGGTGGGGAGTGTGCAGGAGGCAGCTGGTAGATGTTTCTCTCTCATTGATGTTTCTAGCTCTCTGTCCCTTTTCCTTCCTCTCTGTAAAAAGTCAATAAAATATATTTTAAAAAATAATCAAAGTTTTGTAAATATTTTTCCAACAATATCTCTTAATTTATAACTGAAAATAGATAAAGTAACTCAGATGGGAAAGACTTGAATTCTTTGAATATTTGGCTGGAAATCCAGGGAACACAATTAAAACAACTAACAGGACCTGGTCTCTAAATCTCACTTAAATTTCATTAATTAATATTGATATACTAGTTTAAAGAGATCTGAGAATAGTTTGTTTTTTTCCACAATACAGGTCCAGTTTCTCTAATGTGACATAGTACATAGCGGGAATAGTACATAGTACATGATATATACTCTAAATATCTATCAAATAAATTGATTAATTTTTGTTTTTGAAGTTTCTAAGAATTTATCTGTAAATAGGTAGACACTGCAGTGGAAAGTCAATTTGCAATCAGAAAAAATTCAAGTATCTATTTCCAGTAGTCCTTATACTTCTTTCCTTAAAGTCAACATTTTAAAAATAGGAATTAACAATAAAACAAATAATCAATGGACTTATGCTTCAAAGTTTTAAATATATATTTATACACACAAGCCCATCATGTGTGTTTAAGTAATTACATTTGTAAGAAAATAAAATAAAATTGCCATAGACTTCAAAAATATCTTTATACACCATTATCATTGTACCTGCTATTCAGCTTGATTTTTTAAATGTTATTTTATATTTTTTTATTGATTTTTTTTGGGGGGGAGAGGGAGAAAGGCAAATATCGATGTGAGAAGGATACATCCATGGCTGAGGACTGAACTGCAACATTTTGCTGTGCCAGAAGCCACCCAACCAACTGAGGGCTAGGTGACCCACATTTTAAGGGAGATTTACTGCAGCTCCATCTGCTGCAGAGCTTTCACTTACTATGGGGCCTACTCAATCTTGTGAGGCTTTCAAGTAAGGCATTACATGCATCAAAGCCCTATTCAAAAATATGGTTTCTGTGTTTTTTTTTTTTTTTTTTTTTTTTTTTTTTTTTTTGTGTGTGTGTGTGTGTGTGTGTGTGTAAAGAGACAGCAAAGAGCTTAAAGTGAAGGGGGAAAAAAGTCATTATAGCCCTGAGTTTTGTATTGGTCTCCACCTATCAATAATTGGTGTTGTGGCTGGGCTAGCCCTTGTGGTTCTTATTGTGAGTGTAAGACACCCTTTAGGAATAGCCATGAAGAAACTTTGAAAAGATACAGGTTCATTGCTTATAAGACCTGGAGAAATGACACAACATGACGGTGAGGTCACGGATACAGAGAGGATGTATACACGGTACTGGGGTTCTGTTTTCAGTGGGGTCAAGGGTGGAAGCCCAGTGCTTCTAAGCTTCATTCTTTATTGGTTGATTTAAAATGTAAGAGCGAGAATATAAAGAATGTCAATAATTGCAGCAAAAGTTTGAAAATGAAATTATTTAGCAATTAATCTATTAAAAGCTACCACATGTACTAGTCACATATTTAAATGAAAGGAACAATCATTCACACTTGCCTGGTTAAGAAAATTTTAACCTCCTAGTAGTATGCTACTTGATAATGAGGGTGTAAGACAATACAAACCTGCCCAGTCAGTGTGGCTCCGTGGTTGAGCATCAACCTATGAACCAGAAGGTCACCATTCGACTCCAAGTCAGGGCGCACGCTCAGGTTGCAGACTTGATCCCCAGTAGGGGTTGTGTAGGAGGCAGCCCATCAATGATTCTCTCTCATCATTAATGTTTTTATCTCTCTCTTCCTTTCTGAAATCAATAAAAACATATTAAAAATACAATAAAAATAAAATAAAACAGTATGAACTTTTTTTGCACTGTTGAAAAAATTTCGTAATATCTATTAATGAAGGTTGGTGTATTTGACATAATTTTATTCCTAAGCAAATGTCCAAGAGGAATTCTTCCATGTCTACATGTTCTTATGTAAGCAAAGATTTTTATAAACTATAATTTACAAAAGCAAAATTTAAAAAATGAGAATATAGAAGCCACATTTTACTCTTGAGGATATTTGAAAATGTGGTAAGAGACATAGTGAGATGCTTGTATATTGCCAAAAGTAAATGCAGGATAGAGTTCTCTCTGGGTAGTAGGTACCAAAGATGAGGGTGTGATTGGAGAGTGGTGGTACTCACGGAAAATGCCAGCTCTATTATAACTATTTTTTCTTCAACTGAATGTTTGATACATAGTTGTTTGTAATAGCTTCATGCAGTCTTTCATTCTGCAACACATTGTAATGGGGAAAAAACACACACACACAAAACAATCCCACGAAATTTCCTTAAAGAAAAGGCTTCTTACATTAAATTTAAATAAATAAGGCAAGGTCATTAACATTTTAACATTTATAAACTATATCTGAACTGTTTATAAATTATTTTTATTTCATGGAAATTGAATAATTTAACAAAATAGCATATGGGAATTACTATTGCTATAGAAGACTAAACTCATAAACTGTTTCTGAAATGAAGTACTTCTTACAAACCTATCTGAAAATTAATTTTTTTATTCTTTAACTTTTGTTCATCAATCATGTCAAGATAGCAAGCATTGCCCTGTCCGCGTGGCTCCGTGGTTGAGCGTCACCTTTGAACCAGGAGGTTAAGGTTCGATTCCCGGTCAGGCCCATGTGCAGGAGGCAGCCAATCAATGATTCTCTCTCATCATTGATGTTTCTCTTTCTCTTTCCCTCTCCTTCTTTCCTCTCTGATATCATTAGGAATATGTGTTGTTTTTTTTAAAAAAGATAGCAAGCATTATTCTGCTTGAACTTCACTTAATTGGTTTTGAATAGGCGCTCTCCCCATGCATTTTATTTCATGATATTTGCTACATAATTTTCTTGTTAAGAGTTTTGTCCATTCTCAGCATTCTGTGGTGTAAAACCTCATCACGTTTTAGAATTAAATGATTCTAATAATACACAGATGACAAATTAATGTAGCATCTGTCTGTCTTTATGGCAGCCATTAAGTGACAGTTTAATTGTTGGTTAGTTTTATTACTCATTAACAATAATTTCTGAAAGATTTTTACAATCAAGACTAGCATGAGCAGAATGCTCAAGAGATCATGTATGAGCTGTTATTTTCTCTCCATAATAACTAAATAATTTAAGTTTTCTCAAAACCTAAACCCAACCATTAATTTCTGTAAATGAAACTTATTTTAAGATTGATCATTAAAGCAATGATTCTCTAACGATTCATTGCTGAGCTTAAAAAAAATAATACTTTTCTATCTATCTGTGTACCTAGAGACAGAAAAATCAGGAAGTAAATCTGTGATTGTGCACCATGACATTTTTTTCCCCTCGAGAAGTAATTATACCATTACTATTTTGATTTGTGAAGAGATATTGTCTTTGTTCTTTCAAACTATTTTAAGAAAATACTGCAGACTGGGTTGCTTATTGACAACAGAAATTTATTTCTCAAAGTTCTGGAGGAAAAGTCCAAGATGAAGGCACCAGCATGCTCCTCTGGTGAGGACCCTCTTCCTGGTCCTCAGCTTGAAGCTTCTTCCCCATGGGAAAGGGATCTCCTGAGGTTTCTTTAGATTAGAAAGCTAATCCCATGCATGACAGCTAGACTCTCATGGCCTATGAAGAATCCACCTCCTACTACTATGGCACTCAGCATTAAAATGTCAACATATGGCCGAAACCGGTTTGGCTCAGTGGTAGAGCGTCAGTCTGCGGACTGAGAGGTCCCAGGTTTGATTCCGGTCAAGGGCATGTACATTGGTTGCGGTCACATCCCCAATAGGGGGTGTGCAAGAGGCAGCTGGTCGATGTTTCTCTCTCATCGACATTTCTAGCTCTCTATCTCTCTCCTTTCCTCTCTGTAAAATATCAATAAAATATATTTAAAAAATAAAAATAAAAATAAATAAAAATAAATAAAATGTCAACATATGAATTTGGGGAGGATACAACCATCTAAACCACAGCAGATATGCAAATGAGGATTTTAAAAATGCAGGCAAAGCTGAAACCGGTTTGGCTCAGTGGATAGAGCATCGGCCTTCAGACTGAAAGGTCCCAGGTTCGATTCCGGTCAAGGGCATGTACCTTGGTTGTGGGCACATCCCCAGTAGGGGGTGTGCAAGAGGCAGCTGATCAATGTTTCTCTCTCATCGATGTTTCTAGCTCTCTATCCCTCTCCCTTCCTCTCTGTGAAAAAGCAATAAAATATGTTTTTAAAAATGCAGGCAAAGATAATCAGTGAAAAAATATATTTAAGGCAATAATGAAATTCTGTTTGAGAGAATAGGTAATAGATACATAGAGACTATATAGCCCTAGCTGGTTTGGCTCAGTGGATTGAGCATCAGCCTGCATCCTGAAAGCTCCCAGGTTCAAGTCCTGCCAAGGGCACAGGCCTGGGTTGCAGGCTGGATCCACAGTGTATGGCCTGCAGGAGGCAGGCAATCAATGATTCTCTCTTATCATTGATGCTTCTATCTCTCCCTCTCCCTTTCTCTCTGAGATCAATATATATATATATATTATGTAGCATTCACTTGGAGATAATTGCTCTTGGCATAACTAATGTGATTCATTTATTTTTAATTAATTACTAGAATAAAATGTTTTTTTTTTCTAAAAGTTATTGCCAAAACCTTACAACAGTGGCATAACAAGTATACATGCTGAAGAATGAACATGAATCATGAGAACAGTTGCATAAAAATAAAAGCTTACAGTAATAAAATAGTTTGATAAATATAAATTAAAAAAAAGGGATTCTGAGCACTGTGCTTGCAGGCTGTCAGTTCTTTTTGCCAGGCATACAGTCTCGCCCCAGGGGGATTCCCACCAGGGACTTCCTGACAAGACACGGGCATGTCCCAGGGAGTCCGCGGCCCCAGCGGCTTGTGGCCAGCAGAGGGCGCAGTAGTCCTTTCCGCCCGGCCCTGGGGTCACCAGGAGTCACGGGCATTTCTGAAGCTGGTCCCAAGGTCTCATTCACGTGGAAACTGCTGTAATGGGAGCTGAGATGGAATAGGTCGTTTTTCTCAGTCGTTTTTCAGCAGAAAATCATGAACTGTGGAGAACAGGAAGGGAAATATTATAATAAAGAAAGAAAACCCTAAAAACCACCCTGGCCTCGGGGACCTTTGGGAGGTTTGAAAAGTGTGGGTTGTGCATGAGGTGAGCTCCAGGGAACCCCGACTCTGGGCTCCGGGGGGTTTGGAGAAGAGAGAGCAGCCACGGCCTTTCCTCTGAACCCTCTCTCCACACCCCCCCCCCCCCCACCTCCCCGCCTTTCCTCTGCACCCAGCCTTCCCGCCGCGGGGACCAGGCTGATGCAGGCCATCAGGTCCGAGGTGATATCAGGCCCCGCGGCCTGCGACCCTGAAATTCCCAGGAACAAGGCCAGTCTTAGGTAAAACCTGGAATCTGAACAACTACCAACCCAGCCCCCACTGGGTGGCTTTCCCCTCGAGGTTTCTGCACACCAGGCGCCCAGGTGGCGTCACAGGCAGGCGGAATGTTAACTGGTGTAATAGCACCCGGTGCCGGTCCTCATCACTCAGTGCCGTCAGCAGATGCGAGCCGTGGCTGCTGGCCTCCATTGTCCTTGAGGGTTTCTCTACTTCCTCTGTTCCTGAGGGGCGATCAGGGTAACAGCAACAGCTGCTCACACCTGCTGATGGTGCCGGCCCCACCCACACCCACTGCTGGTGCAGGCCCCAATCATTCTGTACCATCAGTGGGTGTGAGCAGGGCCAGTGCCGTCAGCATGTGGGAACTGGGGTGGCAGGAGTAGGGTTGTCAGCAGAGTGGGGACCACAGTGAGAGGGGCCAGTCTGGGGTGTGGAGGATGTGCCCAGAGCTGCCCCTGTGCCCACCACAGCCTCTGGACCCACAGTTCCTTTCAAGGTGCATGAATTCGTGCACTGGACCCCGAGTGCTTTAATATGAAGGAAAATGTATTAACTCACTATTGGTATAAGGCAGTGAATGAATAATTCAATTATTGACTGTTTTATGAAATGGAACATACAATATAGTAATTGACATAGACAATATGAAGGGTGATATAAAGATTTTATAATCCAAAGCTAGTTATAATTTTCAAAATATAAGCAAATGCCTCAATGCAACACACATGAGAAATTTTAAGGCTGTAATTGTTGTTTTTGTAGCCTGGCCTTAAGGTGGCCTTCTAAACATTAAAAATATAAACGACAAATTAAATGTACAGCCAAACACCAATAGAGATCACAGAAACACAAAACAAGCTGAACCGATGAAACAGGGAAAGCCAGTATCAGGGAGTGAATTACTTAAACACCAAACCATTTCATAAAAAGAAAGACTCCTGGAAAATCGCAGTAGGCAGGGTAAGGAAGAACATCCTTAAAAGTAGGACAAAATAATTAAGGTTTTATTGTGTGTCAATGGCTCAGGATCATTATGCTTTTGACAGTGAAGTTACATAGTAAATAAGATTTGATTGTCATTACCTAGTTAGTGTGTGTTCTGATAAATAAATAACTGATCTCAGAACAAAAGCTATAAAATGTGAAGTATACAAAAATAATGTTTAAGGAGATAATGTGGGGTTAAAAATCTAACATAAATATTGCTGTGATATATTGCTATTATAAATGTGTATATATTGTTTTGAATAAAAAATAAACAAGACCCTAGCCGGCATGGCTCAGTGGTTGAACCTATGAACCAGGAGGTCACGGTTCAGTTCCCTGTCAGGCCAGATGCCCAGGTTGTGGACTCAGTGTGAGGCCTGCAGGAGGCAGCTGATCAATGATTCCTTATCATCATTGATGTTTCTATCTCTCTCTCCCTTCCTCCCTGAAATTAATAAAAATTATATTTTTTAAAAAGTGGGATCCTCCAACTTGTGGTCCCACTATTAAAAAGATAAATAAATGCAAAATGACTTTAGGACTGTACATCAAGCAATATAAGGCAAATACATTTCACTAAATGCATTCTATGTGAGAAGAGGAACCTGAGTAGGTTCATGAATTGGAAGTCACATGGTACTCTGATCCACCCTTACTTCAGGGTCTATCTCTATCTGCCCTGATAGATTAATAAATTGTTGAAATCTTGTTTGGATTTCTAGATTGTGATAAGCTGCAGATTTCAAAGAACCAAAGACAGATGTGAACTTAAGGCACATTATGGCTTCTACTAGATCTGTGGGTTACCATGGGATAGCAAATCCACATGAACATGTGTCATTCAGTTATGAGATGGAGCCCATGTAGCTAGTGGAAGTTCTGCAACATATATATATATATATATATATATATATATATATATATATATATATTCTTTCTTTCTTTCTTATTTGGCTTAAAAATGGTGGGACTGGAATAGAGTACTCACAGTATTCTGATACCCCTCCCCACAAAAAAAAATTCTCTTTCTACCACTATTTTACCTCTGAATGAATTTGTAGCCTTGAGTGTGATTGCTAAAATTGGAAAAAAAGATTTGATGCCATAATCTTGAAAAGTCTTATATGGCTTTCGCAGAACTGTCAAATAGGATTTTCTATCAAGATGGAAGAACCTTGGTTGGTTTGGCTTAGCAGATAGAGCATTAGCCTGTGGACTGAAGAGTCTCAGGTTCGATTCCAGTCTAGGGCACATATGCAGGTTGTGGGCTCAATCTCCAGTGGGGGGCATTCAGGAAGCAGCCTATCGAGATTCTCTCTTATAGATGTTTCTCTCTCCCTCTTCCTTTCTCTCTGAAATCAATAAAAATATATATTAAAAAAAGATGGAAGAATTTTATACCCACCCTATCCAATAATGTAGCCATTAGTCCTATGCGACTAGGAAACTTAGAAGTAAAATTTGTAGTTCAATTTAATTTTAAATAATTAAAATTTAAAATCCCACATGGGCTAATGGCCCCACAGTAGGCAATGCAAATTTAGGCTTATATTTGCATAGAGCAGCAGCATTGGTAACTTCAGTCCAATATACAAGATGTTAACACCTACCTCATATATACAGTTTCAGTAATTATAGTGTATACTGTATAATACCAGTTTATACTATGAAAAACCACACAGCTAGAAAAATACATGAAACAGCTGATAAAAGTAATGGAAGAACTAGGATAGGCAGGTTGAAGATCCAAAATAAGCGAGAAAAGAGTGGTACACAAATGAGAACTGCACGTTCACCTCTTTTTATTTTTTTAAAAAAATATGGTTTATTTGTTGATTTATGGGGTAAAGGAACTATAGAAGAAGCTAAAAAGAGCAACAAGCAGTTGCTCTCTATGAGCATCATAGTCCCTCTCTTTATATAGGGATAATATGAAATAACGTGCCCTGTGTTTCCATGGAGACTGAGATTTGAAGAGAAAGTGTCTTAGGGAAGGCATTCTAAAAATGCTGAGTTATTCCCTCTCAAGGTTTTTCCCAAATCTTAAAGCAGTGCAAAGAGTGCGGACTTTTCAGAAAATGAGATCTATGCTAAACAGCCCCTCCCCCCAAAATAAAAAACTCATGAGGCTCAGATGGAAATTCTTATATATAGTTAATGCGGAAAAATGTACAATATAGAAAGAGTATGCAAAACAGCCAGTGGCTGCCTCCACAAAAGGGCAGAGGAACCCAGGTGCAGATTCCAATTCTCCCGTTTTATGAACCATGCTGGAACTGTTTTCTCTCTTGGATGTAGAACTTACTGATACCGATGGAACAACTCCGAACCAGGGAGCCCGAAATAGAGTCACATCAGGAATTTCTAACACCCTGCTGGTCTAGAAGGCATATTCTTGCTGTGTAACGAGCTTTCGATGGCAGAGTCCTATGGAGCTCTCACTGAGGACAGGTGCAAATCATCAATCTCACTGTTATCCATAAAAACACTGACAAACTGGTACAAACCACCCCATAGTTCTTTAGTTCCATGGTTACAAAACATAAGATTAATCAGTAAATGGTGTGTCTTCACCAGGGGTCAGTGACATGGAGATACATATCACATTTCAATAAAGCAGCTCAGCCTAACACTAAGCTAGCTGGAATTAACACAACACACTGGGGAAAAAAGAAACCGAGCAAAGATTTTTAGCAGTCTTGGATTAAGAATATGACAATTGGCAGGGTCCTAAAATGTAACAGGATTTTGGTTATGAACATACAGGCACGCACTACTTGCCAAACCAGTTTTACTCTGAATGTATATGTATATGTATACGTATACGCATACGTATACGTATACGTATATGTATGTGTATATGCATATGCATGTGTATATGCATATGTATATATGTATGTGTATGTATGTATGTATAAATGTATGTATATGTATATATATATTAGTATATCAATGAAAATCAGTGATCCTAAAGACATAGGAAGCAAACAAGGTGAACACTGTACTCCCCCAAAGTTACTGCACTGAGATAATTCCTGGATACAGACCCAGGGAAGGAGAACCAGGTAGAGCCTAGTGGACACCTTAAGTAGAGAAGATGGAGCTGAGAATCTGGGTAGGACAAGGCAGCTAGAATTCAGGATAGAACAATGTAGAGGAGATTGGTGCACACAGAAATTGTGACACCTTCAGAGTGCCTTTCTATGTTTACATGACTCTCGATTCCAATAATACAGGCTGCTGTTGTTCCTTGTGATTAAGCCCCTATCCCACTGGTCGGCAAACTCACTAGTCAACAGAGCGGCAAACTGCGGCTCCCGAGTTGTCTGCAGTTTGCTGACCACTGCATTAGAGCAATGATCAGCGCATTCATGCAAAGAAAGTACTTGAGCCCAGCTGGCATGGCTCAGTGGTTGAGTGTCAACTTTTGAACCACAAGATCATGGCTCAATTCCTGGTCAGGGCATATGCCTATGTTGTGGGCTCCATCCCCAGTGTGGAGTGTACAGGAGGTAGCCCATCAATGATTCTCTCTCATCATCAACGTTTCTATCTCTCTCTCCCTCTCTGAAATCAATAAAATATATATTAAAAAAAAGTACTTAAGTCTGGGGAAGAATCACCTACACCAATTAAAAGCAATGTTTCCAAGCATCCACACAAGGCTGGGTACATTGCTATTTCCACTTGCCAGAGTGTACAACCTCCTGACTCATAGATCCAAGAAGCTAAAAAAAACAAAAAACAAAAAACAAACAAACAAAAAAAAACTTCATTAAAGAAATACACAGAAAATTACAGCACAGGACATCATAATCAAATTGCTCAAAACCAGCAATAGAACATCTTAAAAGCATCCTGAGTAAAAAGACGCGTAGCGTGTGGAAGAACAAATACGAGGGTGGCCTTATAGGTAGGCCCCTTTGGGCTAATTCAGTGTCCCTTTGCTGTTTCTACATGAGAATGTACAGTAGTAATTGATATGCTATATGCTTGCAATTCCCCATCCCATAAGTGCCAGAAGGAATTACGTTGTCAGGGAAGTGCTGCATATAGAGAAATCCATCCTGAATGGCCCCTTGGAGTTCCAGGTCTATGAGACTGATGACTTTTTTTTTATTTACTGGAACTTTTGACAAAAAGAGGCAACGTTTTCGCAGCACCTCTTGGGGTTTGGGGCTCCTAGCTTTGCTGATATGAATCAGTTGTTAGCTTGTGATTGGGGTCTTTTTAAAATCAAAATGCCAGGCCCATGGGGACCTTGTGATATCAAATATCTGGGTTATTTGAATTCTTGTGTGCGAGTGACAACAGCTTGCAGCAATTTGCTTTTTAGCCTCCAAGTAGGCTATCATCCTAACTATGACACTTTGGAAAGTAAAGGATCTGTTTGGCACAAACTGGGTTTGTCTACTTAGAAGCAATCCCCAGCCTGCCCAAGACAGTGGGCCCACGAAAATGTCAGTATATTGAACTTTCTCTAAATATCCATTAGCTTTATTTTCACTCCCTGGGTTGAATGTATCTTTATAGAGCATCCAGAATATCTAATAAGCATTCAGGTATCAACAGATCCTTTTCACTAGAACCAGTTAGAATGGTATCAATTTAGAGGTCCAGTTTATTGCTATGTGTTATCTCAAGACAATCAAAGCGCTGAGGTGGACTCTAATATGAAAGGCAGCAGGAGAGTTCAAATGATCTTGAGACTAGACAGGGAAGTGCTGCTGTCCTTTTTATTCTATTGGAAGACACACTGCTTTTGCTTCCCCCTGCTGAGTATTTAAAAGAATACATTCATAGAATCAATAGCTGCAGATCATTTTCATTGATTTGTTCCGGTGGAGACATCACTTCCAGCAGAGTACAGCAGTGAGGACAAGGTCTCGCTGTGTTTACATCATCTGCCTTGGACCATCTGGCTTTTATGGGAAACAGACAGGTAGGTGAAAACACGGAAATGTACTGGTGAGAGAAGAACCAACATCATTAAGAAGCTCAGTGGTAGCTATCTTTTGTAGACAAAAGCCGATGAGAAGACATAATGTTACAGAACTGGGTTCCTTGATAGTAACAGGCATGATAAGATGAACCCCCCCCCAAAAAAAAAAAAAAAAAATGGAGGCCAGGTGGTGGTACCTAATCAAATGAAGCCAGGTGAATCCAATTATTATACTGAGCAGAGATAGGAAACTGGCCGTTATAAAGGCTTGACCCGCAGAGCTACGGAGATGTTTACTGGAACATGCAGTTCCCATGAGTAGGGTACATGGACACTCAAAAAAGATATTGCTTTATATAAAACACAAAATAAATCCAAGATGAATGATCAGGAGGCAGCAGGCAGCATCACTAATAAACTGGCATAATCCCTCGCTCTGTTTTCAAACTTGAACCAGAACCCATTTGAGGACAGGCTGGCTCTCAAGGAGAAAGGATGCTGGGACACTGTATAGCAAGTATCCGCTAGAGTAATTTCCCCATTTTTTTTTTCTACTAAGTGGCTTAAAGCCACCTACCCAAGTAAACATACACAAGAAAACCAGGGAAATACTAATCATACAAAAAACTGTTGAACAGTGTCCAGCTAGGCATTGATAACTAAAGACTCAAAGCATTGCATGGCTCCCTTATTAGAGTAAGAGTTTACAGGACTTATGCAATAAATGGAATATAGCTCTGGGTATTGTTCACAGTGAGCTTCTGAGTCCCAGTGCCTAAATGTGTAATTGGAATGGGCATGCAGGGGACTTGGCAGAGTCACCACACTGGTTCCTCGGTCCGTTGGCTGAGAGCTAGCCTCCTGGAGAAGATCAAGAGACACAGAAAATTACTTTCCCTGCCTTGACTAAGAACATAAAGATAATAATTCCATCTTTGTAGGAAAGGCAGCAATTACTGCCACCTTAAATTACTTTATGAAACCATAGTGATCTCTTCCAATCTTCACTTAAATCATCATTTTTGCACAAACATAATCTAACAGATCCCTATCAAGCAAGAGGACAAGTTTGTGTTCACACGAGAAAGACAACCATACATTAAAAACTAAATCAACTGTCCTCTGCCCCACTCCCCTCATAATATGGACCAAACATCTTGGAACATCTGGACTTCCTACAGACTATCACAGTATTTCTACTGTTTTTAATGACACTATGTTATTTGAGTAGGTGTCCAAAGGGTGTAAAAACATGGGAAGTTTTTGTAAGACACATGAGCTACAGAGTGTACAAAGAGTGAGAGACAAACTGAAAGAAAATTTTTAAAACATATTTAATTGATTTTTTTTACAGAGAGGAAAGGAGCTAGAAACATCAATGAGAGAGAAACATTGACCAGCTGCCTCCTGCACAGCCCCTACTGGGGATGTGCCCGCAACTTTTGACCGAATCGAACCTGGGACCTTTCAGTCTGCAGACCGATGCTCTATCCACTGAGCCAAACAGCTTTCAGCTGAAAGAAGTTTTTGAGAAAGCTGCCCTATCAGTGATTAACAACAACAACAAAGAATGACTCATTAAAAAACAAACAAACAAACAAACAATAAAGATAAAAGGAAAAGCAACCCACACACACACACACACACACACACGAATATATATGGATATATTAATAGTAGGCTTGTATATGTGTTTATGAGACCTTACAAACAGTTGTTTTACTAAATTCCCTTTAGTAAGTTTTAAAAAGTAGTGTCACCAATAGTGCCAGGAAAACAATGTCTAAGACGATTGGGCCTGCATTTTCTCCTTCATTACCAAAGACTAAAGAAAAATGTATATTTATAATTATTACATTTAATGTGTCCTTCGTATGGTGTATAATTTAAAATTTATAGTTGAAGGCCTGATATACATAGGAAAATCTCATCATTATACTTCCTCAATTGTAATTACAAAAACCATCCAGTTGTGAAAACTTTTCAATGGTACCTGCATCTCACACAGGAAGGAATTTCATTTAGTAAAAGTGAATATGGAGGAACTCACATGGAGAAAAAAATCTGAACCCTCCAATTCAAATCTGTCAAATAAAATGTGAGTAGGATTTTTAATTCAAATTATTCTTGGAAACCAAAGAATGAGGTCTCTGTTTCATTTCTTTTTACAACACCAAGAGTGAGTACAATGGTACTTTATTTATTTTCTGTGTTCAGTAAGTTGCCAAATAAAATACATTATGACAGATGTGAGGCATAAATAGCCCCAATGTCATCGGTAATTTTCTTCTGACAGCTGATAAAAGAAATAACCAATCTAGACGAGGAACGCTTTGCCACACGCTCTCAAATTAGAATAAATATGCTAAACATTGAAACAAGGTTATCCCAGAGGTTAATAAAATGCCTTTTAAAGACGGTTTATAGAATTGCCTCAGCTCTGTAATCTAGGTTATTAAAGTTGTAGGTAAACAAAGGTTTCAGGAAGGCACTGTCTGCTGCTCTATATCATCCTGGAAATTAGGATCAGTTAAGGCCTCACTCCGACAGTTCCTGAACGCCGTCGCTGGGACACAGTAGAGTCTGGGATTGCTCGGCTCTCCCTGATGCAGCCAACTTCAATTGATTCTGGGAGATGTAGATATGGCGTATCTCTGTTACACTGTCTTTGCCTGTCATTGCTACTCACTTATCTAGTTTAATTTCCTACTTTTATATTTGTGTGTGTCACAGAGATTTTATCGCCAAAGGAAAAAAAATTAAAATATAACAAGGTTATGTTCCCTGTCTAGGTGAGGTTACACTAGCCACTCTGATGCAAATTTGAATAATTTCAATACCTATTAGTGTGTTGCCAGTCTGATTACAAATTTGTATCATTCATAATAATCAGAAATATATTTTATCCATGTAGGAAAATGTAGGTAGCTGCAGATTTAATTTAAAGTATAAGATATTCATATAGTAGTGGTTAGACTATAAATGATCTGCAAACAATAATTTTTCATATTCTGATCTTTTTTGAGAGGCATATATGATTGTGTTTCTTTAATATAATTTTGAACTTTCTTGGCTGAAATATAGAAAATAAGGATTATTATTTCCTAAGCTATAATATTTTTTATTTTATGTATTATTTATTATTTTATTTTAAATGCCCTTTGTTCTCAATCTCTTTTCTCTCTCTCAATAAGTTATTTTAGGATTCATCACTAAACTTAAGTAGAATATATAAAGTGAACTGTGTTGAAAATATTGAGAAAACAAAACATGGTTAAATCACATTTACAAAGTGTATTTTAAAACAATGTTATTGTTTAATATTTTAAAAAGTTACTATACATTTTTGAGACCATAAGAATAGAAAATATGGAAGGAATATTAACAAATAGTTCATATTAAATTAAATAATAACTAAAAAACTATTTAAACATGTCTCACATTCTTATAATTAAAGACACATGAATAAAAATAATATTATAAGGTAATTTTTAACCAACTATCCTGGCAATGATAGTTTTTTTTTAATGTTTGAAAAAATAGTTCTGCTAAAGTACAGATATGATACAATACTTTCAAAGACTCACACACAATTGCTATACCCTTTTTATAGACTGATTCTCTAATATTTATCTAAATTAAAAATGCACATGCACTTGAACTAGAAGTTCCACTTTACATGGATAAAAAGAAAGAAAGAAAGAAAGAAAGAAAAAAAGAAAGAAAAAAGAAAAGAATGTATTACCAAGTTTCTATATGTGTATTACCAAGTTTCAATACTGTTTTCACTTTCCAAGATCAGGAAATAAACTAAAAGTCCATCAGGGAGACTATGACTAAAAGTTATTTCACTTTATCTAAGACACTATTGTAAATTGCATTGTTTTATATACTAATAACAAATAAATAAAATAAGTATTTAAGAAAGACATTATCATTATAAAATAATATTTTAAAAAACATTTTTATTGATTTCAGAGAGGAAGGGAGAGAGAGAGAGAGAGAGAGAGAGAGAGAGAGAAATAGAAACATTAATGATGAGAGAGGTGTTGATTGGCTGTCTCCTGCACCCTCCGCACTGGAGATTGAGCCAGCAACAAAACTTTTTTGCTTCAACTAAAAAAAATTTTAAAAAAGTGTTTGTTAAATCAATGAAATATGATATACAGTGAAAGGCCAAAGGGTTACTTGAAAATATTAAATTAATAGTATAAACACAACAAAGTGAAAGGATCTTAAAGTGCTTTATTGAAACAAAAGTGAGTGGAACATACTGTGTCTGATTGTTCTCTTATATGCATACATGCAATTTTTGAAGTAAATAGAAAACCTTAATCAGAGATTGTCTTTTGAAAAGTCACTTTACAGTCTGGTAGGTAGATGAGTGGAGAGATACATTTATTTTATTAAAAGTAATATAAACTATTGTGAATGTTGTTATATTTCCATTTATTTATTAATCATCACCCAAGGATATTTTTCCATTGATTTTTAGAGAGAGTTGAAGAGAGAAGGAAAGACAGAGAGAAATATTGATTTGAGAGAAGCACGTCGATTGGTTGCCTCCTACACACCCCCAAATCAGGGCCTGGGCCAGGGAGGAGCCTGCAACCAAGGTACATGCCCTTAACCAGAACTGAACCTGGGCCCCTTCAGTCTGCAGTCCGATGCTCTAGCCACTGAGCCAAACCAGCTAAGGCATTATTTTTCCTTTTAAATAAAATTGTGACAGACTCATAGAGTAAAACAACCGGTTTTCCATGTTGTCGACTTCAACTGTTACTCTTCCAGAAACAGCTTTCATTTCAGTAATTTCTTTCTTTAAACACCTCCATGCTTTTAAATAACATGTGTGCTATGGACACAGGTTTCCTCAGCCTTAAATAAATTCTGTTTTTGTCTGCCATCTGAGATGGTTATTTAGCTTTCCCGGGTACCACCGTGCTCACCTTTCAGAATGGGATCAGTATTTTTGTGCCTACTTCTCAGAATGATTTGGAAGGAAAATCTGAAAGTCCTAACTGCTTCATAATTTATAAACAGGATGAGTTTAATCATCATCTCTATTTTCTTTTCAGAAGTATCTACCCGGGTACTCCAAGTTGTGTGATTTGGGTGTTATGACTTGGGCTCTGCCCATTTGGGGTTCATGTTTCATCTTTCTCTGTTAAACTTATCACTCTTCACTTTGCTCTTAAGGTTGAATTTTTTTGATGTGTGACCTCTTCCTGTATTTAGATTTCCCCTCCCCCCCGTTTATATTATTTTATCATTGCATGCATTCATTTGTTTTCATTTACTAGTTCTCTCAAAGTTGTCAGAGGTAAAGTGTGCATTAACTGAAACCTACACAGCATTTAAAAATTTTTTCTGGTTGTATGAATTGTTGGCTTTCTGCCTCATGCCCTCAACATATGTATTACTTATTTCTATTCTACCTAGGTGTAATTGACATATAAGGTTGTATTAGTTTCAGGTATGTAACATAAAACTCAATGGTTGCATATATTAAGAAATGATTGCATAATAAATCTAGTTATCATCCCTCATTACACATAGTTACAATATATTTTTTTCTTGTGATAAGGCATTTTAAGATTTATTTTCTTAACAACTTTCAAATGTGCAATATGAAGTACAGTATTATTAATTACTAGTGGCCTGGTGCATGATATTCATGGACATTAAAAGGGATTATTTAGAGGAAATATTATAATATTGCTATTTGTCCTTTCTCTATAATAGAAGTGTCAGAGATGAAATAAAATTAGTAAAATCTATATATGAAAATCTTTCTCCTGTCAGAGTCTGGGGCACTTCACAGGACCCAGAGTGAAGTCCCCACCCACCGCATTCATCTCAGAATCACATGAGACTCAGAATGGGCCGGCCCCTCCTCCATTGGGCGAGATCCAGACCCAGCTGGTCCCACCTCTGTCAAGCCCTGCTGGGCGGGGGGCACACCCTCAGGTCCCCTGGCCCAATGCCAAGGTGGGGAGCATGGCCTGAGGTCTCCTGACAAGCCCCGCTAGGCAGGGGTTGTGGCCTATGGTCCACCTTTAAGCCCTGCTGGGCCAGAGGTGCAGCCTGAGGTCCCCACCCTGGCCCGGAGCCGTGCAGCCTCAGGTCCCTGCTGATCGCTTGTTACAGCTTGTTATGGGAACCCCACCTCCACTGTGGGTGCAGCCATCTTGTGATATTGTAAGGGTCAATTTGCATATTACCTCCTTATTATATAGGATCCTTACCATGTTACATTAAATTTAAATATGTTGATACAAAGTAAGATAAATGAAATAAAAGAAATTATTACATTAAATTGTAAAACATAGGTCAACAAAAATAGTGATTCATATATGATTCATTATATGCAAATACATTTGAAAAATATATTTAATAGATAAAAAGAAAATAATAATTTAGTTTAGTATTTTGCAAGTGGTGAAGTTTGTGATTTCTAATACTTAGCAATTGTTTTTCTCATTACAGTCTCATATTAGTCACTTTAGACTCATAAAGGATACACAACGAATCTATTTAAATAATGAAGAAATTAAGATAGAAACATATTGTAGCTTAAAAATATTTATTGAATTTCTACTAAGAATCAAATTATCCACTCCTCCCTCAAAGAACAAGTTTACAAAGATTCTTTTCTCTTAAGGAGGGCAGTTATTTGGCAGGCAGCAAAACAAATACAGCAAAGTTTTTAAATATCATATTAAGCAATAAGATTTATATATATAAAACACTAATATACAAATAGACTGAATGATGGAACAACTGAACAACCAAACATCTGGTTGCTATGATGTGCGCTGACCACCAGAGGGTGCGTGTGGAACATGGCGGACATCAGCAGCAGGTGGCAGAGTGTGAAACATGGTAGGCATTGACTGCGGTGGGATGGTAGAGCAGGTAAGCGGGGGTGCCAGGCCAAGGCGGGGTACTGGTCACTGTCACCAGGGCAAGTCTCTGGTGGTTACTGAAAATTCTTTGCTCCCATGTGCCATGGTCCCACCAGGTGCTTGCACCTGCTGCCGGTGCCAGAACTTCCACTCGTACCTGCTGTCAGTGCCTGGCACTGATCCCTAAATGCTGTCAGTGGGTGTGAGTGGCAACTGCCAGCCCTGATCACCCCTCAGGGCTTCTCCACCTCCCCTGCTCCTGAGGGGCGATTGGGGCTGGCAGCTGCCTCTCAGATGTGCTCCTGGCCACAGCCCTGCTCACGCCTTCTGCCAGTGCTGGAGTCACCGCTTGCACCCACTGCCAGCGCTGGTCCTGTTTTTACCTGCTGCTGGCACCAGCCCCAATCGCTCCACGCCATTAGCAGATGCGAGTGGGGCCAGCGCTGTCAGCATGTGAGAGCAGCAATGGTAAAGCAGGGCTGCTGGCAGACAGGAGACTGGGGGCCATGGTGGGAGGGGCCGGGCAGGGGTGCAGAGGATGGGTGGAGAACTGCCCCTGTGCCCACTGCAGCCCTGCGGCCCACAGTTCCTTTCAAGGTGCACAAATTCATGCACTGGGCTCCTAGTAAATATATAAACAGAGAAGATGAAAAATAGATATGGCCAAAGTTCTGATAATACTTTTAAATATTAAATGTACATTATAGAACTTAGTAAAATATCTCATTTTATAATATAAAAAAATTTGAATGTTTGCACCCTAATAGTTATTCAATGATTGTGAACTTATAGTGTGGATATTCTTTGTATGCACCTGAAGACCCTCTCTCTATTCTTTCTATCATGCTCTGTGTCCCTGCAAGATAACCTCGAATGCTGTTGGAACTTCAGGAACATCAGGTTTCTTTTTGCCTTTAGTTTTAAGTTGCATTATTTCCAAAGCAAAGATTATCTAATGTAATTTCAAGAGACATATGGTTGTAAAAAAATCTAGGGCCTCTTTGTAAATGTGTGGAGTTATAAAATTATATAAATGTAAAACACCAGAGAATCTTCTAGAAGGAGAGTGATAGGAATTGGTGGAAAACAATATATGGGATGGGCACATTGGAGGGACAGACGAAGGTGACAATAATAAGCCAATTACAGAGCAGACGTGGTATTTTTTTCTCTTATAAATTGAAGAAATGCATTCATTGCAGCTGGGCCCGTTGGTCACCTGACCTTCTGTAGTATGCCAGAGGGACACAGAAGCCAAACTAAAAGAGTTCCTAATGGTCAAAACTAGACTAATTTGAGCAACAAATAAAGATCATATTATTGGACTACAATAAAAATATAAACTTCATAATTATTGTAATATAAATAAATCAAGTAAGTGAAGATGAGATGGATTTTTCTTACAGAAGAATTCCCAGTAATATTTGTAGATAGCCCCCTCCAGGAGGTGGAGCTTAATTCTGGCCCCATCCACCTGGCAGTGAGTTAGTTTTCATGAATCACTTTCTAAGAATAAAAAGGAAAAAAAAAATAGTACATTTATAGTTTATAATACTGGTAAACACTACCTTAATGGAGTGATAAAGGTTAATGCTACCAATGATGTCATGTGCTCCCGAAACAATGTGGTAAGAAAAGCACTCCACGTCTTTTGTATAAATTTCAGTTTAATCAAGAGAAGCCAGTCACTCTGCAGATTCCTGAGCAGTGCTTTTCAAGACTGTCAAGATTGTGAAAAACAAGTGTAGGTAAACTGGCACAGACCAGACAGGACTGGGAAAAAACGGTGACTAAATGCAATGTGGTATAGCCTGGATTTGATGTTGGAACCAGAAAGCAATAAAAACCTAGTGAAAGCCACATATAAGTTAAATTTTATTTAATAGTATTTACGACGATCGGTTTAATTATTTTAATAAATGTTCCACAATAATATGAGATTTTAACATAAGCAAAATGGAATAAAGTATACCTGAAAGTCCTCTGTGCTATTTTTTTTAACTTTTCTGTAAATTCAATTTGAGGTTGAAATGTAAATTCACTGAACAAATTATAGAAGATTCTTTATAAAAATAATTGAAAAGGAACTGGTAACACTACATAAATGTCCTTGGCAGTTGTTGGCAATAGAATGCTATCTTCAAATACATTAACCTGTTTTGGCCTTTATGTTAAGAAGGAGTTTTTGTTATTGTTTTTCCTTGTGAATGCTTAACAATAAATTTTCCTTACATGGGTTTGGAACAAAAGAAGATCTGCCTGCATTTTACTTGTTTATTTGTTTTTCACTCAGGCATTTGGACAGAAGCAAATGAAAAATGAAAATCACTGATGGAGAAATAATTTTCAAATTCAGACAAATAATACAATGATACTTTTGACTGCCAACAAATTAGACTAAATGTGAACAAATATATATAATTTCTTTCTTTTTGTAAAGTTCTATGAAACTTTAAAAGATAAAACATTTATTCATGAATTCAATTTACAGTGTTTTGCTTAGAAACGCTTCTGCACAATAGCAAATAAGGTATTTATAAACAAATACTTAGGTTTGGTGAAATTAAGAGGTGTAAAATTATTTAAATATATGTTTGTTATAGTTTGCAATTGATTTATTCTCAATATACATTGAATGAGGCAGAATAATTTTATACGTAAGAATTACTGTTTAATACTGTCATTTTTTTTTGGTGTTCTTGGTTTTGATTTTTGCAGTTTGCTAACAGTGACTTTCCTATAAATCAGTGAAAAGCAGCAATAGGAGGCTTTATTGATTTCAATTGATATCTTATTAGAGAATACAAAGACATACAGGTAGCTATAATTTTAAAGAAGTTAAAATACATGTGAAGTTTAAAATGTTGAAATGCATATCCTATCTAATAAAGAGGGAATATGCAAATTGATCATCACACCATCACAAAGATGGTGTTGTCCACAGCGGAGGCGGGGTTTCTGTAACACAATATGGCTGCACCTATAGTGGAAGCTGAGTTCCCATAATGAGCCTTAAGGAGCAATCAGCAGGGACCTGAGGCTGTACCTCCCCCCCCCCCCCCAGCACTGGGTCAGGGGAACTGAGGCTGTGCACCCTGCTCAGCAGGGCTTGATGGGGACCTGAGGCTGCACCCCCCACCCAGGTGGATCTCAGACCATGCCCTCTACCCAGCGGGGCTTGATGGGGGATCTCAGGCCACATGTCCTGTCCAGCGGGGCTTGCCAGAGAATCTCAAGGAATGCTCCCCACCCAGGCACCAGGCCAGGGGACCCCAGGCTGCACCCCCCACTCTGGTGCCAGGCTGGGGGACCTCAGGCCATGCCTCCTGCCCAGTGGGGCTTGATGGGGAATCTCAGGCTGTGCCCCCTGCCCAGAGCTGGGCCAGATGACCTCAGGCCATGCTCTCCGCCCAGTGGGGGTTTGACGGGGGACCTCAAGGTGCACCCCCAACCCCAGTGCCGGGCTGGGGGACCTCAGGCTGCACCTCCCGCACTAGCACTGGGTTGGAGGACTGGAGAGTGCACTGGGGGACCTGCCCAGCAGGGTTTGACAAGGATGGGGATGGCTGGGTCTGTATTATGTCCAATGGGGGTGGGGCCCACTGGGTCTGGGTTTTGCGTGTTTTGAGGTGCCACAGGTGGGCAGAGACTTGACTCTGGATCCCGTGGTGCACCCCAGACTCTGATAGGAGGAAGATTTTATATGCATTTTACTAATTTCCTTTCACCTCCAACACTTCTATTTTAGAGAAAGGGCAAATAGAAATATTAAAATATTTTCTCTAATCAATCCTCTTTTAATGTGCATGAATTTTGTGCACTGGGCCACTACTATAATTATAAAATATTGACGGAGAAAATTTTCTTCTAATAATTAAAGCTAACTAATATTAAAATAAAGGTGGCATTTTATTAGAAGAAACGCTCTAAATGGGGAATTAAAAAGACATCAAAGGGAAAACGCAAATATTATTACAGAAAACAACCTAGCTGGCCAAATCTTGTTTGGCTCAATGGATAGAGCATCAGCCTGCGGACTGAAAGGTCCCAGGTTCAATTCCGGTCAAGGGCATGTACATTGGTTGCGGGCATATCCCCAGTAGGGGGTGTGCAAGAGGCAGCTGGTTGACGTTTCTCTCTCATCGACGTTTCTAGCTCTCTATCCCTCTCTCTTCCTCTCTGTAAAATATCAATAAAATATATTTAAAAATAAAAATAAAAATCAGCTAGCTAATATTTAATTAAAAACAAATTGTCTTAAACCATGCATTTAAAAAAAATCTGTATTTTGTATTTTAAAATTAAAATTTACTTTATAGTAATAATTATGTAGTTATGAGTATATTGTTAATGCCAACCTTTAATGCATTGACTTATAATATATGGCTGGGAGTTCTAAAGAAACATGTTTCCAGTCAGTAAGTAAAGTGTAACAGAGATTGATTTAACCATGTAGTAAAATAAGGAATCTAATGTAGGTCATATAAAGTTCTCAAAAGTCTGCAGCTTCTAGTCATGTAATAGGAAACTGACTTTATTTTTCAGAGTATATAAAATAAGGCCATGAATTAGGGAGCTGTCACCTATTAACATAAAGTACGGTAATTGACAGAAAAATGGCAATCTTTAAAAATAATGTATAAAATTTTAAAATAGATGATACATGCCACAAACAGACATTTTTTGTGTATGTTAAATTAATACCACTGTCAGCGGTGCTGAGGATCAGCAAGATCAGGTTTTTGCCTGTCGGAGGAAGAGTTTTAACAAGAGAGACTGCGAATTGCAGTAAGTGGCAAAGTTTTTTGGTTTTTTTTTTAATTTCTAAAAATATATTTTATTGATTTTTCACAGAGAGGAAGAGAGAGGGATAGAGAGTTAGAAACATTCAATCAGCTGCCTCTTGCACACCCCCTTCTGGGGATGTGCCCGCAACCTAGGTACATGCCCTTGACGGAAATCGAACCCGGGACCTTTTTAGTTTATAGGCCGATGTTCTATCCACTGAGTCAAACCGGCCTCGGCAACAAGTGGCAAAGTTTTATTCAAAGAGAAAGTACATCTGGGGGGTCACTCAAACTGGCAGCTCCAGCAAGGTCCCTGTGCCCCAAGGGATCTAGTGCCTGACTTTTGTCTTATTCTTGTCCCTCCCACACTTTGTTTTAATCTTTTTTTTGTACCATTTGTCCTTTAACTGGTGAGCTCCCTAGAATTTAGTGTGCCTGCTGCACTGGCGAGCTGGTTCAAATTTCCTGTGCCTGCAGGGGCCTTGTAAGATTTGCCCTTTTGGTGCTAGGAGTAGTTTTTGCTGCATATCTTTCTCCCTGTTTTGGTCTAACTTTGATGGTTGATTTAGCGTTCTATCATCTTTTCCCCCTGTTTATTTAGCATACTCTTTGGTAAGTTTGTCTTTTCTCTGCCTGCTCATATTTACCTAACTACCTACTCTAACAGCACCTGTTCCTAAATATAAATTTTAAAAAATTAAATGTTTATGTTAAGTGATTATTCTTATTTTTATATCTATACAGGAGGAAAGATAAGATATACCTTTTAGTACCTTATCTTTGTAATCACATTAATCTATCTTTATTATATATAATATATATATATATATATATGTGTGTGTGTGTGTGTGTGTGTGTGTGTATATATATATATATATATATATATATATATATATATAATTGATTTTAGAGAGAAAGGGGAGGGATAGGGATAGAAACATTAATGAGAGAGATACATCTATTAACTGCCTCCTGCATGCCCCTCTCCAGGATCAAACTTGGGCATATGCCCTAACTGGGAATTGAACCTGGGTCCTCTTGGTTCATGGGTTGACATTCAACCACTGAGCCACACCAGTTGGGCTATCTATCTATTTTTAGAAATAGAGGAAGGGAGAAGGAGAGAGAGAGAAACATCAATGTGAGAGAGACATCGATTGATTGCATCCTGTGTGCACTCCCACAAGGGAACGGACCCAAACCTGGGTATATATGCACTGACTGGGAATTGAACCAATGATCTTTTGGTGCACCATCAGAGTCACATGGGCCAGGACTTATTTTTAAATGTAAACCCCATTCAAAGTAATCTTCTTGACTTACTATACAAACATGGATGAAAGCTTCTCACCAGATGTTGAAATGCAGAGAGACTCATCATTGCATAATTACCCAACAAGGAGTGATTTATTGTCAGGACACAGGAACTCAATTTTGTCCTCTCATCACCATCTCATTTATATATAGAAGGGTATGCCCAGCAATATTAGCTTCTTTTAATGTATAATTTAAAAAAAATTGAGGACATTTTTATTCCTATTTTGGCATGAGACAGTTTTTAAATTACATTTATTGGGGTGATATTGGTCAACATGATCATATAGGCTTCAGGTATGAGTTTCTATGTTATAAGATCCATATATCACACTGTGTGCCACCACCCAAAGTCAGATCTTCTCCTGTCATCCTCTGGCAACCGCCACACTGCTGTTTGTGTTCATTAGTCTCAGTTTTATATCCCCTAAATGAGTAAAATCATATGGTTCTTAGCTTTTTCTGACTGCTTATTTCATTAGCATACTGTTCTCAGGATCCATCCACGTTGTGGCAAATGGCAATATTTCATCCTTTCTTATGGCTGAGTAATATTCCATTGTGTCTATGTACCACACTTCTTTATCTAGTCTTCTGTCTCAGGACACTTTGGTTGTTTCTATGCCCTGGTCATGAATCAATGCTGCAATGAACATAGGGTGCATGTGTCTTTGGGGATACATGATTTTGAGTTTTTTGGATACATTCCCAGGAGAGGGATTGTTGGGTCCTAGGGTAGCTCTATTATTAACATTTTGAGGAATCACAGGACTGCTTTCCATAGTGGTTGTACCAATCTGTCCCCACCAGCAGTGACTGAGGGTTCCCTTTTTTCTACAACCTCTCTAACACTTGTTATTGCTTGCCTTGTTGACAATAGCCACTCTGACAGGTGTGAGGTGGTATCTTACTGTAGTTTAGATTTGCATTTCCCTAATTGTTATTAAAAGATAATTTAACCAAAATGTCTTGCAAAGTCTTTTTTTATTAAATATAATTTTGTGATTTAAAATCACGACAGTGATCAGAATCTGGGGATGTAATGCAGTAGCTGCGATCACCTAAATGGTTTGTGGAATATTACTGCAGATACATATTCCTAACTCTGCTTAGAGAATTTACATATTAAGTCCAGATACTCAACCTAGAGTAATTTTCTCAGTTATTTCATGACCAATTTCAAAGTCTATTGTTTCCTGTACTTCCCCAATCCTAGTGACATATGTTTGCCCCTATTAAATGAAGTCTCATAACGCATTTCTCTGTCCTGGTATGAATGAAATGTATAAATGCCCATTATGCAAACTATTGTATTCTAAAACAAACAAAAACTAGATGAGAAAGAGGAAGTATGGAGTGGCATTTCAGAGTTACAAATAAGTGTTACAATAGTGGTAGACCTATATAACTGCTTAGTCCATGTTTAAAATATTTCCAGAAAATTTTATTCTCTATTCATCTTTATCAAAAGACATTATTCTGATAGATCTCCATACTATCATTTAAAAAAAAAAACATTACTTTTTTTTCTCTCAACTTTTACCAAATCACCAACTTTTGTTTGTATCCACAGGGGGAATCTTCTGGCATTCCTGGTTTCCAATTTGAAAACTCAGTATTTAATTTGCATTTTTATTGTGGATACCCTATAGCTTGCATTTACCTGGAAAATTCCCTTGGGCTACTTTTGCTGCTGGAAGGACTTCTGTGCGTTGCATTGATTGGCAGTGATTTTCCATAGCAAACACCTGCATGGGAAACACCTGCAGTTACCTGCCTTTGGGAAGTAATATCCTTTCAAGCAGAATCTCTAGGGGTAAGTGTGAGTATTTCCAAAAGGTTGTAATCAAAGGGAAAAGAGACTTTTTAAAAATGTAACATCCACTGTATTTTTATTTGTTTATTCATATGGGGACTGTGGATTATTTGGTAAAATGCAAGTAATAAAATTGCAAATAAGCAATAATATCCAGGATAATAATTTTGAAAAATGTTTAGAAGATATTAATATCAATTAAGCCTTAGAAAAATGCATATTATGGGCAATTTTGTGTCTTTCAATAATATGTAGATTGCTGGAGTTTTACACATTCACAATTTTTAATTACCACCTGAAACTAGAAAAACATACAAATTATAAAATGACTTTAATCACATTACTAACATAGCTTGAAGTAAAACATTTCAAAGACATTAGATATGTTATAATAAAATGTCATTTTTTTAGTTTAGAAAGAGAGTTATTTTAAGGTAGAAAAATAAACTTTATAGATTTTAAATAGATTAAATATCACCTTTCTTATATTCTGATTAAATGTCTTCTAACTTTGGAATAATGAAAGAATATCACCAAATATATTGAGTTTGTCATAAGAATAAAAATATTATAAATAATGCAATAAACATAAGGGTGCATATATTCTTGTGAATTAGTGTTTCAGGTTTCTTCAGATATATTCCCAGAAGTGGCATTGCTGGTTCAAAAGTTCCATTTTCAGTGTTTTGAGGAAACACCATACAATGGCTGCACCAATCTGCATTCCACCGACAGTGCGTTAGGGTTCCTTTTTCTCCATATCCTCACAGGCACTTGCTGTTTGATGATTTATTGATGATAGTCATTCTGGCAGGTGTGAGGTGAATTGTCATTGTGGTTTTAATTTGCATCTCTCTGATTATTAGTGATGTTGAGAATTGTTTTATATATCTATTGTATCTGTATGTCCTCTTTGGAGAAGTGTCTATTCAAGTCCTTTGCCCATTGCCCATTTTTAAATTGGATTATCTTCCTGAGTTGAGTTGTATAAGTTTTTTTTAAAAATATATATTTTGGAAATTAAACCCTTACTTGATATATCATTGGCAAATATGTTCTCCCGTTCAGTGAGTTCTCCTTTTATTTTTTGTTGTGCAAAAGCTTTTTTGTTTGATGTAGTCCCTGTTTGTTTATTTTTTCTTATTTCCCTTGCCCAAAAATTGGCAAAAATATTACTATGAGAAATATCTGAAATATTACTACTTATGTGTTCTTCTAGGATTTTTATGGTTTCACAACTTCCATTTAGTTTTTAATCCACTTTGTATTTATTCTTGTAAATGGTGTAATTTGGTGGTATAGTTTCATTTTTTTGCACGTATCTGTCTAATTTTCTCTATACCATTTATTGCATAGGTTGTCTTTACCCCGTTGTGTATTCTTGCTACCTTTTTCAAATATTAATTGATCATAAAGATGTAGGTTTATTGCTGGGCTCTCTATTCTGTTCCATTGATTAGTATGACTATTCTTAAGCCAGTACCAAGCTATTTGATTACTAGGGCCTTGTAGTATAGTTTGATATCAGAAATTATGATACCACCAACTTTGCTCTTCTTTCTCAAGATTGCTGAGACTATTTTTGTTGTTGCTCCTTCTAAATTTTGGGAATATTGATTCTAGATTTGTGAGATATGACTTTGATATTTTAATAGGAATTTCATTGAATCTATAGATTGCTTTGGGAGTATAGACATTTTAATGACTGTGCCATGCTAGCAGCATGGCCAAGGGTGAACCTGAGGAGGGCTGGTGAAGGATTGAAGAAAAGATAGATAAAAGAATACAGCTGGGGCTTGGTCATCTCCTGTGCCTGGATGAGGACACAAAAGACCCAGCCTTCAAGCCAATGCTCTATTTTATAGTCTGATTAAAACAAGGGTAGGTTGATATGTATACAAATGTTCTTGTTTTGGCAACACTTGCTTCACCTCCCACAGAGCATTAGCTACCTAGGAAGGAATTAGGGAGGGCTACAAGGTCAGGCTTAACAATGCTAGGAGAGCTCTGCCCTCCAGGCAGGGACCTGTTTGGGGCCCTGCCATAGGTCAGCCAGAGGCTTGACCCTAGCAGGGGTCTTCAAACTATGGCCCGCGGGCCACATGCGGCCCACAGGGGAGTCTGATCCTGCCCACCAGGTTTTTTGGGCAGTGAGCGCAGCCGAGGTGTTACAGTAGGAATTAGTAGTTCATATAGTCTGGCCCTCCAGCTCTCTGAGGGACCGTGATCTGGCCCCCACTTTAAAAAGTTTGAGGACCCCTGCCCTAGAGCTACTCCCTACAAATGATGTTAATTCTCTCTATTTATGAACATGGTATATGCTTCCACTTATTTGTATCTTCCTCAATTTCTGATGTCAGCATCCTGTAACTTCTTGTCTATAGGACATTTACATCCTTGGTTAAATTTATTCCTAGGTTCCTTATTATTTTTGTTGTTGTTGCAAGAGTAAATGAGATTGGTTTCTTAATTTCTCTCTCTGATAGTTTATTATTGGTGTAAAAAAATGTCACTAATTTTGGAATATTAATTTTATATTCTACTACTTTATTAAGTTTATTTATCAATTCTAGTAGTTTTATGATAGAGTCTTTGGGGTTTTATACATACAGTATCATGTTATCTGCAAATATTGACAGTTTTACTTCCTCTTTTCTAATTTGGATGTATCTTATTTCTTTTTCTTGTCTAATTGTTTTGGTTAGTACTTCCAGTACTATCTATAATAATAAAAGGGTAATATGCTAATTAGACTGGAGTCCTTCCAGACATCTTTCCTAATGAAGCCAGGGCTGGAGGGAAGCCAGCCCAGGTCCTGGGTGCTTGCAGATGGCCCAAGGAAAGCCATCCTGGGTTCTGAGGGCCCGCAGGCAGCCAGAGGAGGGAAGCAGCCTGAATCCTGGGGCCAGAGGGAAGCTGGTGCCAGCAGCCAGAGGAAGGAAGGCCTATTCTTGCACAAATTTTCATGCATCAGGCCTCTAGTGTTGAAGAAGAGTGGTGAAAACGGACACTTTATTAAAGGAAACACTATAATATTATTTACTCTATATTAGTCTTAATTTTGCCTGCTTTAAATTAGTAAGCATTTTCATAGAATTATTTAAAAAATAACTTCATTCGTTTAATATAAAAAACCCACAAACTTGCCTCCTGCAGAGTACATGATTAAAATTCTAAAGATCATTGTCTTAATTAACTTAAATTTTTAGAATAAAATAAAATGTATATTACTATCATTCAGCTATACATTCTATAATGTTTCTGGATAAATTTAGAATGATATTAGCATAAGGAATAAATTTCTGTATCAATGTATATATATATATTACACTACAGTATTTAATTGTCTTTTTGTCTCATTTAAGTTATAGTGCATTCTTAAATTTCCAGGTTGGTATAAGTAAACATATAATGTAGCCATAGAATATGTAAATAAATACTCTAAACTTGAAATCAGTTAAGCATGGTTGTTTGCTTAATTGGCCTAACTATATAATCTTTTTAAAAAAATCCTCATTCAAGGATATGTTTTTATTGATTTTATAGAAAGGGAAAGGAAAGGAGAGAGAAAGACACATTAATGGGAGAATCATTGATTGGTTGTCTCCTATACAATCCCTGACCAGGGATTGAACCCATAACCCATGTATGTGCCTTGATTAGGAATCAAACCTACAACCTTTTTCGTGTATGGGATGACACTCCAAACAACTGAGCCACCCTCCAGGGTCCAACTATATAATCTTGATATGATATTAATAAAAATATCATATAGTTTATAGTGATATTTAGATAGCAGTAATAAATATAGTATCTATAGTATATGGAAGCATCATTCTATATATATAATATACACATAGTATACAATATATAGTAAAGTATACATATATGTACTTTGTACACTATATATGCATATTATATGTACTTTGTATTCTATATGTACTTTGCATACTATATATACTTTGTATACTATGTATATACATATTACAGTATACTATAGATAGTATCCTATATAATAAAGAAACAATATGCAAATTGACCCTCATACCCTCACAAGATATCTGTCTACGACCAGGCCAGCAGGAAGGGGGAAGTTGGGGGTGACTTGGCCAGCAGCAGGGGAAAGTTAGGGAAAACCAGGCTGATAGGGGGGGCAGTTAGGGGCAATCAGGCTGGCACACAGAGGCAGTGAGGAGCAATCAGGCCAAAAGGGTGGGGCAGTTAAGGGTGTCCAAACAGGCAGGCAGGTGAATGATTAGAAGCAAGTGGTCCAGGATTGTGAGAGGATGTCCAACCACTGGTTTAGGTCCAATCCGTTGGATTGGGCCTAAACTGGCAAGTGGACATCTCCCAAGGAGTCCTGGATTGGAGAGGGTGCAGGCTGGGCAGAGAGGACCTCCCCACCCCTTGCACAAATTTCATCCACCAGGACTCTAGTCTATACTCATGATAGACGAATATGTAAATTGACCATACTTCTGTGACACCCACAGCCAATCAGGAATATGCAAATTAACCCCACAAAGATGGTGGGCCTGTGGGTAGCATGCGTGTGCGCTGGAGCCAAGTGGCCAGGGTCCCAGGGATTCCACTGGAGTGTCTGGTCCTGTCAGTCCTGCCTGAGGGCTGCTGGAGTTTGCTTAGCCCCTGGACCAGAAGCAGAAACCAAAAGTGCTGGGAACACCAGTAATTCTGGGAATCATAGTTCTGGTGGCAGATACATTGTGGGATCTCCTAGACACTAGAGCAAAGTGAACCTGGAGTAAGTTACTGTTGCGGTGGGACATGGAAGGAAAGCAAAGGTGAGAGACATATGTAAAGTCAGAGTATCGAGGAAAAATTAAAGGGAAGATATCTTGCAACTTCTAGGGAAGATAACTCACCACCAATGGGGCAAAGAAAAAAAAAAAAAAAACCTCTATTTTTCTGTGAGCAGCAAACAAAACTGGGTTGGGGTCTGAGATAATTCACTCATATGATTGCAAAGTCAGACAGAAACTCCTGGATTGGAGAGGGCTCCCCTGAAGATTCCCAGATTGGAGAGGGTGCAGGTCAGGCTGAGGGAACCACCCCCTGAGCAAGAATCTTTATACACTTGTCCCCAAGTTATATACTATAAAATACTACATCCTATATAATAAAAGGCTAATATGCAAATAGACCAAATGGCTGAACAACCAGTTGCTATGACATGCGCTAACCACCAGTGAGCATGTGCAGAGCATGGCGGGCATTGGCCGTGGCAGGTTGGTGGAGCAGGTGAGTGGGGATGCAAGGCCAAGGTGAGGTGGCAGTCATCGGGGAGAGCCTCTTGTGTTTACTGAAAATTTTTTGCTCCCATGCGCTTTGGTCCCACCTGGCACTCACATCTGCTGCCCACGCTGGCCCCACTCACATCTGCTGCTGGCTCTGGAGCTACGGCTTGTACCCACTACCAGCATCAGTCCCACTCACACTCACAGCTGGCTCTGGAGCCACTGCTCACACCTGCTACCCGTGCCTGGTGCCAGTCCTGATCAGTCAGAGCCCTCAGTGGGTGCTACCAGCAGCTGCCAGCCCTGATCACACCGAGGGCTTCTCCACCTCCCCCTGTTCCTGAGGGCAATCAGGGGCAGCAGCCGATACTCATTTCAGCTGCTGGCACTAGCCCCAATCGCTCTGGCCCATCAGCAGGTGGGAGCAGCAGTGATGGGACTGGGAATGCTGGCACAAAGCGGACGGGGGCCATGTGGGGGCAGAGAGGATGGGACAAGACCCTCCCCTGTGCCTACTGCAGCCTCGTGGTCCACAGTTCCTTTCAAGGTGCACAAATTTGTGCACTGAGCCCCTAGTATACTATAACTATATACTCTTGATATATATATATTCAATATATATATATATATATATATATATATATATATATATATATATACTTTTGTTTAATACTTAGAGTTTATTTTGCCTTTATTTTTTTTTTAACAATTTTTATAATTTATGCTTGGTCATGCTTTCTTTATGTTTTTCTCTTGGGTTGGTACTGGTTCTTGGAACTGTAACTTCTATGGTTTCTCATTTTGAAAAAATATCAGCCACTATCTCTTCAGAGGGTTTCCTTCCTCATTATTTCTGTCCTGCTGGGATTTAAAGCACATATTTGTTAGATGTTTCACTATTTTTTACATGCTCTCTGTATTCTTTTCCATCTTTTGTGCTTTATCTAGATTTTTTTGAAATATATGCATTTCACCAATTAGCTCTTCAGCTGTGTCACATCTGCCTGTATCGTTTGTATTTTTAGTCATATAATTTCCATTTATTTCATTATATAGTTTGCAGTCCTTTCATTTTTCTGTATTGTGCTATTTCATTTCTTATATTTATCATAATTAAGCTTGCATGATTGACACCTCCAATATTTGAAGCTCTTATGCACTTGTTCTGCTTTTTTTTTTTTCTGTTTTAAAATTAGTTATTTTCTAGTATATTCTGCTTTAATAATAATAGAATTCCAGACAATGTGAAAGTAAAATTCAAAATACTGTGAAGTTCAAAATGATGTTAATTTTCTCAAGTGACTTTACTTTTACTGGAGGGTAGCTAGGAGAAATGCAGATTTAAAAAAATAGCCTAAGGTATAAATATAATTTATGCTGGGAGGGTCTATTTTTAAGTCTCTCTATTACTTGTAGGATATGGCTCTTATGGTCAAGTCCAAAAGCATGGGGTGTTCACCTGAGCCCTCTACATTACTGAGACAGATGAAAGTGCTAGTCACCACCTAATCCTCTCAGTCAATACTTTTTCTTCTGGAATTGGCAATGGCCCTGAAGGAAAAGCATCTCTACAGGCCAAGCAGAGTCAGTTATTTTTGTCCAGCTTTCTGGTTTGTCCTTTGTGAGAACCTTGGCCTGAAAAAAATTACCTATCCATTGCCAAATACATATGACTTCAAATTTAATCTTACTTGTAACCTACCATCCAGATTGGTAACTGTATGGAATGTTAGTTTAATAGCCTTAAAGTCTTTATTTCTCATCTTATTATATACACTGAGGAAATTATTTGCATCATGGAATTAATTAAAGGCCATTTAAGTAAAAATGACTTGTTTTACAATTTAACTTTAATTAAAATTCTTAAAGGTGATTCATATTTGCCATTTAGTAACTTTCCTTTTAAATATGTTTTTATTTACAGAGAGGAGGAAAGAGAGCTAGAGAGCTAGAAACGTCGATGAGAGAGAAACACCGACCATCTACCTCTTGTACACCCCCTACCGGGGATGTGCCCGCAACCAACGTACATACCCCTGACGGGAATCGAACCTGGGTCCTTTCAGTCCACAGACTGACTCTCTACCACTGAGCCAAACCGGTTTCTGCTAGTAACTTTCCTTTTAAAGGCAGGACTTTAGAAAGAATTTCATTTTATTGCATTTTCTATTTATTATATAGAACCAGAGGCCTGGTGCACGAAATTTGTGCATGGAAGGGCAGTGTCCCTCAGCCCAGCCTGCACCCTCTCCAATCTGGAAACCCCTTCGAGGGATGTCCAACTGCCTCATTGGGATCCGGCCTAAATGGGCAGTCAGATATCCCTCTCACAATCCAGGACTGCTGGCTCCCAACTGCTTGCCTGCCTGCCTTCCTGATTTCCCCTAACCGCCTCTGCCTGCCAGCCTGATCACATTCTAACCACTTCCCTGCCAACCTGATTGATGGCTAAGAGCTTCCCTGCCAGTCTGTTTGCCCCTAACTGCCATCCCCTCCAGGCCTGCCCCCCCCCCAACTGCTCTCCACTGTAGGCCTGGGTCCCCCCAACTGCCCTTCTCTGCAGGCCTGGTCACCCCAACTTCCTTCCTCTGCCAGCCTGGTCACCCCTAACTGTCTTCCCCTGCAGGCTTGATCACCCTCAACTGCCCTCCCTTGCAGTCCTGGTCCCTCCCAACTTCTCTCTCCTGCTGGCCATCTTGTTGTGCCCATCTGTGTCCACATGGGGGCAGGGTCTTTGACCACATGGAGGCAGCCATCTTGTGTGTGGGAGTGATGGTGAATCTGCATATTACTCTTTTATTAGATAGGATAGAAGCCTGGTGCATGGGTGGGGGCTGGCTTGTTTGCCCTGAAGGGTGTCCCAGATCAGGTAGGGGTTCCCTTGGGGCATGGGGTGGCCTGTGGTGGTTTGCAGGCTGGCCACACCTCGGGCGATCCAAGTGGAGTTCCTGGTATCTAGGGTGCATTTATCTTCTATAATTGAAACTTTGTAGCCTGGAGTGGAGGCCAATGTAGGCCAGGGCTTCAGAAGGTTGGCTTCCTCCATTATTGGGGAAACCCTAGCCTCCTGCTCTTTCTAGCTCCGTGGCTGCTGCAATTTATGTTTGGATTTATTTATCTTCTATCATTGAAACTTTGTAGCCTTAAGTGGAGGCCTAGGCCAGCCAGGGCAGGCAGAAAGCTTGGCTTCCTCCATTGCCAGGGAAACCCAAGCCTCCCTCCTGCTCTCTTTGGCTGCAGTCATCTCAGTTGAGTTTATTTGCATATCTGCTCCTGATTGGCTGGTGGGTATGGCTTGTGGTCATGGCTTGTGGGTGTAGCAGAGGTATTGTCAATTTGCATATTACTCTTTTATTATTGTAGATAGAATTATTATCATGACTGATTGGCATACATGGTGCCCACAAAACTTGAAATGTGTTACTAACTCAAAATATAGCCATTATAGAGGGTGGGGGCATGCGTGGGGAGGGGTTTGGGATGGGAATGGGGGGATGAGGACAAATATGTGATACCTTAATCAATAAAGAAGTTTAAACAAATATGGCCACTATAAGTAATTGTATAATATTTATATCACTTTATAGCTTCTTTAAACATAAGGAAAATCAGTTTGCTAGGGCAGAAGTTTAGTTGTATTTTTAACTCCACTAATTGTCATGACGGAATACATAGTTATAACAAAATCGAGTTAAATGAAACTATTTCAATGTAGATCATGTTTATCTAAGACACTCTTGGTAGATAGCTAGTTTTTTTTTATGAAATAGGGAAAAACTAATAAAATTTAGAAGGAAACACTACTATTATTGGGTCACTTCTATAGCATTTGATTGGATCTATAACACTGAAAGACTGTTGGCATCCATGGACAGTATGCAGGATGCAACATGTGTCAGTTATGATTATAGAAGCCATCACATTTGTTATCAAATAAGTACTTGAACAGTCAAATATCTATATCCTGTTTGATGTGATAATAAGTTTCTAGTGTTCCAGGAAAGGAACAATTTCCCCCTGGCCAAGATAAAACATAACCACTGGCACTGGTTTATGTTCATTTCATAAATCAATGACAATTCACTTCAGTGAATGCTTCTGGAAGTCAGCCAATAAGCAACAGCAACAATCCATTATGCATACTTCTACACATGAAGGTCAACCATTCCTAAACACTTCTGTTTCTGAAAGTCTGCCAATCCCTGAACTTCATTCATGCTTCTCCAAAACCCTACAGAGGATTGGAGAGACTGTGGCTCACAAGCACAGCTTTCCTTTCATAAACAGGGAACACGATCTGTTTTGTGCTTAGGATATTATAGCACCAACAATAGAGAGTTTCACCAGTGTTATGTTTTGTTTTGCTTTGCTTTGAAGATCATCCTTTTGCAGTTTTTTTTCTTTTTTCTTTTTAGGGAATAAAAGGTGCCCACAGGTCTCTTTGTGACCCAACAGTCCTTCAGATTTGCAATCAAATGAGTCTTTTCAACATTTTGAGATCTTGTTTCATTCAGATTCTGCTTCTTAATTTATTTTGTTATCCTAGAACTTAGAAGCAAATAGGCCTTTGTATAAATTAGATTACTAGATTGGAAAATCACTACAGTCATGGGGCAAATAACAATGTTCCTCCCAACGACAGGCCATATACAGGATGGTGATCCCATAGATTATAATGGAGCTGGATTTCTTAGAAGAAATGGAAGGATATGTGTTTAGAGGATTATTTTTCTCTGCTGAAGCAATATCTGTGAGGCTTGACAATAGAATCCTTCTCCCTCACAACACCTCAATTTTGAGAGCACACATTACATCCCCCGAATGTAAGTCACTGAGCTGTTTCAGCACAGAGGAGTCTGACCTATCTCCCCAGTGCCATACTCAGAGGGCACTGCAGTCCTCCCAGATGTAGTGTGATGATGTCAGAGTACACGGCTGCAATTTCTTTGTAGAGGACCTAAGATGCTGTATAACAACATAGGTCCACAGCAGCTACGATACGAAGTATTAAGTGCCACTGCCACGTTCGTGAGAGCTTTCTTTAGAAATGTGAAGCCAGACTCTCCCTATACTTTGGGAATATCTTCAACTTGTAATGATGGAATATGTAGACATGTTTTATTTCTTCCACCATTCAATGCCAGCGACAGCCCTTTGTGCCAGTTAAGGTTGATGAGACCAAAAATAAATTTCTTAAGTCAAACTATTGAGTCCTCAGTTCTATACTCCCTCCATGTTAAACACCTTTTTTTATGAATAACAAATTAAGTTCCTTAATTTGACCACTATTCCAACACACAATAGCCAAAACCACATTGCCATGACAATGTCACAGGTTGTTCTATCTCGCCATCTCGACTTCTTATTCCTGTTGGTCCTCAGGCCTCCTTTTACTCCCTCCTGACAGTCACTGTCAGGGTGACCTACACATCACTCAGCTGGTTTCTCCTTGAGATTTCCAACCAATCTCGCCTACATCCTTGTTCATAAAGCAGCATTGCCAATTGCAATGTCCAATTTCTGACCCTGTCAGATGGAAGCAGGTGAAGGGCTTGTAGGAAAGTGTTTATAAAGTCTACAGCAGTGTTCAGTCAAGTCCTAGGCCTCCACAATCACTCTCCAGTTAGTGACTTACCCAAAGCAACTTCCAGTCCTGCAACCTCCATTCATTGAAAGCACTCTATACAGGTACACCATGTTTTATCTTTGATACTGAAATTTTACTGTAGCTTTAAAATGTTTAGATATACAAATGCTTTCCACTGTTACAATGGCTTACAGTAGTCAGTACAGTAAGTAACATGCTGTACAGCTTTGTAGCTAGGAACAAAGCCTGTATGATCTGGCCCAGTAGGCTCTACCATCAAGGATTGGGTAAGTGCCCTCTGTGATTCTCAGTGACAAAATCGCCTAACTATGCTATTTTCAATTGTATTCCTGACATTAAGGGATGCATAATTACATTTGTAAATGTTTTTACTATTATTCTGTTTATTTTTCATTGATCTCTTTATTCTGTCTTTTTCTCAAAATAAATTTTTAGTTTTAGATTAGTTCTAGATTCATAAAAAAATAAGAAGTTAGTAAAGAGTTCCCATATACTCCACACTCCTTATTACCTTACTATGGCACAGTTGGTACAATTACTTAAAATGTATTAATATATAATTATTCATTAACTCAGTAATTCACTCAAATGTCTTTTGTTGTTTTCAAATATATTTTCTGTCCTAGGATCCCATCTAAGATACCTCAATATGTTTAGTCACCATGTATTCTTATACTATTCATGGTGGTGATATTTTTTGTCTCGTGGTACAAAATTTCATCTCATGTATTTAGCTTAGCATTTAATTATTTTGTGTCTGTTTAGTTTGTAAGGGTGTTTTCTATTACAAAAATGGATAAAAGCGTAGATTAAATAAGTCTCAAATCAGCCTGATCTCTCTGCCATTAATTTGATGGAAGAAATAAAAATTATGTATGCATTATATCATTAAACCCTGATTTGATATAAATAAAATGACCACTTTGTTTAGTACATTTTCTCAGATTAGTAATAGTTGAGACATTAATTCTAATTTCAGTTCTTGCCTCTGCTTAGTTGGGAAATAAAGGCCCCTTTTGTAAGTTTACTTGTTAGAACTGCAGGTGTCTTCCTTCCTGGGTGTCAAGGTTTCATCTATAAGAAGGCTGCAATCACCTCCGAGAGAGAGAGAGAGAGAGAGAGAGAGAGAGAGAGAGAGAGAGAGAGAGAGAAGTATTATCTTATAAGAGACTTATTTTTTTAGACATTTTAAAAAAATTTATTTCAGAGAGGAAGGGAGAGGAGAGATAGAAACATTAATGATGAGAGAGAATCATTGATTGGCTATCTCCTGCAAGCCCCTCACTGAAGATCGAGTTCACAACCGGGGCATGTGCTCTTGAACAGAATTGAACACAGTACCCTTTAGTTCACAGTCCTTCAACTCAATCCACTGAGTCAAACCAGTTAGAGCAAAAAAGCATTTTCTTAAATATGCTTTCAATAAAAACTTAACTTATTTATATACTTTAATATAAAGGCACCATTTTACTAAAGATACATGAATTTCAATTATGGTGACTTTTGCCATGTTAAAAAAATACAAAACAAAACAAAACAAACAAAACACCTCTAGAAAAGATGGAAAGTCAAATAAAAATAATCACTGGTTAAGTTTCTTTGATTTTCTTCCAGAAGCCTCAAATTTAAAAATAGCCTCTCTTTAATGCTCTCTACTAATACCTCATTTTAAAAACTCTCTAAAGTCAAACAATAATTTACACTTAAACAATTTAAACCTATATATTTTTAAACCGTACCTTTCTCCATTTTTTTTTTCTTTCTGCCATTCACTTAACTCTCCCCTTTTTATTCCTGCCCCTTCTTCTGGTCTCTGAAAATGAGCTATTTTCCACTAGTTTTATTCTAAAGAGAACAATCTTATTGCACATCTCCCATTACGATTTCTGAACAAAGTGGTAGGTCTATACAAGTTGCATTTAAACCCTTATCTACAGCCGAGTCAAGGTCAATAATTACAGATTTTCTTAAACTTCAGGAACACAGCCAAAAATTTGATTCTGAATTAAAGATTTTTGTTAATGCATATTCACTTATTGTTAGTGCCTTAGAGGAAAATGTTGTTAAAAGCAGCAGAGGGCAAAAAGCCAGTATAAAATTTAAATAGCATAGCTGTTCATAATTCAAATAAAAATTCTCTAAAAATGTACTATGGACTCTATTATGCTTTTTCAGAACTTTCCCATTAAGATCACACTGGATAGAGATTTCAAGTTGTAAATGAAATAAAGAATTAATAAATGACTAAAATATGATTTCAGAAAAATTTCAAATGTATTCTGAGTGAAACTCAACAGCTAAAAATAAAAAACAAAAACTTCTGCCCATTTTTGAAAGTATCTCTGACATTAAGAAGGTAATCATTAAGGGGAAAAAAATAGAATAGGAAATTGATATTTAAAACATGTGGTTAAGCCGGGACTGGTTTGGCTCTGCCGGGACTGGTTTGGCTCAATGGATAGAGCGTCGGCTTGGGGACTGAAGGGTCCCGGGTTCGATTCCGGTCAAGGGCATGTACCTTGGTTGCGGGAATATCCCCAGTAGGGGGTGTGCAAGAGGCAACTGATCGATGACTCTCTCTCATCGATGTTTCTGGCTCTCTATCTCTCTCCCTTCCTCTCTGTACAAAATCAATAAAATATATTTAAAAAAAATAAAATAAAAAAATAAAACATGTGGTTAAAAACTTTTAAAGATCAGTGGAAACTAAACAAGCTGAAAATCAGAACAAATTTGGTACTTAACAGATAAAATAATTGACTTCCAAAGAAATAGAATACAGGGAGGTTATAAATTGTGAAGTTATTAATAGATTTCCTTTATAATATGCAAGCAAAAGGGCACTAGAAGAACCATTACCCCTTATTTGTTAAGAAACTAGAGGATCACTATTAAAAATAAATTAAATCATGCTGCTTTAAGGAAAACTAATACTCCTGATTTCTTGTCCTCTTAAAACTCTAAGGCTTGTTGTCTATATAGTAAGTGAACAACAAAGAGCTTTCTATATCTATCATCTGTCCCACTAGCATAGAGCACCAGATTCCTTTTTTTTTTTTTTTAATGGTTTTATTGATTTTAGAGAAAGGAAGGAAAAGGAAAGAGAGAAGCATTGATCCATTGCTTCTGGCAGGCTCCCTACTGGGGATGAAGCTCATATCCTGGGCATGTGTGAACCAGCGACCAGATACCTCTGGGTGCATGCGGCGACCCTCAACCAACTGAGCCACACTGGCCAGGGCAGAACACTAGATTTTTTATGGTACTAAAGACCCGGTATTGGCTATTTCTAACCATGGTTAAATCAGTTCCCAACTTACAAAGGTTAACTGTTAACTGGAACCACTGTCATTGAATATTTCTCTATTTTTAAAGTGCACTTTCGAAAAATAAAATGGGTAGAAATCACCTCTGCAAACGGAAATATTGGACTAAATATACCCTATGTTCCCACCTGGCCAGTGTTCTTCAGTGGTGGAGCACCGACCCAGGAACCAAGAGTTCACCTGTTTGATTCCTGGTCAGGGCACATGCTCTGGGTTGTGGGCTCAATCCCCAGTAGGAGGCCCTCAAATTTCCTCAATATCCTCTTGGGGGACCCTGTTGAGAGTGTACTAGCTGAGAATCGTAATCAGGCCAAGATATGAGTGCGTGCAAGGACACACGGTGCCCTGTGCCCTTCAATAGCAAATATGATTGATGTCACTGTTGGCAGCTAGCTTTCTTTGTCTCTGGAGTAATATCCAAGAGGGGGGTGAAGAAGTCTGCTAGACAGAGCAGTAGCTGGTCAGAGCAGAGGAAGAGAGCTCAGAGAAGGAGAGGCGGCAGGCACAGAGAATGTAGGTCCTGTGTGTGCAGGAGGGGCTAGAGAGCTCAGAGGAGCTGAGAGCTGATACTGCTACGATGTAAGGCTTAGAGCTCGTGGAGAGCTAAGATATAGCTACCATGTTAACCAGCCAGTGGGCAGAGGACACAGGAGAAGCTGCTAAGCCAGAGAGGCTGGAGCGGCTACTGAGGCTGAAGCTCTAGAGCTCAGGTACTATTGCCTGTGTAAGGTGAGGGGTCCGTGAGGCAGCATGCAGCTGCTCAGATAATATCTGTGGGTACAGAGACTGATGCTGCTTTTGTGGGAAAGACAGGTATTTACCAGCCGGTGTCTGGCTGCTCACCTGTATGAGCTCTGTTGTAAAGAACTGTTTCATCTGATGGCTATGTGACCACTGGCTTCTGCAATAAAAGCTCATTCTCATATACCCACAACTTCTCGTGGCTTCTCCGTCTGCCCGACCACCGAGAATTGACCTGTGTTTCTGACACCTAGTAGATCTGATCTTAGGCCAATTATAGCCAGTTTAAGAGGAAGAAAAAGATTAATAGTTCTTTTCAATCAGGCCCTGTAATTTACCTGTTTTATTTCCTCAAAATCTAAAAATCAATTGCCATAGATCTGTCTAAGATCTGTAATTAGCAACTGCTCCACAGTAGTATATAACAATAAAATCAGTTTAGATAAACCTAAAGACATTTTTTAGTGCAATAAATTTACACAGAACTTTCTGCAATATCTCAGTTGCTAAAACGCAGTCACAGTTACTGCTTTCACCAAAATAGGCACTAGAAATTCACTGTAGCTCTATCCTTCTCCCATATCTAAAACCAACACTTTATAGAACTCATGTGTACACTGTTCAGTAAAATGAATTCCCTTATCCTGGGACAGATACGTTGGATACTACAGGTAGCATTTTTGTTTTGGGAATCAGTTAGAAATATATTCTTCCCCTGTTTAAAAGTCATAGCACACACAGTGGCCAAATTATCTCCCCAGTGATGGAGAACTCAGTTTACTGTATAATTATTCATTAATTCTACAAGGTTTTGTCATCAGTTCTTCTTCTCTGATGGTAAGTTCAGTCATTTGAAATAAGCTCAGGAGTTTGAGGTTCTGAGAAATGAGGGGTGGAGAGTAGTGGCTGTCATCACTTCCAGGTCTAGGCATAAATCCTACCATACGATCAATCATGCTATTTCTTCCTCTTCCTTTGAAAACCATGTGTTTTGTTGTTGGATAGCAAGTTCTGTGAATGTCAATTAGGTCAAATTTCTAAAAGTGCAATTTAAATCCTTTTTTAAAATTAATTAATTAATTAATTAAGCTAACCCTCAACTAAGGATATTTTTCCATTGATTTTTTAGAGAGAGTGGAAGGGAAGGGGAGAGATACAGAGAGAAAGACACACATGGATGTGAGAAAGACACATATATTGGCTGCCTCACACACATGCCCCCTATGAGGGCCAGGAGTCAAGCTTGCAACTGAGGTACGTGCCCTTGACCAAAATCGAACCTGGGACCCTTCAGTCCACAGGCTGACATTCTATCCATTGAACCAAACTGGCTGGAGCTAAGTCTTTTATGTCTTTAACCAATTTTTTATCTTTCTAGTGGGGATGGAGCCTTCAACCCAGACATGTGCCCTGACTAGGAATTCAACCACTAAGTGTAACCGGCTGGGATTACTAATAATTATTGAAAAGGTGTTGAATTCTCAACTATAACTTATATAACTCAACTATAACAAATATATAATTTTGGAGTTATCTCTTTCCCCCAATAGTTCTGTTTTTGCTTCATGTGTTTTGAAGAACTCAATAAGTATTTAGATTTGTTGTGTTCTTTTGAAAACTTGTTCCATTTATCATTATAAAATGATATTTTTTACACCTGGTAATACTTTTGCTCTAAAATCTGCTTTATCTAATATAAATATAGTCACTCCAACTTTCTTCTTATTTGTTAGCATGACAAAATTATCCATTTTTTGAGATTTTCAATATTTTCATCTTTATATTGAAAATACATAACTTGTAAGGAAGATATATTTGGGTCTTGATTTTTAAAAAATAAATCTTTATTTTTCAGATTATTACAATTGTTTCTCTTTTTTCCCCCCATAGCTCCCCTCCACCTGATTCCTACCATACACTCTGCCCTTAACACCCCGCCCCCACACACTGTCCTCATCCATAGGTGTACAATTTTTGTCCAGTCTCTTCTAGCACTCCCATTCCCCTTTCCCCTGAGAATTGTCAGTCCACTCCCTTTCTAATCCCCTGATTCTATTATATTCACCAGTTTATTCTGTTCATCAGATTTTTTATTCACTTAATTTTTAGATTCACTTGTTGATTGATAAGTATTTGTTGTTCATAATTTTTATCTTTACCTTTTTCTTCTTCTTCCAATTCTTAAAAAATATCTTTCAGCATTTCATATAATACTGGTTTGGTGTTGATGAACTCCTTTAGCTTATTTTTTTAACCTGTGAAGCTCTTTATATGATCTTCAATTATGAATAATAGCTTTGCTGGGTAGAGTAATCTTGGTTGTAGGTTCTTGCTATTCATCACTTTTAATATTTCTTGCCACTCCCATCTGGCCTGCATAGTTTCTGTTGAGAAATCAGCTTATAATTGTATGGGTGCTCCCTTGTAGGTAATTAACTGTTTTTTTCTTGCTGCTTTTAATATTCTCTCTTTGTCTTTTGCCCTTGGAATTTTAATTATGATATGTCTTGATGTGGTCCTCTTTGGATTCCTTTTGTTTGGGTTTCTCTGTGCTTCCTTGACTTGTAAGTCTATTTCTTTCACCAGGTAGGGAAATTTTCAGACATTATTTCTTCAAATAGCTTTTCAGTATCTTGCTGTCTCTTTTCTTCTGGCACTTCAATAATTCAGATGTTGGTACACTTGAAGTTGTCACAGAGGCTCCTTACACTATCTTCATATTTTTGGATTCTTTTTTTTTTTTTAGCTTTTCCAGTTGAGTGATTTTTGCTACTTTGTATTTCAAATCTTTGACTTGATTCTTGCCTTCCTCTAGTTTGCTGAAGGGTGTCTGGATAATATTTTTTATTTCAGTCAGTGTATGTTTAATTTCTAGTTGGTCCTTTTCCATATCCTCGAGGGTTTCTTTCATATGCTTGAGGATCTCGCTAAATTTATTGGCCTTTTCTAGGAAATTATTGAGAAACCTTATAGCTGTGGTTGTACCACTTTAGAAATCCACCCCACATTTTTCTAATCCTGATTAAAAAAAAAACCTGATAACAAAAATAGTACTCAGTTTAGAGTGCATTCTGAGCCCCAAACTCAAGACAGGCAAAGGAGTCCAGAAAGCACTTGTTATCGATAATCAATCCACCAATCACTCAATCAATCCTTTTGAACTTTAGCATCATCACCATCATCATCTTCACCATTATTTTAAGTAATAACATTCACAGATGTATTTATTTATTTTAAAGAATTTTTTGTGAGTTTATTTGAGCCAAACTGTCAACGAATGCCAGAAAGTAGAATCTCAATGGATTGAGATAATGCTTCTCACAGTTTTTATTTTATTTAAGTTAAATAAATTATACACATTTTCCTAAATTGTTAAATGTATTAATTTTCAACATTATAATTTATTTTCACTCACTTAACTAATTTTATTTTTATAATATACTTTTCAGGATTCAACACAGCTTATTTTATCAATACACACACAGGCATGCATATAAAATTTTACTGTTCTTGAAGATTATTAAATTTTCAAATCTGGTTTGGGGTACTTCTTATTTTGATTATTTGAATAATGACTTACATATTATAAAAATGCCTTTTCTTTCTTATGGGGTAAGAAAGAATTTACAATATTTTTTGTGTAATACATCAAAAAATATTGTAAAGAACTGACAGGATGTAATTTGCATAATGGAGTCATAAGAGTATTCTCTCAGATTCTGGAGCAGACTTATCTCTGTGTGGGAGTAAAATGTGAATCTTAAAGCCACATCATGAACCAGTATCACTTGAAAAGATGACAATTGTCTTACATAATATACTCATGCCAACATTGTACATTGGGGAGAGAGTAAAAATGTAAGAGAAATATTCTTAGGTTTACAGCTAGTCTAAATCTCCCCATAGATATAAATGGATTGAAGAAAAAAAATTGTATTAACATTCAGCATTCTTCTAATTCTTGTCATTGGATAAAAAGTGTATCATTTTTATTTTTTCTGTTTCAAAGTTGAAATTAGATATAGACTTTTAGCTTTTCTATGTTATAAGCAACATGAATAGAAATACAATGAAATACAAATTGTAATTCCAGTGACTCACAGAGATAAACTATTTTATCTAGGTCAAATAATTAGTTTCATGGTAATATAATTAGAAAAGTCCCATGAAAGAAAAAAGTCAATTATCAAGCAATTTCAAGTATGAATGGTCTGATATCTCATTCTTAGTACTTCTATTTCAATTTTCTCCTTTATTATGCTTTTTTTTTTTTTTTTTTTTTTTTTACATTTCCTTCTTTTTAAAAAATCTAAACTCAGCTTAGATAAGAATTTTATACAAGATTTTTAGAGGTCTGCCAGAAGTGTTTTTAGGTATCAGCAGTGTCACAGAATGAAATCCTCACTGTCCTGATATTGGGATGGCAGTTTGTATAATTAAATAAACTATAGAAAAATTTTTTAGAGTTCAGATCTAGAGGCTATTTCTTTTGTAGATCGATCATTTATGAAAACATGTCCAGATGTGAGTGTCAAAAGTAATTCTGAGTATTCAACAGAGATATACTTCCTACATAGTAGATATGAAGATTAAAACTCATTATATAAATCTATTGCATACTGGCCTTATCTATAAACAATTGCAGCATGAACCAGTTGGAAATTACTGTTAAACACCCCTCTACTCCCCAGAATTTAACCTGTGCTTTAATAATTTGCACTTCTCTCTGGCCTGGAGGATATATTTTACTGATTTACTACCAAATGACCAGACAGCACCACTTTACTTCTAGACCATCTAATTTAATTAACCTTTTTTTAATCTCAATATTGGTATTATGTTTCTAAATTCTAATTTATATAGTGAAGTGGTGATTATATAATATAATCATATAATATATTATATTATATATATATATATATATATATATATATATATATATATATATGCACACACACACACACACACACTGGGATGAGGCATCTGTAAATTATTCACTTATTCACTTTTGGTTATCAGTTATTCTACTGTTTTTATACCATATTATTTTATTTTATTTTAAAATTATTTATTGTTTAAAGTATTACATATGTCTCTTTTCCCTCCATTGACCTCTCCCTGGCTGTTCCCACCCCCAATCCAGATCTTTTATTTTAATAACACATTACAAATTTTGGACTTTTATCATGTTAATATAGTTTCTCATTAAATTCATGATGATGTCAAATGTTTCCTGATTATGTAACTTAATGCTGAGCAAGTACTGAACACATAATATTATTTATAATAATTTAATCCATTTTACAATAAGATGAGAAATTCTTAGTACTTCTATTCCAGTTTTCTCCTTTATTATGCTTTTTAGGTTAGGGTTAGGGTTAGGGTTAGGGTTAGGGGATATTTGACATCATCATGACATCAGGAGACATTTGACATCATCATGAGTAATTAGAAATTTTAACTTTGTTTTAATAATATAAAATATTATAATATCTACCAATCTTAGAGACAATGATATTATTCTAAAGATATTTTTATATAATCTAAACTGGTCCTCAGTTTTCTATCTCCATAGCTTATTTTCTCAAAGTCTTTAAATTAAAAAAAAAAATGATTGCATGTTTCAAGAAAAAAATTCAATGGCATTTTATTACAAATTTAAGTAACAGAGTGATGTCAAAGTAATAAAGTTATGTCAAAGGAAATAAAAATTAGAGTGTATTTAAATTTAGTGAATGCATGTTCATAGGACACTAGAATCTGTACCTTTACTTTTAAAAACCAATGGTTGCATTTAAATTTTCTCTCTTGAATCCTTAAGTTGAGAAAATTATGCCAAATGGAAGATCAGTATACTGGTTTTAAATGTCAAAAATGATATTTAACCAATTCAAATCCTCCCCCCCCCACCCCCCCCCCCACCCCCAGAAAATGCTAAGATTCCTGGAATGTATGCCTCACAAACTTGCACTACAGGATTCCAGCAGAGAGTCACATAAAAATATTTTAAATTAAGAAAAATGTACATCTTATCTGATAAAGAGGGAATATGCTAATTGACTGTCAAACCCTTACAAGATGGTGGCACTCACAGCCACAAGATGGTGGCGCCCAGTCCCCTCAGCCTGCCTCATTCAGCTGGAGTCCCCCAGTCCCCTCAGCCCTGCAGGGGAAAGCAGTTGGGGGCAATCATGCCAGCAGGAGCACAGTTAGGCATTAATCAGTCCAGCAGGGGAGCGGTTAGGGGGTGATCAGGCAGTAGGCTGAGTGGTTAGAGGCAATCAGGCAGCCAGTCAGGCGAGCGGTTAGGAGCCAGCAGGCCTGGATTGTGAGAGGAATGTTTGACTGCTGGTTTATGAGAGTGGTGTCCTTGTGGGATTGGGCCTAAACAGGTAGTCAGACATCCCCCAAGAGGTTCCAGATTGGAGAGGGTTCAGGCTGGGCTGAGGGATTACCCCTGTGCATGAATTTTGTGCACCAGGCCTCTAGTCTTATTATAAATAGACTCATATTTATGGAAGGAGATGGAGAAAATATATAAAATAATTTATTCTAATTTTCAACTGTTCATGTAAAATTTTATTATAATAAACCATTTAAGAAAAAGTAATAGGTGAGACCAAGACACAGGATTGGATTTAAAAATCACTTTTCTGAATCAGACCTTGAGAATATACTAAGCAAAATAAATCACACAGAAAAGGTCAAGAGCCACATGATTTCACTCATATGTAGGATATAAACTGTAAACAACAAATGAACAAACAAGAAAAAAAACCAGATAAATACTCCTAGACAGACAACAATATATAATCTTTTTAAAACTCATCATATACATTCAACTTCTGATCATCCCAGGACTTTGATATTTTTCTTTTTATCTGGGCTCCCTTTATCCATTGTTCCCATAGATGACTCCTGTTCCTTTATTATTCTAGATAAATGGATTTTTCTTTTCAGACTACCTAATATAATTTAGCAAATATTCTGTTATCATGCTCTGTTCTTTTTTATATATACTCATACATTTTAATGCCATTAAGAATATCTTAAATATGTGTATTAATGTTATATTTAACTTATTTATTATGTGGGTCATCTTCTAAATAATAAAGAAATGACCATATGTATATTTACTTATATAAAAAAGTAACTACATTATATTTTAAATATATATTAAAATTAATAACAGTCATCTTTCACATTTTTAGTAGATAATGGAACTTTAAAAAAATCTTATATTTTCTTATATACATGAAGCTAAAATAAAAATATTTATTTACATAAAACATTATATGGCTTAATTTTGGTTTCCAATTATTATACATATTATGAATGTCTATTATTTTATTGTCCCCTTAATAAGAAAGCACTTTGTTTAGTTATTTTTTAGCTAAAGAAAGTGTTTCCCAATACTCCCTTGTGGTTTATTGTAGCTCTGCAGCTAACTCTGGCCACTAGGAGGCAAACTTTTCTCTGTGTCATTTACAGATGAAGCTATTGTGAGATTTGAATAGATAGGCTTCTCTCTTTCACTCTTCTATAAAAAAGGGTGGGCCTAGGAATGAAAGTCAAATATTGGTAATGGAAGATCCATTACACTAAATGTGGAACACAATATCATGTTTAAGATTTTACTTTAAACTTTTCTTTGGTTTAGATAGAACATTCAAAAGTTAGTGCATTGAGATAGAGTACTGTGGCAGTAAAACCTAGTATTTACATAACAGACATCTAGGTGTGATACCCCATGATTGTCATAGATCAGAAAACTGATCCTTTATTTACTTATTTGTCATAGACCATTTTTGTATAATTTTCATCTCTGAAACCTGGGGAAACTAAGCATATGTGAACTGAGCCCAAAACTCTAAAGCACTGGGTATTGACCCTGAATATCTTATCTACAATAATAAAAGAAAAACATGCAAATTGACTGTACCTCCATTACACCCACCAGCCACGCCCACCACCCAAACAGGAATGAGTATGCAAATTAATGCAATAAAGATGGCGGTGGCCACCGAGCTGGAGCAAGCAGGAGGCTTCTGTCGCCCTTGCTGATGGAGGAAGCCAAGCTTCCCACCTGCCCTGGCTGGCCCTGGCCTCCATTCAAGGCTACAAAGTTTCAATTATAGAAGGTAAATAAATCTCAGATACCTGCATTTGGCCTAAGCTCAAGGAAGTGCAAAAAAAGAAAAAAGAAAAAAGGAGGGGCTGGGAGCCTGGATCACCAGGGGGTGTGGACAGCCTGTAAACAGCACTCAACTCCTCACCCAGGCTGGCCACACTCCCATGGGGTGAGGGTCCCTGCTGGTGGGCTTGTCCAGCTTACAAACAGCCATCAGCCCCTCACCCAGGCTGGCCAGACACCCCAGTGAAAACCCCAACCCTGAAGGGGGTGTGGTCAGCCTTCAAAAAGCTATCATCCCTCATCCAGGCTGGCCAGGCACTCCAGTGGGAAGTGGCCAGCATGAAAACAGCCCTCAGTCTCTCACTCAGCCTGGCCACACCCCCAGGGGGTTTGGGTCCCCACTGTGGAGCTTGATTAGCCTGAAAAAAGCCCATAGCCCCTCACTCTGGCTGCCCCACCCCCAATGGGAACCCCCACCCTGATCCAGGACACCTTCAGGGCAAACCAGCTGGCCCCCACTCATGCACTAGGCCTCTATCTATACTAATAAGAGGATAATATGTTAATTAGACTGGGAGACCTTCCAAGAGACCTTTTGAACATTCTTCTGAACAAAGCCATGGTGGCCGGGCTGAGATAGAGGTGGTTAGAGGCCAAGAAGGGAGGGCAGTTGAGGGTGATCAGGCCAGGATGGGATGGCAGTTGTTAGTGATCAGGCTGTTGGGGAGTAGGGCTATTAGGGGTAAGTAGACCAGCAAGAGGGCCAGTTGGGGGTGAGCAGGACATTAATGGAGGTCAGTTGGAGGTGATAAGGGCAGTTTGGAGTGAGCAGGCCAGCAGGGGGGGTAATTGAGGGTGAGAAAACTGGCATGGGGTCAGTTGGGGTGATCAGGCTGGTGGGGGCATTTGGGGGTGAGCAGGCCAGTGATGGGGGCAGGTGGGGGCAAACAGGACAGCAGGCAGAGTGGTTAAGGGCAATCAGGTAGACAGGCAGGCAGGTGAGCAGTTAGGAGCCAGCAGTCCTGGATTGTGAGAGGGGTGTCCAACTGCCCATTTAGGCCTGATCCCTATAAAACTGGCAGTAGGACATCCTTCGAAGGGTCCCATATAGGAGAAGTTGCAGGCCAGGCTGAGGGATACCCTCCCCCCGCCCCACTCCATGCACAAATTTCGTGCACAGGGCCACTAGTATAAAAATAAAAGCCTAATATGCAAATTGACTGAAAGGCATAACAATTGGTGAAATGACTGGTTGCTATGATCTGCACTGATAGTTTTCAAATAGATAAATAGAAATGATAATACAGTATAGGTCTTTCTACCTATATGCTGCAATTTTATTTATTTATTTATTTAAATAGATGAAAATTTAAAATTGATTTCAAAAAGACAGGGAGAGAGAAAGGCCAGCTTCCATATAGACTGAAAAATTGCAGTATATAATATGTAATTAGTCGATAAATTTGGAGTCTTAGTTTTTTTTCTGCCATCCATTTCTATCAAAAACAAAACTAATAAATAATTCTGGGGTAAATAAGTACATAAAACTATACTTACCTAATATTGACTTATTAAAATAATAATTTTAGTATTTTAAACAATTGAATCAGTCGAGGAGGAATTTAAAAAAAATATTAAATTAGGATGTATTTTTAGTATTACAGGGGTTATTAAAATTAGTTTAATTTTTAACCCCAACAAGGATGTAAAATGCATTAGGCTTTTGTCTGTTATTTTCTACAATGAAACTAAAGTGTTTTAATGAGGAATAAACCTTAAATATTCCTGGAATAAAATACAAAAAAATATTTTAGTTGCAACAGTCTCTTATATTTGGCTCAGATGCTTTAAAACACATTGGATTTAGAGCATTTTTTAAAATTTATTATTTAGTCTGACTAAAGATTAATTTATATTAGCTTTATGTTCTTGTAGGAAAGGGGTGGTTATTTGTGACCAAGGAATCTATTTATTACCCGATTCGACTATTGATTTACTGTGTGGCTCTGAGCAAGGCAATTAACATCTTTTTTACTCTATTTCTTAACTTATAAGATGCAGGTGCCACTATTATGCAGGAGTAGTGGAATCAATTTTAAATTTCCAATGAAGACAAAACTCAGGGACAGAGGGTACAATGTGATGAAAATCTTATTGGCTCTTTTAAAATGCTAGCCTTTAAATTCTATGGAAGCTACTTAGCTAGATGCCTCCATCTATTCACTGGTGAAAAGCAAGTGCTAAAGAAATAAAAAAGTAATATATCTAATTCTTCGTCTCCAACAAGGAAGAAATGCCATTTTACATATGAATAGATGAATGTCTCACCAATCTTAGCTGGGTTCCAGAGAATTATTATGCCAATCAGAGCAAATAATTAGTTAGAAGGAACTTTTTCTTATCCTAGAAAGCTTATCCCAGTGCTGCTAGTGGTCAGCTTTATAGAATGTTTTTATATTAAATTTTATTTAAATTATATTTTGCATAAAATACCATACCTACCTCAATAACCATTCAGATTCCTAAAATAATAACATTGGAAAATTGTTTTCTTTATAGATATGATAATTTGCTTTTATTCAATAATGTAGAAACATCCTCCAGTTTCTTTATAGATACGATAATTTGCTTTTATTCACTAATGTAGAAACACCCTCCAGTTTTCCTATAGCAATCTGTATAGGCCAGTGGTGGGCAAACCGTGGCTCTTTGGCCCCTTGAGTGTGGTTTTTCCACAAAGTATCACAGGTGGGCGCGCACGTACAGTGTGATCGAAACTTGTGGCCCATGCGCAGAAGTCGGTTTTCGGCCTGGATGAGTCTATTTTGAAGAAGTGGTCCTGATGCCGAGCCACACTCAGGGGCCAAAGAGACACATGTGGCTTTCGAGCCGCGGTTTGCCGACCTCTGGTATAGGCTGATGTCTAGGAGGATAATAGAATTTACAATGGACTGAAGTAACAGCTGCCCTGAAAAATGAGTGTTGGGAGGAGGGTTGGCAAGACAGCAGATGTACCAGTAAACGTAAAAGGAGTTTTTAGGGGTGAAATAGGCAGGTCTAGAAAATCTTGGGAATTAAGGGGTCCATGTCAAAAGTACAGGGCTACAGAACAGCAGAAGGTACATTTCCATAGACTAAGGGAGCTGGGAGCTGAGAAGGTACACATTTACGAAATAAAGAAAAGGTAGTCTTTCATTCAGAGAGGGAAGAGGAGAGCCCAAAAGGAACAGAAAAACAATAAGGGAGAAGAATGAGGGAACCTCAGTTCTTCACTTAAAGTTGGAGCTCTAAATTTGCTTCAGTGACCAAATCAGAGGGGACAGTGACCAATCAGAGGGGATGAGGGGATGTCAGAGCACAAAGGTGTGCAGCCTTTATAGTCCCTAGAGAAAAGGGACTCAGTGAGACTCTCTCCCCCTCTCCATGTGGGGGTCTGTGCTTGGTTCTCAATAAGTTTCCATCTTTCACTATACCACCTTCTGTCGTGGTTTCATTCTTCAACTTCACTGGACAAGAGCCGGGGACCATACTACCTTGGGGAATATCATGCATTCCTGTCCAATTTTCCTGTATTATAAGCAAACCTTGATTCAAGTAAAAAGAGTTTTACTTTCATTGAAAGACTGATCCAGGAAAAAAAAAAGAGAGAGAGAGAATAGGAGAGGTAAAAGAGGACAGAAGAAGAGGGAAGAGGAGAGAAGGGGAATAAAGAAGACAAAGGGGGAAAAAATGCTTAATTTTGGGATTTGGTTAGTGGAAAATATTTACCTTCAAAATTATAGCAGCAAATCTTTCCTCCTATTGTTCCATGGATATTAAAACCCAGTTTATAAAATCGGAATGATCTGAAAAGCCTAAAACTGAAACTAAATAGGCATTGAACATTATTTAAACAATAATGAAATATTGCCATTTGTAACAGCCTGGATGGAAATAGAGGGTATTGTGGCCTTAGAGAGCAAGATAATGGTTGCTAAAGGGAGGAAGGGTATGAGGATAAATCAAAAGAAAAAAACAAAAACAAAACATCCTAATAAAAAAGAAAAAAAAAAAAAAAGAAAGAAAAAAAATCATTTTGAAATTTACACCTTAAATGAGGGGAGAGAATTTGTAGAATTAAAAAAAAAAAAATTTCTTTTCAATTAAGAAAATTTTAAATTTTACCTAGCATTAAATTGAAATATGAAGTACTAGAGGCCTGGTGCACAAAATTTGTCCATGGTGGGGGTATGTGTGTCCTTCAGCCCAGCCTGCACCCTCTCCAATCTGGGACTCCTTGAGGGATGTCTGACTGTTAGTTTAGGCACAATCCCACCCGGCAGTCGCACATAACTCTTACAATCCAAGACTTGTGGCTCCCAACTGCTTGCCTGGCTGCCTGTCTGATTGCCCCTAACCATTTCTGCCTGCCAGCCTGGTCACCGCCTAACTGCTCTCCCTTGCAGGCCTGGTCCCCCCAACTGCCCTCCCCTGCTGGGCTGGTTTCCCTCATTTTCCCTCCCCTTCTGGCTTAGTTCCTCCAAAATGCCCTCCCCTGTAGGCCTGATCACCCACAACTGCCTCCTCTATAGGCCTAGTCACTCCCAACTATCCTCCCCTGTAGGCCCAGTCACTCCTAACTGCCCTCCCCTGCTGTCCTGGTCTCTCCCAAATGCCCACCTCTGCCAGTCTGGTCACCCTAACTTCCCTCCCCTGCTTTCCTGGTTTCCCCCAACTGCCAATCCCTGCTGGCCATCATGGGGGCAGCTATCTTGGATGTTGTAGTGATAGTCAATTTGCATATTACTCTTTTATTAGATAGGATATAAATATAAAATAATGAATAACAAAAAAAGAAAAATATTTTAAAAAGAGGCAGATTTTCAAAAGACAATAGAACCTATATGTATGACTTGATATTCATTAAAATATAAACTTGAGAATGAAACCTCAGAAAACATGGAGTTAAAGAAAAAAAAAAACAGAGTAATTGAGGAGATGGATCTGAAGGACTCACTCAAAACAGAGCACAAAACAGCAAAGAGATGTGACACATGAACCAGAGATAAAGCAATATGAAGGATGTAACAATTAATATACTAGTTCTCTAAATGGTGTTCTGAAATTAGCAACATCAAAGAACATAGCAAAATACTTATAAAGAAACTCATATAAAGACACTCTATTGTAAAATTAGAGAATAGCAGATATATATATATATATATATATATATATATATATATATATATATAAACAATCAGGGAGAAAAGACAATTTTTTAAATTGAAATGATGATTTAATGATTAAAGTACTTGGAAAATCAACAACAAAAATATAAGGCATAAACAGAAGAATATCTTTCCCGGCTGCCCTACGAGTGAGTGGGAATGCAAACTAATGCAGTTTGACCTCCTGAACTGCAGTATCATTCATGATAAAAGGCAGGTTCGCTCAAATTTGAAAATGGCTAAAGTGAGAATAAAATGTGTACATAGAGAATGGGTGCAGCAAATAAAATGTTTTAATGTGGTAACTTACCTTATTCTTCTTTCTAAAATTATCCCCCATAATCAGCAGGCTACCTGCAATATCAAAGCAGTATCTGATTATGCTTGTTTGTGTGTCTTTTCTTTTTCTCAAATGATGTAATTTTTCTCTTATTTACTAGTTTATCCTCCATATATAAGATAGCTTATAGCAAATAAGTAAATAAAGGATCAGTTTTCTGATCTGTGATAACCATGAGCTATCACACCTAGAGGTCTGTCATCTAAATACTAGGTTATATTGCCACAGTATTCTACCTCTATGTACAGTGTATATATATATATATATATATATATATATATATATATATATAGTATATATATATAGTATATATACTGTACATAGTATATATATATATATATATATATATATATATATATATATATATATAATTTTACCTAGAGGTAGGGAGAGGGATAGAGAGTTAGAAACATCGATCAGCTGCCTCCTGCACACTCCCCACTGGGTATGTGCCCACAACCAAGGTACATGTCCTTGACTGTAATAGAACCTGGGACCTTTGAGTCCACAGGCCAACTCTCTATTCACTGAGCCAAACCAGCTAGGGCTATGTACTACATTTTGTATGTTCTGTCTAAATAAAGGAAATCAGAAGAGTTTAAAATAAAATCTTAAACATGATATTGTGTTCCACATTTAGTATAGTGGATCTGCCATTATCAATATTTGACTTTCATTCCTAGGCCCACTCTTTTTCAAGAAGAGTGAAAGAAAGCACCTATCCAAATCTCTTGATTTTCACCTGTAAATGACAGAAAAATAAGTTTGCCTCCTAGTGGCCAGAGGCAGTTGCAGAACCACAATAAAACCACAGAGGTTGCTGGAGAATACTTAGGTAAAAAGCTAAACAAAGTGCTTTCTTATTAAAGAGACAATAAAATAATAGATATTCATAATATATACAATAATTGAAAACCAAAGTTAAAGCATAAACTGTTTTATGTAAAGTAATATTTTAATTTTAGCTTCATTTATAATAGAAAATATATGCCATGGGTTTATAGCCTTGTAGATTTCAGGTATTTTTCCTGAAGAATATAATTTTTAGTAGATATTGAAACTTAAAAATCTTATATTGTCATATATATATTCTTTGAACTTGTATATCATATGTTAAAATTTATAATAATTTATTTTACATTTAGTTACATTATGATTAATTTTCTACACCACCTACCTTTTTTCCTTGTGAAACTCCCTGCTTTCATAAAATCTGTGGCAAATGCTGAATGAATGTAATATTATTTTAAGTTGTCTTTTCACTTAACTTTAAAACAAATGTCAATTGTGTTCCCACATTCACAAATGTCGATTGTGAATGTTTCCAAAATGCTGTGTCAATATGTGATTTTTTCTTTTCTTTTGGGAGTTCCATTTTTGGTGGTTTGTTTTTACTGTATGTAATATAAATAATAGGAATATGCTAGGGATGTGGGCTTGAATGTTAAAGATGACATAGCTAATATGACATAACCATCATATGTGAAGATTCAAGGGTCTGTCAAACTAAAGCTCAGTCACTTTTACAAACTTAATTGTGACAAAAGCCAGCAAAATAGCCATCATAGAAAAGATAAATATAAGTATCAATGATATACATTATTTAAAAATTGTAATTTTTAGCAATTTTGACAGCTGTGAATAAGTATAGAAACTGTAGCTAGATTTCTGACAATACATGAAATATTTATATTTTAAGATTTTTAACAATATTTATAATATTCTCCATGTTTTATAAATTTTATTTTATGGTGGTCAAAAGGCACAAACTTTTAATTATAGAATAAATGAGATATATAATGTACAGCATGGTGCCTATATTTGGTGATGTTGTATTGTATATTTATTAAGTTGCTAGGAGATTAATTTTTATAAGTTTTATCACAAGAAAAATTTGTAATTTAATATGATGAATGATGTTAATAGAATTATTATGATGAGAATTTAGCAATATATAAAAACATTATGTTGTACTTTGAAACTAATATAATGCTAAATGCCAATTATATTTCAATTAAAATAACAAACATTATGTATTTTGAATTAGTTACATTTTAAGTTTTCAATATCTAGTTTGCCCTAGCATGATTTTTAAAATATGCACAACTATTAAATTCTAATGAAGATTGAAAAACACTGGTATAAAAACTTGAAGTGACAATGCAATTTAAAACAAAATGCTTTTATTTCCATTTAAGTTTTATGAAAACTTTTCATGATCAGTGATTATTATTAATCATATCAGGAGTCAACACACTTTATCTCTAAAAGGACAAACGATAACTAATTTAAGTTTTTGAGGACATATAGTTTCTGTCACAATATTCAACTCTAATGCCAAGCATGGAAGCAGCCATTGACAATACATAAACAAATAAGCTTGTTGTATTCCAATATCATTTTATTCATAAAAACAGATGATGGACCAGATTTGATTCATTGGCTATAACTTTTAAACCCTTGGCCTAGATCATAGGATATAATATCCTATATAATAAAAGCATAGTATGCAAATTGTCCTCTAGGCTAGGAGTTTGTCCAGGAGTTTGACCAGGGGACTGACTGGGGGAAGGGAGAGAGTACCTGGCTGACAGGTGCTAGGGACCCTACCAGTGCAAGCATTTCATGCATTGGGCCTCTAGTATATTCATAAGTCCAATAGTTGCATTTCAGAAATTATAATTCTTTTAGAAATATGCAATACTAAGGATAATGTCATTTAAAAATTTTACATAAATAATTTAGAAACATAATACAAATTATTAAATTAATCAAATAATTGGTGCTACTGGCCATTTTCCAAGAGAATAAAACTGTACTAAAAATAATGAAGGAAAAGATAAACTGAGGAGAGTTATTAATTTAAAAACAAAGTATTTTTTCTACCATAAACTTAGTTCACAAGTAATGATTATGGAGTATATTTCATAAAACAGGAAGAAAATCTTTTTCTTTAAGTAACAGTACTGTGGAACTCACAGTTTTCATTCTGACATGTATAAACTTGGAAATGATAACTTCCTTATTTACAGGAAAGGGGGTGAGGGGAGCTGAAACAAAGTAAAAATTCATCAGATAATTAAGGCCCTAGAGCAAACTGCTGCTCTGAAACCCAGAGCAATAGGCAGATATAGAAAATGACAGCCTATCTGGAGCAGAAGCCCACCAGGGGAGCGAGTGTGGCAGAAACACTTGAAGCTGTAATTCATGAATTGCCAAAGGTTCAATTTTGACTATTTTGAGAGAGAAAAGCTCTGAGGGATGGCTTGTGAGTTTGACATCCAGGACCACACCAGGTTGACGATTAAAGGGCTAAATCAGATCTGAGTAAGTTACTTTGTAGGTATAGATAAACTGATTCTAAAGAGTATATGAAAGGTAATAGACCAGAATAGCCATCATAATATTAAAAAAAAAGTACAAAGTTGAAGGACTGACATTACCTGTCTTCAATCTACAGTGATGTAGACAGTGTGATATGGGCAGAAAAAAGAATTAATGGGTGAATGGAACAGAAAAGAGAGCCAGAAATAGATCCGCACAAATACAATAAACTTATCTTTGAGAGAGGAGCAGAGATAACTCAATGGAAAAAAAAAAAAAAAGATCTTTCATCAAAATTGCTGGAACATTGGGAAAAGGCAAAAAGCTAAATCTGGACACAGACTTTACATGTTTTACAAAATTTGTCACTACTTTCTAAAGCACAAAACGATAAAAAAAAATTAGAATATAATATAGGAAAAAATCTATATGACCTTGGATATGATGATGACCTTGTAGCTAAAACATCAAAAGTATGATCTATAAAAGAAAAATGGATTAGTTGGATTTCATTAAAATTAAAATCTCTGGACATTGTCCATAGAATAGAACAATAAACCACAAACTGGGAAAAAATTGTTGGAAAACTCATACCTGATAATGTACTGGTGTTCAAAATATATATAGAATACAACACTTGATAATAGCAAAAGAAACAACCCAGTTTAAAAATGGGCAAAGTATCTAAACTGACATATCAGTAATAAAGATGGATGGCAAATAAACATATGAAAATATATTCATGTCATAAGAAATTTAAATTAAAACCACTGTAAACAAATTAGAATGGCTAAAATCCAAAACCCTAGCAACATCACATACTGAGGAGGATATGATCTTTCATCAAAATAGCTGGAACAATGGAAAAGGCAAAAAACTAACAGGAACACTGATAGGTTGCTGGTGAGAATAAAAAATGGTATGACCACTTTGGAAGACAGTTTCCTACAAAGTTCAACTTAGACATACAATGTGTCTGAGGAATCGTGTTCCTGGGTATTAACATGAGTGAGCTGAAAACTTATGTGCACACAAAATCAACAAGAATGTTCACAACATCTTCTTTATTCATAACAGAAAAAGTCAAACTTCTTAATAATCTACTAGCCAAAGAGGTAATTTTAAGAAATCAAAGAAGACATTGCACTGAAAAAAATATTAAAAATAGCAAAGGCTATGGTTTATAGCTAAGTAATGTTGAAGGTAATTTATATCACCAAGTGCTCACATTAAGAAAAAAATATTAAATAAACAATCTACTTAATAAATAAGAAGCAAAAGCAAAACAAATACAAAGCAAATAGAATGAAGAAAATTATATAGGCAAAAGAAGAAATCAATGATATTTGTAATAAAAAATTAAATAAAATGATAATGAAACAGAATGTTGGTTCTTTGAAGAGGACATAAAGTTAAGAAACATCTAAGAAGATAAAAAAAAAAAGAGAGAGATAGTTCAGAAATTGTTAGTAGCAGAAATAAAGTAGGGGACCATTATGGACTATTCAGTCATAAAAACAATGAGTTAATTCTACAAACAACACTACACAGATAAGTTTGATAATTAAGTTAAAATGCTTTAATTTAAAGAGAAATACTACCACAAGGCTTTTAATATGTTATATATATTTGGAAAAGCACTATAAATCTTAAAAATTGAATTTAAAATATCTCCAAAATTATCTTCAGAAGCAGAGAATTCTACCAAATGGTTTAAATAGTGCCTTCAAGTGGTGCAAGAAAAAAGCATTAAAAAAATATACATATTGATATTTTTATTGATTTCCAAGAAGAAGGGTGAGGGAGAGAGAGATAGAAACATCAATGATGAGAGAATCATTGATCAGCAGCCTCCTGCACATCCCCAATGGGGATCAAGCCTGGAACACAGGCATGTATCCGTGGCTAGAATAAAACCTGGGATTCTTCCTTCTGCAGGCTGACATGCTATCCATTGAGTCAAACCAACTAGGGCAAAAAGTAATCCTGTCTAATAAAGAGGAAATTTGCAAATTGATTATCACTCCGTCACAAAGATGGCACCCACAGCCACAGATGGTGGTGTCCAGGCCCCTCAGCCCCGCTGGAGTTTCCCAGTCCTGGGGGGCGGCCTCCAGGCGGATCCAGCCACGCCACTTGCCTGTCCCTGGAGTTCCCCAGTTCTTTCAGTCCTGCTGGTGGTGAGCAGGCAAGCAGGCCCACAGAGAGCAGACAGCAGGGCCTGCTAGCCCATCGCCATGGCATCAAGCAGACAGGCCCACAGAGAGCAGAGAACCACGGGGTGCAGGCCTAAGGCATCAGTACATCCCCCGAGGGCTCCTGGATTGAAGAGAGTGCAGGTTGGGCTGAGAGAACCCTCCCCCCACCCCCATGTAGGAATTTTATGCACTGGACCTCTAGTTTTTGAAATAAAATTGATGACATATACCCAGATGTGTATCTTAGAATACAAAAAATACATTATAAGTGTTTTATTTTTAAAAAATTATTTTAAAATTTATCTTTGTTGTTGAAAGAATTACAGACTTCTCCTTTGTTTTTTCTGCCATTGACTGCCTCCATCCTGTGCCCGCCCTCCCAGACCTTCACCACACTATTGTCTGTGTCCACGGGTTATGCATATATGCATATACTAGGGTAAGTTCCCTGGTTAATGTCTCCCCACCCACCCCTTCTACCCCCGCCTTCCCTCTGCATTTGTCAGTCTGTTCCATGCTTCCATGTCTCTGGATCTATTTTGTTCATCAGTTAATTTTGTTCATTAGATTCTACCTATGAGTGAGATCTTGTGATATTTATCTTTCTCTGAGTGGCTTATTTTGCTTAATATTCTCCAGGTATTATAGATGTTTTAAAAATAAAACTAAAAGCCTGCAAAAGAAAAGAAATCCCTGTACATACATGTACAATCTTATGGGAGAAAATACATTCTTAACTGAAAAAATACATATGATACAAATTATTTTTTGTTTAGAGAAAAAATCATGATAGTAACAAAAAAGAGCAAGATTAACAAAAAATATAAAGAAAACATTTGCAATACAGAGACAAGTGTCATAAGAACATGGCAGAACCGCCCTAAAAGAAAAATAGTCAGCAATATGAAAATGCAAGGCACATTACAGCAAATTCAAATGACCGGCATCCATCTGAAAAGATGCTAAAATGCACTGCTAGTAAGAAAAATACAAGTTTAAGTAAGCATGAGATATCACATTACACATATTAGACTGACAAAATTGAAATGAGTGATAATATCTATTGTCAGCAGGGATACAGGCAAAAAGTGCTCTTACGTTGCTGTTAGAGATGTGAGTTGTTAAAAAGCATCTTAGAAAGCCATCTGGCAACATCTACAAAAATTAAAAATACATTTACACTCTGTTCCAACAATTTCATTTCTGAGAATCCATTCCTCAGAGTAAAAAATGCACTTATGTATGATTATAGAAGTTTAAGAATATTTATTGTCACATACTTCGCAATGGCAAATAAATATGTAGATAGACAAATAATATAAAACAGAAATGATAGAAATATTCATGCATTTATAGAACCATTGAAAAGAATGATTTGGGCCCATATAAATTTGTTAATGAAATTAAACCAGTTTGAGTGATATATTTGAAAAAATGATGCATAATAACTGTGCAATTAAAAAAAATGTTTTCATTGATTTGTTTTTTTAAGAGAGAGAGGAAGGGAGAGGGGGAGAGAAATAGAAACATTGAGAGATGAGAGAGAAGCATCATCGATTGACTGCCAATTGAGAGCCCCCTACTGGGGATTGAGCCTGCAACCCAGTCATGTGCCTTGACAGGGAATTGAAGCCATGACCTCTTGGTGCATGGGACAACATTCAATCCGCTGAGCTGCACCGGCCGGGCAGAACTGTGCAATAAGGTTATTGGTGACAAATGGATTAGATGACTCCAAAACCAAATGAATAAAAAGAACAAAAAATAACTTAGTTGACCTGTGTTAATAGGGTACATATGGATTTGATATGTGAGGGTGCTGGAGGAAGAAGAGAGACCCAAGTAATAAATAGAGAAAAAAAATATACAAATATGAACTTTTATTTAACAAAACTAAAGAAAATAAATTAGAAAAAAGTTTATAGAAGATGCTATTTTATTTTTTAAGCTTTGTTTTTTTTATATATATCTATATTTTATTGATTTTTCACAGAGAGGAAGAGAGAGGGATAGAGAGTTACAAACATTGATGAGAGAGAATCATCGATCAGCTGCCTCTTGCACACCCCCTACTGGAGATGTGCCCGCAACCAAGGTACATGCCTTTGACCTGAATCGAACCCGGGACCTTTCAGTCAGCAGTCCATGCTCTATCCACTGAGCCAAACCAGTCCTGGCAGAAGATCCTATTTTAGAGGTGATGTGGTTCATTGAGAGGGAACTATTTTGGTAGACAAAGTGTCTGATAACAACAGTCTGGCAGTAAACACATAAAAGAACAGCTTTCTTTTAGTGCCAGATTCCTGGTTCCCTTGGTGACTATAGTTTTTAAATAGAAAATAACTCTTGAGCAGAAGCTTAGGCCTTTGAACAAAGATTTAGTGAATTTTCACAAAAGCTCCTATATCTAAGTCTTTTAGTTTAAAAAAATATATATTTTATTGATTTTTTACAGAGAGGAAGGGAGAGGGATAGACAGAAACGTCAATGAGAGAGAAACATCGACCAGCTGCCTCCTGCACACCCCCTACTGGGGATGTGCCCGCAACCAATGTACATGCCCTTGACCAGAATCAAACCTGGGACCCTTTAGTCCGCAGACTGATGCTCTATCTACTGAGCCAAACTGGTTTCGGGTAAGTCTTTTAGTCTTATATCTGCATCATTTTCTTTCTTTCTTTCTTTCTTTCTTTCTTTCTTTCTTTCTTTCTTTCTTTCTTTCTTTCTTTCTTTCTTTCTTTCTAATATATTTTATTGATTTTGTACAGAGAAGAAGGGAAGAAGGGAGAGAGATAGAGAGCTAGAAACATTGATGAGAGAGTCATCGATCAGCTGCCTCTTGCACATCCCCAAGCCGATGCTTTATCCATTGAGCCAAACCTGTCTCGGCTGCATCATTTTCTTGATGTTTCTATATCTATTTATTAATCCCAATATTCTGAGAGCTATCCATAGAACTTTAAGCAAAATTACAAGAAGTTTGTTAAAAATAAATAACTACAAAGCTAGATCTAGCAGAATTACATATTTCCTCTAGTTATTAAAATAATATTTATATTTAATAATATTGTAGACTTTTTTGAAATAATTTAAGGCATAATGCTTATTAAAAAACTTTAATATTGTTCAGCTAGGTAGCTTTAATTTCCTGTTTATGAACTAAAAAGCATTGCAATTGTAAAAACAGTACTTCAGAGAAAATAATCTATCTTCAGTGGGAACATTAAAAATTGTTTTTGTTTTTAGAAGGCACAAATAATCCAAGTAATAATCTTTTAAGGAATTCCTAGCTGTCCTTGACAAGGAACACATCAAATGTAATTTGCAGATATATCAAAATCTCATTTTCTGAAGCACACTTTTGTAGATCCCTCAGTAGAGCCCAGGAAAGGCAATAAGCAATATGGGCCTTAAGAAGGAAGCATTGTTACAAAGGAGGTTCTTATTAAAAATACATAAGAAAATTACAACAAAAATATATATAGCAAAAGCATACTCAAAAGTAGCCATTTGATTTCTAAGGTAGATTTTTAGACAAATTAAATAGAATTCATCTGCCACCCTAGCCAGTTTTGCTCAGTGGTTAGAGAAGCAGCCTGGGTACCAAAGGGACTCAGGTTTGATTCTGGTTAAGGGCAGATATTGTGATTGCAGGCTCCTCCCCAGCGTAGGCCCTGGTCAGGGCGTGTGCAGAAGGCAAACAATCAATGTGTTTCTCTCACATTCATATTTCTTTCTTTCCCTCTCTCTTCCACTCTCTAAAATATATCCTCAGGTGAGGGTTAAAAAAATAAGAAAATTCATATGCCAATACCTAATAGTTAGAAGATAAATACAGTGACACAATATTTAATAACTTTTGAAATCAATATAATCTATCTATCTACAATATCTATCTATCTATCTATCTATCTATCTATCTATAAAGAGCCAGGATCCATAAGATCTAAAACAACCTAACACATGACCAAACACCAGAAGTCAGTCCTACAGTCAGTGCTTGGTCGCTGTGGCAAACCAGCACTGACTACCATCACTGCAGGTATGGCGACCCAGCACTGACTGTCCTGGAGGCTGCTGATCAGCCCCACCTCTCTGATTGGGCCCAGAGATAGGCCTGGAGATGCTGACTGGCATAGAAACTGACCAATCAGAACCAAACCTGGTTGAACTGCAAAGGCAGAACCTAAGGTTGGGGCTGAGGAGGGGTTTTAAGGGTAACAGCTGTTTGGTGTAAGGTGTGAGAAAGTGGTTCAATTTTATAATGACTGGTTTTGCAGTATAGAGCATATGGCTGGCTATCAGTCCAGATATAGAAATTACATAGTCTGCCAAGAGCATCTCCTCTGCTGAAAAAGGCTCCCTCCCCCGATTTAAGCAATCCTACCCTATATAATCTATCTATACTAATAAAAGGGTAATATGTTAACTAGAGTAGGTTGACCAACTATCTTCCGGAGTTCCAACTTCCCTTCAGACAAAGCCATGGCGGTGGGGGCTGAGGCAGAAAGGGCAGAGGAAGTTAGGGGCAATAAGGCCTCCCCTGGAGGCAAGATCAGGCCAGTAGGGTAGGGCAGTTGGGGGTGAGATCAGGCTGGCAGGGGAGGGCAGTTAGGGGCGATCAGGCAGAGGCAGGCAGAGACAATTAGGGGTGAGCAGGCAGGCAGGCAGGCAGGCAGGCAGGCAGGTGAGCAGTTAGGAGCCAGTGCTCCCAGATTGTGAGAGGCACATCCAACTGCCGGTTTATGCCCGATCCCTGTGGGGTCCCGGATTGGAGAGGGTGCAGTCTGGGCTGAGGGAAACCCCACCCCCGTGCACACATTTCATGCACCAGGCCACTAGTCTATATTTATAAAAAGCTAAGTGTCTATCCATCTAACCGGTAGTCATGACATGTATTGACTACCAGGGAGCAAACATTCAACATAGGAGCTACTGTGACACGCACTGCCATTTAAAAATAAAAGGCACCACAGACCTGGCACCAACAAACACTTAGTTTCCCCCAAGTGGGGCACAGGCCCTGCCACCACTCTGGAGTGACACCCCAACAAATCGCATATCATTATGTCATTTTGGGGACTTAGGTAATGTTTAGTTTACAGGGTATTCAGTAGATACCTGTCAAAGTTATATCTTCAGTTTCATAATTATTACAATTTCTTTTTATTTAAACATAATTATTTTTTTAAAAACTAGAACATTAAAAAAATACTATAATCAAAATCAAGATTTCCCTCTTGGGCCCAATAATTTTTTATTTATTTTATTTTATTGATTTTTTACAGAGAAGAGGAGAGAGGGATAGAGAGCTAGAAATGTCGATGAGAGAGAAACATCGACCAGCTGCCTCTTGCACACCCCTTACTGGGGATATGCCCACAACCAATCTACATGCCCATGATAGGAGTTGAACCTGGGACCTTTCCGTCTGCAGACCTATGCTCTACCACTGAGCCAAACCGGTTTCGGCCCAATAATTCTTAATAGGTAGCCATATCTATTCTTTCACATGGAATTAAATAAGACTAGAATTAAACTAATAGTTTCTACAATCAAACGTTTCAATTGCTGTGGATAGCCACTCTTTCCTTCCTCCTTCCCAAATGCTATCCTCTTCTTGTCATTCTGTCTGATCTTTACTATTCTCCATTCTCATTAATATACCAAGCCTCTCTTTCTTAACCATAATTTCATCAGAAGACCAGAGTCTTCTTTCCATTTACACATCTTCTTTTCTTTTTTTTTTTTAAATTTCTTTATTGATTAAGGTATTACATATGTGGCCTTACCCCCTCATTGCTCCCCACCCCCCACCCATGCCCTCACCTCCCTGTGTCTGTGTTCATTGGTTAGGCTTATATGCATGCATAAAAGTCCTTGGTTGATCTATCCCCTTACCCACACCCTCCCCTACCTTCCCTCTGAGGTTTGATGGTCTGATTGATGCTTCTCTGTCCTCTGTATACATCTTATTTTCATTCTAGTAGCATCTGTTGCTTCTAATCCTTCCCTTTTGCAAACATTCAGAAACACTTGCATCCTTAAGCCTAAATTCTATGCTTTTTACTATTTACTATTCAATCTTCCATATGTGCCCAACTCCCCCCAAAATTTCAATAAATTTTAACTGTAAAATGTAGTTGACATGTTTTAGTCTATTTACTGATCTGTAAGAGAGTGTTAACATTTATCTCTCTCCATTGAAATATTATCTACCCAATTTTTGTGTAAACATGTTCACTCTTTTCCTCTGAAAATTCTAATTATCTTACTCCTCTTCTACCTCTTAGAAACCTCGAAAATTTCTGTAGGCTTCCATTTTCTTCTAAATAACTGACCTTCAATCTCCTAAATTTCCATGGCTTTATTACAGGTGTTAATGCCGACAGGTTGTCAAGTTGATATCTCTACTATTATAGATGTCAGAAGATCTTTAGAAGTACATATTAATTATTTCTGGTCAACTGTCTCCCTTAAGATAAATTGTGGTTTATAACAAGATAGTTTATATCAATATGGTTTGTATCAGACAGTTCCAATTCCAATACTGAAGTACAAACCCTGGACCTAAATAAAAACAGATCCTATAGAACTTCGAATGAATTCATTTTTACTCAGCTGCCCCAAATATATATTTGCAACACTGTATTTCTCATTATCTATATTCCATCAATTATGACATCTTTTTAGTTTTAATTTTAAATGTTAATTTATCCACACAGTTCTGTCATCTCTATTATTCATATATTAAATCAGAAGCAAATATCTTTTTTAAAAAATTGTATTGATTTCAGAGAGAAAGAGAGAGGGAGACAGAAACATCAATGATGAGAGGGAATCTCCTGTATGACCCCTAACGGGGAACAAGCCCACAACCCAGGCCTGTGCCCTGAGCAGGAATTGAACTTTGACCTCCTGGTTCATAGGTTAACATTCAACCACTGAGCCACATGGGAGCAAACATCTTTTGATTGGATTACTAAATAAGTCATATTAACATCTTTAATCATGATAACTCACATCAGGAATTTGACCATCTTGTAAGTGCTGCTAGCTAAGCATAAAGAAGAAAAAAAAAAAAGACTTAATTGAAACATATGTTAAGCTTCTTCTTAAAAAAAATGTAAAATCTTCCACAGATTATAGTCTATTTTTAATTTAGGGCAAGAAAAATTTTATAAAAAGCATATCACAGTTGAATCTTATAAAATGAACTTTGCGTTCTATTTTCATAGTCTAATTTGTGTAAGCCATTTGATTCCACTTTTATAAAATAGAATCATTTATAAGCAGGACTCCTGAGCAGCATTTAACATCTGCATCCTTTGGGGTATTATATTGCAGCTTTTCATCAGAGAGATTTTGCTTGGATGTTCCAGACATAAAGTAGTACAAGTCCTGACAGAGGTCTGTCCTAACAAACACCACTACATTGAAAAGTGGAGCTGTATCACTGTAGCCAGCATAATTAGCTGTTGTGTCATTAGGTTTTCTATTTATAGCTCAACATGCACATTTTTTATGTGAAATTCGATACAGGGAAAGTGTTTTAATTCCTAGACATTATGAATTATAAAACACTCCTCAAAATTATAAAACATACCTCAAAGCAGGAGCTGCCCTCTGGTGCACTGCTTAGCCAGAAGCCCTGAACCAGGCTCTCGGCTGGTGAATGCAATGCACAGCAGTGGTGGCAGCCTCTCCCCCATCCATGGCAGTTGGACAATCCCCGAGGACTCCTGGACTCTGAGAGAGAGCATAGGCCAAGCTGAGATTGCTTCTCCCCCGCCACACACACACACCAGTGCATGAATGTTGTGCACCAGGACTCTATCCTATCTAATAAAAGAGTAATATGCAGATTGACCATCATTCCAACACACAAGATCAAGATAGCTGCCCCTATGTGATCAAAGATCCTGTCCCCATGTGGTCACAAGATGGCCACCACGAGATGGCCAGCGGGGGAGGCAATTGGGAGGCACCAGGCCTGCAAGGGAGGGCAGTTGAGGGGAGTTGAGAGGGACCAGGCCTGCAAGGAAGGGCAGTTGGAAGCTATCAACCCTGCAGGGGAGGGCAGTTAGGGGTGACCAGGCAAGCAGAGGAGGGAAATTGGGGGCAAACAGGCTGGCAGGGGAGCAGTTAGACATCAGTCAGGCTGGCATGGCAGTGGTTAGGGGGTGATCAGGCTGGCAGGCAGAAGCAGGTAGTGGCAATCAGGAAGGCAGGCAGGTGAGCAGTGGGGAGCCAGCAGTCCTGGATTGTGAGAGGGATGTCTAACTGATCTCAGTAGGATCAGGCCTAATCGGGCAGTTGGACATCCCTTAAGGGGTCCCAGATTGGAGAGGGTGCAAGCTGGGCTGAGGAACCCCACCCCCACCCAGTGCACGAATTTCGTGCACCAGGCCTCTAGTTTTATATACGTAAACATGTTATATGTAGCCCGTTTTCACTTTCAGGTGGTAGGATTTAGGAGACTATGTTCCTCATGAAATATTTTTGCATAAAATGATGCGAGTTGACAAATATAAGCACCTGTGTTTTTATAAAAATCTCTTTAGACATTCACTCTACTTTGGCAACCTTCAAACAATGCGCATCCTGAGAGCAGTTCCAGCCACGAGGAAGCTTTTCAGCACAGGGCTGTCATCTCCGCACACTGCTGATAGCTCTGCTTGCAGGGAAAAGCTATTACTGGAAAAAAGCCCTGTAGTGGTCCTGAGGCTCAAACCTACTGGCACACAGAAGGCTGTTTTGTGAGAAAGCACTGGGAGAAAAGGTCCCAGAGAGCGTGCAGTAAATGGCCCACCTTTACAGGACTACATTTAATGGGAGAGCGTACAGAGCTATAGTAAGCCCTGGCTGGTGTGGCTCAGTTGATTGGGCCTGGTCCTGTGCACCAAAAACCTCTAGCATATTGTCCTTCTTTTGTTCAGTCTGGATCAAAAATCCTAACTATCCATGTGCAATTAAACTTTTAGAAGATTGACAATATTATCATTTGAATATTCCGGCAATATTTTTTTTTTTTTTTTTTTTTGGCCACTTCTAAGAACCACCCATCAGCTATGCTGGAGTCCTTGCTGCTGATTAATGGCACAGATTCTTCTGAAAAGTTCTGAAGGAATAAATTGAAAGGAATGTCAAGTGACTCATCATCACATTACCAGCCAGCTGTCTATCACTTATATTCAAAAGCTCTATTTTTGTCTCCTAACATTTGAAACTTTTAAAAGACAGCTGAAATTTTGTTCCCAAGTGTGAAAAAGCATCTAAAAAAAAAAAAAAAAAAAAGACTTGTCATGTATTATCAACCTATTCAATGTCTCTGACAATTTTAATAAAACCACCAGTATTTATTAATTACACATTTTGGACCTAATTTTGACTTAGCAACCAGTAGAGACTTATACAAAGCATAATACTATGTCCCTGAGCTTAAAGAACTTAAATCTGACAGTAAGGTTAATATGAGTCACCAAGCAATTGAAGATTAAATGTTTATATATAAAAAAAAATAAGAAAACAGTAGAGAAACATAAATGAAGACTGGAATATTAAGTTAATGAAGGCAAATGTGAGCATACACTTAAAGAATGAATATAATATAAATATGTGTTATATCTGTAGATATTTTAAATTGGGAGAACACGAGAGGCAAAGAGCTTAGCATAAACTCAGATAATAACTCACTGATTGGGTGAATACTAACTATGGGCAGATTCCAAGATATAATACAAAGATGCAGGGGCCCTATGTATTAACAATCTTGTGGGTGAAAAAGAGTCTTGCTAAAATAAAAACGTCTTGCTATATACATTCATTGTAGGTCTCTTTTTATAGTAAGTAAAATGCACTATGAAAGACACTACATAAGTACTAGTGCAGAGTGAGGAAGAAAAGCGAAGTTTTCAGGACTCTGAGAAACAAGAGAAAAGTTTTACAGGATAAATAACTGTTTCCTTGGAAATATCCTGGAGTCAGAAAACACAAAGGTAGAGAGATGGGCCAGAGCATGAGTTCTGAATGCCTTGTGACAGAGCTGTCTTTGAGTCTGATGGGTGTTGGTGTAATGGCGGATTCAGTAAAGGGTAAGAACTAGAGACCAGGTTACACAATTATTTCAGGTCATTCTACAGTACTTGAATTTGAATACTAGTGCATTTGAGAGTCTTTGAATGCTTTTCATGAGAGGAATTCTATTTTCACTCTAAAGAGGAACAATCCTTTCTTTTTATTTGTGCATCCCTATTTGGGGCTCTCTTTTTTGCATATTTTGTGTGTGCATATTCTCAAATAGAAATAAATATCAAATAGGCGTTGTGAAACTGCTTTTCGGTTATGACTGAGAACACTGTTAGTACAAAGTCGATAGGAAGGAGGGATCATCACTTTTTCTTTGTAAAGGCAATAATGAGCATTGAGAGGGAATAAATGACATGAAGAGAACATTGAATATTTAAGATGAGGTTGTATAATGATGAGATATTATCCTGTGGATTGTGAAATAATGTGTCAAGAATGACAAGAAAAGGAGATGGAGACACACATTTTGAATTGTCTTTTTATCTTTTTCCTTCACAAAAATTACCAGAGCTTGCAGAATTCATAAGTTTACTATTAAAATAACTCCATTGGCAACTTTATTCAAAAATACCTTTTTTTACCCTGAGTGTAAACCTTCTTCAAAGAAAGCTCATTTGGGAAGCATGTCTAAATCAGTATTGTATTTTCTCTAACAAATTAATATTTCTAAAATATTCTAAAGAACACTTAGGACTTAATTTGGTGCAAATATCAGAGTTCCCATGCTGTTGACAATGATTCCCAGCACTTCAAAAACATTAATTTTGAGAAAAAGGTTCGCATTACTATCAGTTTAGTTTTGGTCTTTCCCTGAAAATATTTTCATCTGTTTTTCAACAATTCTGACATTACCGTTTTAGCCTATACTTTATCTGCAGTCCTGAGCCTGTGTAAATAGGAAGCAGCTGGAAAGGTTGATGCAAATATGAAAATCACCTCTAAGGAGCAGGTACCCATTTATTACTGTCATTAAAATTTAGAAACTCAAGCAGAGGTGGTGAAAAACAGGGTACATGTCCAAAAATATGCTCCAGGGACATAAAAAAGATTTGGCAAAATAATATACTGATGCAAGTGATATGTACGTTGGTTTTTCACATACTTTATATTTCATGATAGAGAGAAAAAATTGAATCCAGAGAGTGCAGAAGTAGAGATTTCACAAGATAACAACAGGGGTGGGGGGAACTTCACACAAAACAGTTTTGTGTATGTATGTTCTCCCTGCAAGATCCAGACTGACAATGCTTAGCCTCATGGGCTAGTTAGGTGGGTAAATAACAAATGTGCTTTGCTGTGATAATATCTGTATAATTAAGTCTGTAAATACATGGTATCAGATCTATTGTGATTTCTCCCTTCTCATCCGAAAAGACAATAGAAAACTGCTGATTGTTTTTAAGTATTAGGAGTTATTCTGGTTTAGGAAAAAGATTATCTTAAATATTTTTATTAGAAAACCTCTTTTTAGCAAATCTTTTATTTAGAAAATAGAAGTCAAATTAAAAATAAACAAACAACTAGCTGAAACCGGTTTGGCTCAGTGGATAGAGCGTCGGTCTGCGGACTGAAGGGTCCCAGGTTCGATTCCGGTCAAGGGCACGTACATTGGTTGCGGGTACATCCCAGCAGGGGGTGTGCAGGAGGCAGCTGGTTGATGTTTCTCTCTCATCGACATTTCTAGCTCTCTATCCTTCTTCCTTCCTCTCTATGGAAAATCAATAAAATATATTTAAAAAGACAAACAAACAAACAAAAAACAACAACTATATAACTTGCCCTAGCTGTGTGGCCAGTGGATAGTGTTGGCCTGTGGACTGAAAGATCCCAAGTTTGATTCCAGATAAGGGCACATACCTTGGTTGCAGGTCCTCCAGCCCTGGCTGTGGTGAATGCAGGGGGCAAACAATCAGAGTGACACACTGATGTTTCTCTCTGCCTCTCCCTCTCCTTCCCACTCTCTAAAAATCAATGGAAAAATATCCTTTGGTGAGGATTAACCAAAACAATGACAAGAACAACAACAAACTATATGACTCAGTAGATATATATTTATAAATAATTTTTAATTTATTTCAAGATAGTAATATAATTGCCTCGATACGATTCTTAAACCAGCTTAGCAAAAAATAGCACTATTTATTAACAACTGGAAAGAAAAATGTATTTTGGTAAATACATTTTAAAATGTTGCATACTATTTAAAATGACTAAAACGTGGATTTCTTATATCTAAAAAAATAAGTATGTGTTTTAGAGTACTATTTTAATTAAGAAAAATCAATTGGTATAAAATCTTATTCACAAACAGGACAAGTACCTGTAATGCATCATAGAATAATATAAAATTTTAACCGTAACACGATTTACTGTCTATAATTCCCATGTATTAAAGATGACCTGTAAAGCTTTTTATCCTCTTGTTATTTTATAGAATTCAATTTATTCAAATTAAAAAAAATATGTTTTTCATTTGAGAGTAAACATCTCCCTCTTCTGGAATTTTTATTAAATTCGGGAAACTAAAAGTTTTATTTAAAAAGCTAAATAATTTCAGTTTACCATGTGGATAAAACATGAAAACATATCAAGATCTTTTAAATATAACTAATTTTGGCTTTGCAATCCTATGTAATAAAGATTTAATTCCTTTAATATTTATGCCCCCTACTTGTGATTTTACTGTTTTAACATTAGAATATTTAAAGTGAGTAAGTAAAGTATTTGCTAACAATTAGAAGTATATATTGATAAGTCATACCTGCTTATTTTATTCTTATGTCTACAATTGTGTATATTTTAATATTTGTTCACTTGCAAGGTCTTACTGTGTTCCTTAAGTTATATTTATTTAGCTCATCCATTTTACTAAGACTCAGGTCACAATAAACAAAAATAGAAGTTAATTAATTAATTAATTTATTTATTACTATTTAAAAAAATCTTTATGTTGAATATATTACAAAGTCCCCTTTTTCTCCCATTGACCTCTTCCAGCCTCCCCAACTTCCCCCCCAATAACCCTCACCACCTCATTGTCTGTGTCTGTAGGTTATGCATGTATTCATTCAAGGTCATTGGTTGATCTCTTCCCTCCCACCCTCCCTGCCTTAGAAGTTAATGTTTAAGTAAACTCAAAACAAAATAGTTAAAACACCAAGAGCTAGCCCTAGCCGGTTTAACTCTGTGGAGAGCGTTGGCCTGTAGACCTAAAGGTTCCAGGTTACCTTGGTTGTAGGCTTCTCCCATCCCCAGCCCTGGTCGAGGGCATGTGCAGGAGGCAAACAATCTATGTTTCTCTCACATAGATATTTCTCTCTGTCTTTCCTTCTCTCTCCCACTCTCTCTAAAAACCAATGGAAAAAATCCTCAGGTGAGGATTAAAAAAACATATAAACCGAGAACTTTATTTAATTCTTCAACTCCAAATTTTAAGACACCTAAAGAATCTACCTAATACACAAAATGTAGCTTTGAGACCTAATATTTTCATAATTTTATAGAAGTTTTATTTTTCCTTAACCAGAAGTTATATGATTTAACATTAATGAATAAAGCTTTTAAAAAAATCTAGAAAATTATCCTTAGAGTCTTTAAAAAACCTATTTCTGATAAGTATTTGACTTATATTGATTTATTTGTTAATGAAATTTCAAGTACAGTTTGAAAATTTAAAAAGTCATTTTAGAAACAATTTTGGTTGCTCCTATATTCTAAATGTCACATAATGATTTCAATCAAATTCATAGGTTTTATAAGAATATGTGCACATATTCTTAAACTGTAAAATACTGGTATATAAACTTAAAAATAAAGTTTATACAAAGAGATAAAAATATTCTAAATGTACTAAAACTTAAAAATAAATTTTATATTTATAAAACACAAGTGGAATAAAATATATCGATTTTTAAGAAAATTTGTTTAAAAAACTTGTTAATACGTTATTTGTAATGATTCTTTAAAATTTAAAATATATATATATATATATATATATATATATATATATTGATTGATTCAAAAGGGAGGAAGGGAAAGGGAGAGAGAGAAACATCATTGATAAGAGGGAATCATTGATTGGCTGCCTCCTACACCTCCTACTGAAGACTGAGCCCACAACCCAGGCATATGCTCTGACTGGGGATCCAATCGGTGACCTCTTGGTTCCTGGGTTAACACCCAACTGTCCTCCCCTAAAGGTCTGATTGCCCCCAACTATCCTTCCTTGTAGGCCTGGTCCTTCCCAAATGCCCTCCCCTGTAGCCTGATCACCTACCACTGCCCTCCCCTGACAGCCATCCTGTGGTGGTCATCTTGTATCCACATGGGGGCAGCCATCTTATGTGTTGGAGTGATGGTCAATTTGAATATTTCATCTCTATTATATAGGATATCTGATGGTTCAATATCAATGCTGATACTTTAACTTTTAGAAAATTCCACTTTTTCATACCTAAGTTAGGTATGTCTTATTTTTTAGTTAACAATACAGAGAGAGTTTTAATTTTATTAGAGTCTTCAAAGAACAAATTAAATTTGTTAGCCCTTCATTTTCAATTATTTTATTATTTACTAATTTTATTCTCTATCTTATTACTTTATAATTTGGGCTTAATTTGCTTTTTCTTTTCTAAACTCTTGAGTTGGATATTTTATTTCATTGGTTTCCTTACATTATATTGGAAACAAATACAATTAAAGCTATAAAAATTAAAGCAATATGGCATTAGATGTATTCCACACATTTTTATTTTCATTTAATTCAAAATGTTTTTAAATTTTATTATTTTTTAATCAGAATATCTAAATGCATATTGTTTAAATTCCAAATAAATGAGAATATCTATTGAACTTTTTATTATTTATTTCTAGTTTAGCTTCAATATGTACATTTGCAATTCTTTAAATTTTGATGCTTGTTTTATTGCTAGTAATTGAATCCATTTTTGCCATGCTTTGTGTATACTAGAAAATAATGTATATTATGTGTTCACTGTAAATTTAACTATGACAACTTGATAAATTGCTTGTATCTATCTTTGTGCCAGATATCAATAATTATTTTTCAAAATTGTTCTTTATGACTTGGAATAATTTAAAATTTTCATCAATTATATGAATTTTTTACTTTGTATGTTTTGAAATTAGGTTAATAGGTAAATGTAAATTTAACTTTAGGTAACTCACTAGTACCTTGACTTTTCTTCAGTTAGAAATAACATTGTTTACTATCAAACTAATGAGACCTTTATTTTCAATTTTCCAAAGAGTGAAGCTTAAGCATCTTAATTTTTGATGATTTTTGGTTTCTATTCATTCAAAAGAAGCCATATGTTAGAAGTAACTAAATATTTTTAAAGCAACTATAACTAAATAAAATGTACATCATAATCAATTGACACATTATTTTTTAGGACATTATTATATATCTATCTTACTAAATATTTCTAATGCATGCCACATAGCTTATTGTATTAAAAAATAACTGTGGTAGAATTAATGCAAAATTTTATTTATTTTTTGTTATATGAAGTACTATAGTGGCAAAAGTCTCAATTTTGGCAATAGTTAGAGGAAGTAAATACAGAGAAAATATGTTTAATTCTATGTCCTTTGTGGCAAATTCAATGAATGTCTGAATTCTCAGAGCAGAATGTATGAGTGAATGAATATGTAATGATATGCTGCTTTTAATACTTGGGACTTTTGAAATATGGGAACTTAAAGAATTAAATATTCTTCTACCTCCATTTGGTCAGTATAAAAGTTTTTTGAAGCAGTCGCAAACTAGTATGTGTGTTAAATAGAATTACATTGCACATAAGATTTTCTAAATATTTATTTCCTTATTTAATTATGACCCATATATAAGTGACCCATATCTCCCTCCTCACACACACTCACATCCTGTCAAAATGCAAAGTAGTCAGTTAGAATCTGCTATTGATCAATAATTGAGTCTCTCAAAATTCATATATTGAAATATAATCCTTAATGTGATAGTATAATATTTGGAGGTGGGACCTTTGGACTGTGATAAGGTGGATCCCTTAAGAATGCAATTGGGCCGAAACTGGTTTAGCTCAGTGGATAGAGCATCAGCCTGCGACCGGAAAGGTCCCAGGTTTGATTCCAGTCAAGGGCATTTACCTTGGTTGTGGGCACATCCCCAGTAGGAGGTGTGCAAGAGGCAGCTGATCGATGATTCTCTCTCATTGATGTTTCTAACTCTCTTCCTCTCTGTAAAAAAAATCAATAAAATATATTTAAATAAAAGGAATGCAATTGGTACTCTTATAAAAGATACTCTAGAACTCCTTCATCCCTTTCTGCCATGTGAGGACAGAGACAGAGACAGTTATCTTTGATCCAGAAAGTGAGTTCTCAGCAGACACTAGATATGCCAGTGCCTTGCTCTTGAACTTCCCGGCCTCCAGAACATGGAGAAATAAATTTCTGTTGTTTAGGTGTCTCCAGTGTATGGTATTTTTGTTATAGTAGCCAAAACAGACTAGGGACCACAGCATGTGCATAGCAATTCCAAAATGTTGAATGTAGGATAGCATACAAGCTGAAAAGTATGAGGAGATTGCAGATACATAGCAACTATAAAATTTCACACATGGGATAGCATACAAGCTTAAATATATGAGAAGACTGCAAATAGTTGTAAGGAAAAATAGAAAGTATATCAGGGTAGGGTTTTTCTTCCCATCTCAACAAAACGGTGAAAGGAAGGTGAAAGAGGCAAATGAGATGGGAACATTTTAGATGGAGTTATTTATTTATTTGATCCCTCTGACTGATTTAGATGATTTTCTTTCAAATGTTAAAATCTTTTACTGAGTAATAAATAAGCTTTTAGAGATTGACTTGTCATTTCAAGATGCTAATCAGAAATAGCACCTGTCAGATTTCGTTTCTAAGGTGATTATACTTTACCTAGCAGCTGGAAACAGCCTCTATCTTCTAAGTCTCTAATTACTTTGTGACAGTGTAATTTTCAAATATTTGGAAATTTAAGAAAACAAAATAATAAACTGAGTTAATTAACAACACGTTAACTCTAGTGTTTGGACTGCTTTTCTTATTAAAATAAGACTTTCCCATTGGTACACAAAGGACTAGATGAAATGATTCAATTGCCACTGTCAACCATATGTGAGGCATTTCCCATAAAATAAAACTGAGTTGTGTATGTAATAAAGCACACAAAAGGAAAAAACGAGTCAGTTTTAAATGCACTTAAAATACATTCATCAAATTTTAAAGTAAAATTAAAAATCAATTGTCATTATCAGAGCATTTTTAATTAATTTGCTCTATTAATTAAGTAACGTTTGTTAGGTATTCATAACATTAGTAATCATAATTGAAACCATTTATTACATGAGGACATGTGAAAAATTTAGAACATCATCATGATCAAATAGGAAATGCTTGTATCGTTTTAATCCAAGCTGTCCAGAGATAGAAAGGAAATGCTCTTGCTGATGGAATTTTCTTTTCTAAGCATTTCACTGATTCTACTGCCCTGTTAATAAGCTTGCATGGTTATAAATATGTAAGTACAATTTCTTAAAACTTATGAAGTAAATTTGTATTGTTTTACAGTAGATGAGCATAGGATAAATATTAATATTTGCCTACTTTAGAATGAGGGCAATTATTTGTAACTGGTTTATATGTTATTAAAACAATAAAATATAACTTAACTCTCAGTAGTAATCATTTAAGTCATTCCATTACTTTACTAAAATATTGAACTGATCAAATATACAGTGTTATGTTTTGATTCAGTGGTCACAACTTTATATCTAATACAGAGAATTCTGAAAAGTTATTTGTTTAACTTTTACCTATGAATTAGTTTCTTTTTCCCCCCCTGGCATTTAAATAATTACATAGTCTAAATATGCTTCTTTATTAAATTCCTAGAAATAATATAAAAATGTGACTTCTTTGTTATGTAAAATTGAACTTAAAAGCAATCAACTATTCAAAGACCAAACAAAAATGTTTTTGAAATTCAGATAATACTGAGCTGTAGCTCATTGGGGTACCGAGAGAAAGGGCATTCCTGGGATTATTCACAAAACAGACAAAAAACCAAAAAAACAAAAAACAAACAAACAAACAAAAAAGTTCATAAATTTTAAAGCCTACCCTGTGGTACAAAACAGCCTTGAATTGGCTCTGGACAGGAGCTGATGCTAAGATACCCAGCGAGTCCCTATGCTGCAAAGATGACACCCTCATCTACAGGACGGGTATTAAAAAGAGAGAGGGAAACATTTTTAAAAGCAAATACTCGAATGACAATATTATAGCAGAGAAAACAAGTCATTGAGGATTCTTTTGTGGAAAGTGTGTATTTAAAATATTAAAGTTAACTATGACAAATTAAAAATATAATTTATTCTCAAACCTTTAGTAGGAAAATAAATCCAAACAATTGAATGGCTAGCAAGGTAATTTTGAAAAATGAAGAATAGAAACTAGTACCAAACACAAAATAAAATGCCAGAAATAAGCATGAATCTAAAAGCATTTGCAGAATTAGCTCCCGAACTAGAAAACTATATTATAAATTCCACACCTAAAATTTAATAAAACTCTCTTTTCTCAATATGCAAAGTAAGTATTTGGATGAGTATTTACCTCATTGGGTTAATTTAGAAGAGTGCCAGACTTTAATGACAGATATATGATGAAAAAGTATTACAATATTACTAGAAGCCCGGTACACGAAATTTGTGCACTCAAGGGGGATTTCCCTCAGCATGGCCTGTGCCCTCTCTAAGTCTGCGAGCCCTTGAGGGATCCCACCTCAGCTGCTGCACTTGCCAGCTGTGAGCTGGCTTCTGGCTGAGCAGCGCTCCCCCTATGGGAGTGCATTGACCATCAGGCAGCAGCTCCTGGTTTGAGCATCTTCCCCCTGGTGGTCAGTGCATGTCATAGTGAACTGCTGAGCGACCTTAGCATATCGTTAGCATATTACACTTTAATTGATTGAACAAACTACAGACACTTGGCATATTAGGTTTTTATTATATAAGACTAGTGACCCACTACATGAAATTCATGCATGGGTGGGGAGTGTCCTTCAGCGCGGCCTGCACTCTCACCAATCTGGGACCCCTTGGGGGATGTCTGACTGCCAATTTAGGCCCGATCCAGCAGTTGGACATCCCTCTTACAATCTGGGACCACTGGCTCCTAATCACTTGCCTGCCTGATTGGCCCTAACTGCTTCTGCCCACCAGCCTGATTGCCTCCTAACTACTCCCCTGCCAGACTGATAGATGCCTTACTGCTCCCATGCCAGCCTGATCTCCCATAACTGCCCTCCCCTACTGTGACCTGCCTCCTCAACTGCGACCCACCTCTTCTGCTTGGACCCACCTCCTCCGTACTGCTCAGAGCTGCGGGACCCCCAGGCCTCATCCCGTGGAGCAGCCTCTGGGCCCTGCCTCCACTCTACATGTGGCCATCTTGTGACGACATTGTATGTGAGGGATACCTAGGCTTTTATTAGTATAGATTAGTATTAGTACACCTACAAGAATGGATCCATTCAGGGGAGAAAAACCACACAGTAACTTAAACATGGAAAGTATAAAAATAAATTAACCATAGAGATTGGAGCAACAAAAAGATGATGAGAGTAAATAGAACTTTAAAGAATAAAGGAATATGAGATATATGAAATAGCCACTATCCCCAGTGCTGAAATAAGCAATGAAAAAAAGATACCTCAGACCTTTAGGACTGGAATCCAGATATTGTTGGAGAGAGTATGACTATGAATCACTGAATGTGGAGAAAACATCATGCTTTGTCCTTATCAAACTTGCTGGTAACCTGCCCTCCAGAATGTGCCTGAAAACCATCCTCTAATGGGCAATAATATAGAGAGTTGTCCCCATTAGAAAATCACTTTGCAGGGGTGAGGAACGTCTTGCCCACAGGCCATATAAAGCCCTCAAAATCATTTGGTCTGGCCCTGCCGAGGAATTAGAGGTGAGTTAATTAAATGTTCGACAAATATAGCAAGCTAATTTTTAAGTTGATAATTTTGTATGGCCATTGATTGATGCTATCAATATCCAAATAGCCCTTGGCATAAAATAGATTCCTCACCTGATTTAAGGGCTGCCAATGGAAGCTGCTGGCTGCTGGTGCTATAAGAACCAGACACTGGAAAAGCAGTATGGAGTCCAAGTACTAGGGAAGCCTCACTGTTGGAACCTGCTGAACAAGCAACCGAAACCAGTTAACAAAACACTTATCTCCTGCCAAGTCTCTCTAGTTCCCTCTATTGAAGAAAAACATTTAATGGACCAGATCCACTTTCATAGAATAGGCAAAATAGATTTGGAGTTGAGAGGCAAGAAGTTGAAAATTGACTTTAAATTGAATTAAAGTGTCATCCATAGAGCTTATTTGTTTATTACTAGAGGCCCAGTGCATGAAATTCTTGCATGGGTAGGGTCCTAGGCCTGGCCTGCTATCATGGCTGATCAGGTTCCCAGGTTCCCCACCTCCCCATCTCCCCGCCTCCTCCTTCCCTCACTGCCCTTGCACCACCACTGTTCCACACCCCCCCCTCCAGCAGTATCTGCCCCCCACCTCTCCACCTCCCTGCTTCCTCCTTCTCTTGCTCCTTCATCACCCCACCACCACTGCTGATCACTCACCATGTTCTGCACCACTCCCTGGTGGTCAGTGCACATCACAGTGAGTGATCAAAGTTCTGGTCTCCCAGTTGAACTCCCAAGAGGACACTTTGCATATTAGCCTTTTATATATATAAATTAGTTTTTAAATCCTCACCCAAGGATATTGTTCCATTGATTGTTAGGAAGAGTGGAAGAGAGAGGGGAAGTTAGAAAGAAATATCCATGTGAGAGAAGCACATTGATTGGTTGCCTCCTGCACATGCCCTGAACAGAGCCCAGGCCAGGGAGGAGGCTGCAAATGAGGTACATGCCCTTGACTGGATTCAAACCTGGGATCCTTTGGTCTGCAGGTTGACACTCTATCCACTAAGCCAAACTGGTTAGGACTCATTAATAGAGCTTATTAAAATTAATTTAAGAATTCAAGTCATATGCTATTTAAAATATCTTTAAATTATAACGGATGTATAATAAAACATGGTAGGCATGACCTAAAAATAATGTCTCAAGATTTCTCCCAGTATAATCCCAGGACTGTGACTTTAATGAAATAGCGTACTTGTGATTATATTTCATAGAAAATTATGTTTTTCATCGGTGATTAAGGTTACTACTTGGTTGACTTTGCATTAATTAAAAGAAAGTTTATTACTACTCTTATCACATGAGTCTTTTAAAATAAGTGAGAGATTCAAAACGTGAGAAGGCCTTATGTTTGGTAAAGACAGAACATATGACTAGGAATACATGAGGCCTCTAAGCCTCCGGATAGTCATCAAGGAAACAGGCAGCTCACGCTATCAACACAAGTAACGTGCTCGTAACGTTAACCTGAATGATTTTAGAAATGGATTCTTCCCCAGAGCCTCTAAATAAAAATCCATTCTGACTAACATTTGGCCTTTTGAAAACTTGAGCAACAAATGCAGTGCAGTATATTTGCAATTTATTTTTTGAATAAAATATATATATATATATATATTGGGTCGGCAACTAAGTAATTGCGGATTTTTTAAAGAAAATCAAAGACAATTTTTTCATGGAACTAAATAACTTTATTCTGTAATGTATTGCCCATTTTGATCAATGACCTTTTGCCATCTTTCAGGCAGCATCATAATCCCACGTTCAAAAAACTTCTGGTTTTTATTAGCAAAAAACTGAATCAGGTACGATTTGACATCATCATCATTATTGAAATTTTTACCATTCAAGGAGTTTTGTAAAGATCGAAACAAAAAGTAATCAGATGGTGCAAGGTCAGGACTATATGGTGGATGTGGCAAAACATCCCAACCAAGCTCCATTAATTTTTGCCGAGTGACCAAAGATGTGTGTGGCCTTGCATTGTCATGATGGAATACAACACCTTTTCGATTTGTCAATTTGGGCAGCTTTTCTTCAACTGCATTGTTTAATTTCGTTAGTTGTTCAATGTAGACATCAGAATTGATCATTCGGTTGGGTGGTAAGAGTTCAAAGTAGACAATTCCTTTGTAATCCCACCAAACTGATAACAAAACCTTCTTTTGATGAATATCAGCTTTTGATGTTGTTTGAGTTGGTTCACCTGGCCTGCTCCACGATCTTTTCCACTTGATATTGTTGTAAACAACCCATTTTTCATCGCCAGTTATCAGTCGTTTTAAAAATGGATCATTTTCATTACGTTTCTTTAGCAAATCGCAGCTGCTAATGCGTTGCGTTAACTGTGATTCTTTCAGTTCGTGAGGAACCCATGTATCGAGTTTTTGAACATAGCCAAGTTGTTTTAAGTGATTCTCAATGCATGTATGTGATACATGAAGCTTCTCTGCAATCTCACGTGTTGTACTGTGACAGTCCGAATTGATTATTGCTTTGATTAGGGCGTCATCAACTTCAACTGGACGACCAGAGCGTTTTTCATCTTTGAGTGAAAAATCACCAGAACGAAATTTGGCAAACCAATTTTGACACTGCCGTTCTTTTAAGGCTTCGTCACCATAAACAGCACATAACTTTTTATGAGCTTGCGATGCGTTTTTCCCTTTGCAGAAATAAAAAAGCAAAATATGACGAAAATGTTCCTTTTGATTTTCCATTTTTCAACGAACGCCAAACGAAAACTACAAAACAGATCAAAAAACTTTTTTTACTGATTAACAGCTGAATAGCCAACTATCAAATAACAAAATGTGTTTTACATTTGTACTATGTCTGCAAACCCAAAAATTCAACTGAAGCCATATATGTGTGAAACCCGCAATTACTTAGCTGCCGACCCAATATTTTTTTTTAAATACATTTTTATTGATTTCAGATAGGAAGGGAGAGGGAGAGAGAGAGATAGAAACATCAATGATGAGAGAAAATCATTGATCAGCTTCCTTCTTAAAGCATTTGAACTCTCCTGGAAGAATAGATTATAAAAAAATATACCATGTAGGTATTTTAAAGTGGTGAGATAAAAATATGGCCGAGCATCAAAAGTTAAAATAAAGATGGCTTCAACAGACAGGCAGCCATATTCTCTAAAAGTAACTCCAGCCCAATGATTAATGACACAAGCTTTGTAATCAACTAGATCTCAGTTCAAATAATGCAAATAGCCTCTGCTAGCTGTGTCACCTTGGGCTATGTTTTTAAACCATCCCAGCTCTGAAGCACTAATTTGTAAGATGGGGATAACATCATGTGTCCTTCATGCAATGGTAACATTTAAACGGCAGGGTACAAGTGAATGCATGTCACACAGCCTCTCAGTGATTAAGTGCTTGGGAAAAGCAGCTCACAGAGGTGGAAAGCAGAAACAGAGGTTCTATCAAGCTGTTGTTAACCTGTTTCTGCAGATTTTTAAGAGTGTATTGGCCACATAAATGCCACAGCATGAGAGCTAAGCTGGACAAGGTTTCACTAATATTGTGTAAACTCAGAAATCATGGCAATTCCCATTGTGTCCTCCGAAACTCTCTGTATAAAAACCCGCTTTTATTGTGGAGGGTTGAAGCATTATCAAAAGAAAGAAAATAATGCGGATGGCACCTTTATTATTTTTTTCTGGGCTCTTTTAGTTTTTTTTCCCTACTGTAAATATTGGCACTCTACACTTACGCACAAAAATATAAAATTCTAGATTGTATATAAAAGGTGATAGAAACCATTATTATTTTTGCCTTTATCCTGTTAAAGAAATGTATATCAATGCAAATTTTCGAGTTTTGTATATTTAAACAAAGCTTCCTATCTTGATTAGGTAAAAAAAAAAAAGTGTCTTAAGAATATTTATTATATTTCTAAGACAACCATTTAAAGTCACCTTGGTTAGGAGAAACAGGTGGAATTTTAGACATTTATTCTTTATACTCTCCAAACTCTTTGTATACTTGAATAATTACTGGAGAGGCAGTAATAAACAACAGATACTAAGTTCCTTTATTCATGGGCTGGTATCATCAGAATGGTCTCAACAACCTACAGTCCACATAAACATCAGTAGATTGATGTTTATCTCCTGCTTAAAATACTCAGGACTCATCAACATTTGTCTTTACAGGGCATACTGTCAGCACCAGCTGGAATATAGATGATCAATTCTGTAATGCCCACGAGGTCATTCAGAACCTAGCCTCCCCAATAGGTGTTCAGCAGTCACAGATTGTAGCAAGGACTTCAGTAACATTGGTAAAAGAAATCATTAAAAAAGACACAAATAACTGCGGGCAACTTGTTAGCAACCCATCCAGAAGCATTTCCACATCCAGAGTGTCTGAAATAAACTGTAAAAGTTATATGCCACATACAGAAATCCCTCATTCTTGCTCAGCCTTCTGCAGAAGATAGTATGTGATTAAAAAAGCATTAGTGTATACAAATTCTTCGGTTGATCTCTTATCTCCCCCAGATCTCCCTCCCCTCCCCGCTGTAATTTGACAGTCTGCTTGTTGCTTTACTGTCTCTATAACTATCTTTTGGCTTGTCAGTTTATAATGTTCTTAATTATCCATAAATGAGTGAGGTCATGCATATAAGTATAACCAATTGACACAAAACTCTGGGAGGGTGGGTATGTATGGGAAAGGCGGCAATGGTAAAATATGTACACCGATAATAATTTAATAAAAAAAAATAATAAAAAAATATTTTTACTGCCCTAAAAAAAAATAAAAATAAAAAAGCATTAGTGAATCTACATCATTTAGAGGATAATTGCTATCTTTATGATTTTGAAACCTGAAATGAATATTGAAAATCTAAATTAAAATCTTTTTTAAAAGATATATATTTTTTTGTTGATTTCAAAGAAGGGAGAGGGAGAGAGAGAAACATCAGTGAGAAAGAATAATTGATCGGCTGCCTCCCACACACCCTCTACTGGGGATTGAGTCTATAAGCCAGACATATGCCCTAACTAGGAATCAAACCATGCATGAACTCCTGGTTCATAGGTCAACGTTCAACCACTAAGCCATGCCAGCCAGGCATTAAAAGCCTTTCTTTCTTTTTTAAAAAATCCTCACCTGAAAATATTTTCCCATCGATTTGTAGAGAGAGTGGAAGAGAAAGGGAAAGACAGAAATATCGATGTGAGAGAAACACATCTATTTTTGTCTCCTGCATGAGCCCCAACCAGAGCCCAGCTAGGGCTAAAGTCTTTCTTAAAAGATTGTTTAGAGTAATTTTAAGTTCACATCAATCTTGATCAGAAAGTGCAGAGATTTCCCATAAATCCCTTGTCTCCAGACATGCACAGCCTTCCCCATTATCAACATCCCCCTCTGGGTGATGGATATGTTACAATTGGTATACCTACATTCACATGTCATAATCACCTAAAGTCCATAGTTTTTCTTAGAGTTCACTCTCAGTGTTGCACATTCCATGGATGTGGACAAATGAAAGACGTATTATCTCTCATAATGATATCATATTAACAATTTCCACTGCCCCCAAAATTCCTTTGTGCTTTACCTATTCATCTCTCTTTCCTCTCTAACTTCTGGAAAATACTGAGTATTTATTTATTTTTCACAATATCCATAGTTTTACCTTTTCCAAAATGTCATATAATTAGCATCAGACCATATGTAGCCTTTCTAGGTTGGTTTGTTTCACTTAATAACATACATTTAAGTTTTCTCCATGTCTTTTCTTGGCTTGATAGTTCATTTCTTTTCAATGCTGAATAATATTTTATCATGTGGGTGGATACATAATTTTACACAAATTTATTTACTTAGATTTGTTGTTATTTATATCTTTTTTCTTCTTTCTTTTTTTAAAATGTATTTTATTGATTTTTCACAGAGAGGAAGAGAGAGATAGAGAGTTAGAAACATCGATGAGAGAGAATCATCGATCAGCTGCCTCTTGCACACCCCCTACTGGGGATATGCCTGCAACCAAGGTACATGCCCTTGCCCAGAATCGAACCCGGGACCTATCAGTCCGCAGGCCAACGCTCTATCCACTGAGCCAAACCGGTCCCAGCTATTTGTATCTTTTTTTAATGAAAAACATTTTAGAATTTTCTATAGTGAAAGTTTGTTGATGATTAACACCTTTAGTTTTTGTTCATATGATAATGTATTTTATCCTCATTAATGAAAAGTAATTTTGCTGAGTGCACAATCCATACTAAAAAAGGGTAATATGCAAATTGGTTGGGATGCCCTCACAGTGATGACAGAACAGCAGGCTGTGTGGGGAGACCAGACTGGCAGGGGAGGCAGTGAGGAATGACAAATGGCCAAACAACAGGCTGCATGGGGCAGTGAGGGGTGACCAGGCTGGTGTGGGAAGGTAAGCTGGGGGTGACCAGGCCAGCATGAGGGGACAGTTGGGGGCAACCAGGCTAGGATAGGGGACCATGAAGGGTGACCAGGCCAGCATGGGGGGCAGTGAGGGGCGACCAGGCAGCAGGCAGAGGCAGTTAGGAATGATCAGGCAAGCAGGCAGGTGAGCAGTTAGGAGCCAGCAGTACTGGGTTGTGAGAGAGATGTCTGACTGCTGGTTTTGTCCTGGTCCCTGGGATCAGGCCTAAACCGGCAGTCAGACATCCCCCAAGGGGTTCCGGATTGGAGAGGGTGCAGGCTGGTCTCAGGGGACTCCCCTCCCTTGTGCATGAATTTTGTGCACCAGGCCTCTAGTTCAACAGTAATTATTATTTCTTATTTCTTAGCAGATAAGATTCCACCTCTGTCTGGCTTCATCTGTACATATTAAGAGGTCTGATGTCATTGAAATTAACGTTTTGTCTTTTATTTTTGACGTTCCTAGGTCTGCCATTATTAAATTTAGATGATACAAAGTTTCTTTAATGTTTGATATAGATTTATTTTTGTGTCTCTTGCTAGAAGCATTCATGTCTTCCATCAATTTCAGAATACTTATATGTAATTGCTTTCTACCCTAATCTTTCCACAATCCTTTCAGTACTTTCTTTCTGGCTATACCAATTAGATGTATACTAGTTTTCTCTAATATTGATGCCCTTTATTCCTCTTTTCTATTTTCTTCCTCTTTCTAATTTATGTGTTCTTTTATTTATTAAACTTTGGGAGTATCACTTATTCCCTTCTTTGTTGCATTGAACAAAACTGCTCAAGGTCTTTAATGAGTTTTCAAAATTCAACTCATATTTTTCATTTGTAACATATAAAAATTTAATTATTTGTTAAAAACTCGTTGTCAAATAATTATAATTAGAAACAGCTGCTTACCATCTTTTGTTTCTTTAAACATTTCCTTGGAAGTAATTATATTTTACTAGAAGCCCAGTACATGAAATTTGTGCACTCAGGGGTTGGGGGGGGTCCCCTCAGCCAATGTTCTCTCATAGTCTGGGAGCACTCAGGGGATGTCCGACTGCTGGCTTAGGACATCCACAGCACTGCTGCAGAGGTGGAAGAGGCTCCTGCCTCTGCCACAGTGCTTGCCAGCCATGAGCCTGGCTTCTGGATGAACAGCACTCCCCCTGTGGGAGTGCACGGACCACCAGGGGGCAGCTCCTGCATTGAGCATCTGTCCCCTGGTGGTCAGTGTGTGTGCCATAGCAACCAGTCGTTCACAGTTTGGTCATGTTAGCTTTTTATTATACAGGATTGTGATCCTGACAATTTTGTGGCTATATAAACTTGTAAAATTTTAATTTCCTGCGGCCTCTTGAAAATAGTGGCTCTTTGTTTCCATCTTTGTGTGCAAGCTCATTTTCATTTGTTCTTACATTGTGGGAATTCCAAGTGCCTAAATGGGAGAAGCTTTCTTCCACTAAGAACTTGCACAGGTTAATAAAATAGTTATTAACTTGGTCCCACAAAATTATGATATTCACAATCAATCCCCTTAGCATTGCTGTTGCCTTGAAGCATAATTTCCTACTAGCAGTTTTGTTTTTATGTATTCACAAGCTCTGACTCAGTGGGTAGAGTGCTGGCCTGCGAACTGAAGAGTTCCAGGTTGGATTCCAGTCAAGGGCATGTGCCCGGGTTGCGGGATCAATTCCCAGTATGGGGCGTGCAGGAGGCAGCTGATCAATGATTCTCTCTCGTCATTGATGTTTCTATTTCTCTCTTTCTCCCTCTCCCTTCCTCTCTGAAACCAATAAAATATTTTAAAAAATAAGTGAAATTATAGATTTTTCAGTTATTAAAATATATTTAATGAATAAGTGCAGGAGCCTATTACCAAATATTAGAGGAAATCTGTCTCACTAACATACAAGAAATGTTTATAAAATTCACTAAATATTACCCACCTAGTAAGTCACAATTTTAAAAAATATTCATTATATCTCACATTTACTGAAAAACATTAAATTAGAAATCAATAATAAAATTTCCAATAAAACTACACCATATTAATTTAATATTCACTCTTTCTAATATCTCAAAAGTCAAAGATTCATGGAACTCCAAATAACATCAGTTATATCCTAGGTACGGTCATTTGTTGACATAAAGGCCAAATCTGAGAGTTTTAGAGGAAAAAAAAAAACTAAACTCATTTTTCACACTATAGTTCATAATTCAAAGATAGTGTTCTATTCATTTAATAATAGATGGTCATCTAGAATATAATACAAAAATCCCATAAAAAATACAGAGTTCCAACAAATTGCTTTAGATAAAACCTGGTGTGCAAATAAGTTGTTGGCTTTTCTTATGTAGCAATTGAATTAAAAATCTATACCCAGCTACAAAATAATAGATATTAGCTTTGTTATTTTAAATAGTATATCATATGGTTTATTTTCATCTTTCTCATTTATGAGCAATTTATCTTTCCATTTATCCAAAGATCACCTTTTTTTTTTCACCTAACTGCATTATAAATAAGAAAGAGCAAGGTGTTCCTACTGATGAAGTGAAACACTTTACACAGCATGCATGACAGTGAAATAGGATACTTGATCTTTGGAAGTTGTCTATTCTGAATGGTATTAGTGCTATTATACTAAGTGGTGTTATAAAAGGGCAGCTGCTACAAATACTAAGAAGCTTATCTCTAGATTATCAAAATACAAGAAAAATTCTGTCTGCTTGAAATCCTATCTTCCCATCCATATTATTTGTGCTTTTTCTCAATGTTTTTTTATCTTTATTCCCTGATTTAATCAATAGTTACCAGCATAGCCAGAAGAATGGAAATGGCATGCAGCTCAAAGGGGAATTTCACAGCTCATAGAATTCTCTTCTAATACTATTATAAGTTAATGTTAAAAATTTCTTCCAAATTCAGAGTGTTTGGGCAATAATAATTAAATATATTTTTAAAGAATGTTATTTGCTTTGCCGAATCTTGGGAAAATTACCTAACGTTATAAAGTATTATTGGTCAGATATAAGTATATGTACAGATCAGTTTGTGTATAAGATATTTAATACTAGCCATTTTTAGCATTTTTCCCTTATGGAGTTCCCCTACTCTGTTCATAATTTTAATAGTCATTTTGAAACTTCTAATGATAAATGAAAATATAGATTGGATCTACAAGTAGTGACAAAATAACATGGCTTTTGGAGTTTGTCAATGATGTTTTAATCCTGTTAAATGATGTTTTTCTGAACATTCTTAACAAGAATATCAGAAACATACCTTCTAATAAGTTATATTTATTGCAATTAAGTAAAGCATTGGAAAAATCACTCCTAACAATTGATTTCAGATTAGTGTTGGGTTGAAAACCAAATCTGGAATTATTTTTTATGTAAATAAATTAAATGCATAGGATGACTCAATAATTTGATTTTTCACTTATCATTACTTTTTTTTTCAAAATTAGAAAAATAAACTCCATTTTTCAGTCAATATGATACTAGTTTTTTTTAAGGTAAAAAATTAAGGAAGTCATATAGTACTTTATTCTAGCATATATTTTGTTATATTATAGGTTAAATTTAACATCCCTGTATACAGTTACATATAGGATATCTCTCTACGTAATTCACTGACATAATTAGAGTGAACAAAATTTATGTTTCTGTTCCTTATCATTAAAATGAAAAAAGTCATTTTAGTTTTGGTGACTATATATATTTTTTAATAATTTTTTTGCACAAATTCATTTTTTCAATCTCTAGGACTACAAAATATTATTTAAAATAAAATAAAATACATTTTCTTTCAACCAATCAGGGCTTTAAACATTAACAGAAAGTTCAGAAAATTCACAATACCTTCAATTTTGCAGTGTATCAATATTCGCATTATTGTTTTATGTTGAAAGAGGCAGAATGTAAACTAATTGTTTTAAATTTAAAAAAAAATCCTTGGAAGTTATCAATTCAATCTGTACTTTAAAATACATAACATTCTTAAGTTTTTAATAGTTTTGTCTCTTCTTCATAGGCAAATTTCTCTGGGTAGTCAAAGTTCTTCATTTCAAGCCAGCCTAAGTCTATTACTAGAATTTTTCATTTTTGATACCAGTAACAGAAGCCTTGGTGTTTCAGATCCACCCCTTCACTTAATGAAAACTAGAAAACCCACATTTATAACAAAGAGATCATCTGTCACTTTAATAATCAGGCATTCAATCTGAGTATCCCTAATAGTGATACAACCATATAGTATGTATCTTCTGATATGAAGTGCCAACAACACCATGCATAAAACATTTTTGCCACACTATTAAGGCTGATCACTTTACTTGACAACATCAAGAAAATGAAAACAAAACAATTAAAAATCTATTTGAAAGATTTCAAGGATTTACATATTGCAAATGCTTTATCAAGTCTAATATCTGGAAGAAAATGAGAAATTCGTAAGTTGAGGGAAGACAAATTACAGCCATAATGTCTGGGGAGATGATGTGAGAAACTACTATATAATTTACAGTGTGATTTGAGAGAGCTAAATATCAGAAGGGTGGCAAAATAAGATATGAGCATTAGATGTACGGGTAAACAGCCTGTAACACAACTTCAGTCATCTAGAAAACAGCGAAAATCACACACACACAAAAAGGTAAAGGTGATCCCAGATTACCTCCTATCTCATGTGGCAGGAGCAAAGAAAAACCTTTATTATACAAAGATAATTCCCTATATCTGAAATTATTAATTCATCTAGAATTGCAAACACAGGGTCCAGCATACTTTTAAAGTTAATTAAGCGCACAAAGATACAGGACCATAGAAACTCATATCAGGAAGATTGACAAGCAATGGAATACAGATCCATGGGACTTCCAGATCCTGTAACTATCAAATGCAAAATTTACAATTGGTGGGCCAGTTGAGAAAATATGAATATCAAATTCATATATTTTGATTAGTAATTTTCTTACCTATGATCATGGCTTATTCATATAGTTTATATAGTTCTTAGGAAATGCATGCTGGAATATTTATAGATAAAGTCTAATAATGTCCTCAGCTTACTTCAAAGTAGTGGAACGAAGGAAGTATAAAGGAAAGAGAAATATGACAAAATATTAACAAGTGCTTAACATAGGTAGAGCTTATACAGCTGTTTATAATCCACGCTATATTTTCTGTACATTTGATACTTTTTATATTTTAAAAATTAGATAATTGATTGAATACATTTTTGTTTCAAGTGCTCAACAGTTTATAATGTTTTATATTTGCACCATAGTACTCTTTATAAAATTTTTATATAGCATCACAGTCCATATCCTATATAATAAAAGGGTAATATGCAAATTGACCCTAAAGGCGGACTGACCAGGAATGACTGGTTGCTATGACGTGCACTGTTTGTTCAGCGCAGGAGCTGACCCCTGGTGGTCAGTGTTCTTACACAAGGGGAGCCCCTCTCAGCCAGAAGCCAGCTTATGACTGGCCAGCGCAGCTAAGGATGTCCAACTAACGGCTTAGGCCCGCTCCCTCTATGCCATTAGTTGGACATCCCCCGAGGGCTTCCAGTATGCCAGAGGGATGTCTGACTGCCAGTGTAGGCCTGATTCCCCAGGAATTTGGCCTAAGTGGCAGGTGGACATTCCCTGAGGGGTCCTGAACTGTGAGAAGGCACAGGCCAGCCTAAGGGAGTCCCCCACCCCCTGAGTGCATGAATTTTCATGCATTGGGCCTCTAGTAGCTATATAATCATGAAAGTAACACTTTGTCAGACTAGCAGATTATAGGGATTAGGGCAGGGTACCTTTTAGAAATTCTGCCTACCTTTTGGTGTCTGCACAATTTATCTTTCCTTTCAAACTCATTTTCGTTTTTACCCACTATCACTGTAGAGTCTACTTGGAAAGGTATATACACTTAGAAATAAATAGCAATATAGTCATAATATCATAGATCTCATATTAATTTTGGTAATAAAAGATAGTATACTATCTATTCTAATTTTTTTAAAATAAATCTTTATTGCTCAGATTATTACAATTGTTTCTCCTCCCTCCCCCCCCACCACATAGCTCCCTTCCACACGGTTCTTGCCCCACCCTCTGCCCTTACCTGCCCCCTGCAATTGTCCTCATCCATAGGTGTATGATTTTAATCCAGTCTCTTCCTGCACCCCCACACCCCTATTCCCCTGATAATTATCAATCCACTCCCTTTCTTTGCCCCTGATTCTATTACATTCACCAGTTTATTCTGTTCCTCAGATTTTTGATTCACTTGATTTTTAGATTCACTTGTTGATATATATGTATTTGTTGATCATAATTTTTTTTATCTTTTTTCTTCTTCTTCCTCTTCTTAAAGAATACCTTTCAGCATTTCATATAATATTGGTTTGGTGGTGATAAACTCCTTTAGCTTTTTCTTATCTTTGAAGCTCTTTATCTGCCCTTCAATTCTGAATGATAACTTTGCTGGATACAGTAATCTTGGTTGTAGGTTCTCACTATTCATCACTTTGAATATTTTTTGCCACTCCCTTCAGGCCTGCATAGTTTCTGTTGAGAAATCAGCTCATAGTCCTATGGGTGCTCCTTTATAGGTAACCAACTGCTTTTTTCTTGCTGCTTGTAAGATCCTCTTGGCATTTTAATTATGATATGTCTTGGTGTGATCCTCTTTGGATTCCTCTTGTTTGGGGTTCTGTGCACTCCCTGTACTTGTAAGTCTATTTCTTTCACAAGGTGGGGGAAGTTTTCTGATATTATTTCTTCAAATAGGCTTTCAGTATCTTGCATTCTCTCTTCTTCTGGCACCCCCATAATTCTGATGTTGGTATGCTTGAAGTTGTCCCAGTGGCTCCTTACACTATCTTCAACTTTCTGGATTCTCTTATCTTCTTGCCTCTCTAGAGGAGTGTCCTTTGGCTCTTTGTATTCCAAATCTTTGACTTGATTCTTGTGTTTCTCCATTCTGCTGTTGGATCTCTGTATAATATTTTTTATTTCAGTCAGTTTATGTTCAATTTCTAGTTGGGTCTCATTAAATTTATTGGCCTTTTCTAGGAAATTCTTTAAAAAACCTTATAACCATGGTTTTTTATATCTTTATATCCAGTCTTTTGTTCTCCATCTCTTTCGTTTGAGATCTATTTCCTTGTATTAGCATTTTCGCTGCTTCCCAGAGTTTGTAGGATGGCTTTGTGTGTTTGGTGTCCTATATGGCCCAGTGGCTCAGCCTCCCTAGTTACCGGAGGTAGACACATTTGATGCTCCCCTTTGTGGACTGCATGTACAGCCTTGTTGTAGTTAAGTCTTGATTGTTGTTGGTATCCCTGGGAGGAACTGACCTTCAGGCCAATTGGATGTGAGTATCAGCTGTTTCTACTCTGGGATACCTTTTGTATTGGAAACAGTCTTATAGGATCAGACTTGTAAAATTGCAAAAGTCTCTGTGCTCAGCTTGGATGGAGTGGAATCTCAGGGCTGAGCTGACAGTCTTGGCTTCCAGTCAGCCCTGCCCTTATGCACTCCCCTGAGTTTCTGCCTGGCCATCCAGATTCCCATGCAAGATTTCCCACTCCGCCAGCTTTCCTGTGTTTTGGGATGATGTCCGTTTGATTTTAGTTGTTGTTTTGAAATTGTTGTGTGAGGCAGCAACTTAGGTGCTTACGGTACCTAGGCTGCCATGTTGGTTCACCTCTTCTATTCTAATTTTTAAAAGTTGTGTATCTTAAATCTTATTTTACATATAAATTAGAGGGTTTAATTTAAGGTCTTTGTAAAATAGAAATTTTAAATTTTAAAATTGAACCAAGACCAATAAATCAATATTTGCTCAAAATTGTTTTTTACACAAAAATGTTGAGTTGTGACTACATATTTTAATGAAAACCTGTTAATATTTTAAAGCAATTTCAATAAGTTTCATTGATTATATTTCCACTCTTATTTTCCTTTTTTATTTTTATTTTTCAAATGTATTTTTATTGATTTCAGAAAAGGGAGAGAGAGAGAGAGAGAGAGAAACATCAATGATGAGAGAGAATCATTGGTCAGCTGCCTCCAGTAGACCCCATAATGGGAACTGATCCCACAACTAGGACATGTACCCCAACCAGGAATCCAATGATGATTGGATTGACACTCAACTACTGACTAGGTTGACACTCAACTACTGAGCCATGCTGGCTGGGCTCTTATTTTCCTTTTTTAAATCTTTATTTTCCACTTTACAACTTACTCTTTTCTTAAGTTTTAAGCAAATATATAAAAATGTGGAAAGGGTGTGCAAAAGCAGAGAAAGAATTTGAATGAATAAAATAGGAGAAAATATGGCTAAGAAAATCTCAGAAATCTTTTGTTTCAATTTATAAAAAAGTCACTTTGTATATTTACTGATGAAGATAATAATAATAATAATAAATCAAATGACAATTAGTATCTTATAAAAATTTGTTATGTATAGGACTCTATGTTAGAAGTGCTATATATATATATATATATATATATATATATATATATTTCAGGCATTGGATTTAATATTTTTATGCACAATTTATAAATAAGAAAATTATGAAGTCAGGTAGAAGTTAAATAAATATTCAGTTATCGAAAGTACATCTCCCAACTCAACTGTAATTTTATTTTTCTCTTTATAGTTTCACTCTCCTGTCATGGAATTGCTTAGAGAAACAGTATGGGACAGTCAAACAGAGCACTATAAACTGAGTTAAGCAGTCTAAGGGCTAATCTCAGCACTTCCAATGATCATCAGTGGAATTCTGGGGAAATGGTTTAAATATGCTATCATCATTTTTCTCATTTCAACAGGCACGTTGCATGCACAGGATATTGTGCAACCACATAAGGTAATGGAAGTAAAAACACTTCTATAAAATGAAAATGGCAGTGGGACTCCACAATGTGGTAATTATGCCATGAGTTATACAGCAATTAAAATAAAACAGATACAACCTGGCATTCTCTCAATCACCCCCTCTTTGTTCACTGAAACCAGGTAATAAAATCGCTTTCTTTATTGTCTTAACAGGAAAAGTTGATTCTCTCCACTTCCAATTATATTTATTATTAAAGAGCAAATATTAGGGAAGTTAAAAAGTAATAATGAAACACAATGTCAATGAAAAAAATCTTCAAATTACATCAGGACATCAGAGTTTGAGTTCTATCTCCACTAATGAATAGTTGTCTTATTCTTTATAAATCATTTACTTGCTCTGCATGTGATTCTCCTCATATATAAAATAGGAATCACCATATTTTTCTGCTTAAAAACTTCATGAATTTTAAATACTATAATAAAAAATGTAATACTAGTTTGGCATACCATAAAAACTATACAATGATACAGTATGATTAGTAATGATACATTATTATAGTATATAACTAGACACTAATACTAATATATTAATGTGAAGCTATTTGTAAAACACAAATATGCAAAATGTGTAGAAAATATACAGATATAGCAGTAAATCAACATTAGATTATAATTTTATGCACAGATATACTGTGGGGAGTGTCAACAGTGCTTGGACAGGGATCAAGCCTCGGGGTTTGATGAGAGAGCACGATCCTCTTGTGGCAATGTCCTGATATTATTGCATTCTCTGAACTCGATCAAGCTTTGTTTTGTCAGCACTTGCTGTACCTCCCTCTGCCCACATCCCTCAGCTACATAGGACTGACTACAAGGTCAGACTATAAGGTCAAGCTTAATTGGATATAATTGTGCTGGGAGGGCTTTGCCCTCCAAGCTTGATAGAGTTCAGAGAATCCAATAACAGGAAAGAAGCAGATTTGAAACTCGAAAGAACATAGTAAATATCTTGACCACTCCCTCGTTTTGCTTTGTGTGATCTGACTATAAAATGAAGATTCAGTTTACAGGCAGTGTCACCGTATTCTCATACAAGTGCAGTGACCCACCTGGCCCCAACTATATTCTCTTGTCTGTTTTCTTTAATCCTTCACTGCCCCTCCTCAGGTTCACCACTGGCCATGCTGAATATGGTTCAATATACAATATGGTTTAAGGAGATGAATGAGATAAACTTTACTACAAAACAAAATATATAGCATACAAGAAGGGGTGATAAAATATCTATGCAATTTATGTGACCCTCTATGCTTTACTTTGGAAGAAGAATAACAATCAAGCTCACATTTTTTTTTCCAGGAGGGAATGATGTTGGTTCAGAATGAGGGGGCGGAAAGAAAGAGTGGTAGAGATAGCTCTAGAGAGATGAATACATGAAATTCCAATATATTTTTCTAACTGCAATTCAGAAAACAGAATATTAAAAAGTGAATAGACAAGAATCTAACCAGGAAGAATAGTTTTCCTGGCAAGTAATTTCTAACTCGAGACTTGAAGTATTGAAGAATATCAATCAAGAGAATAAGAATGAAAAAAATAAATTAACCTAAGCAGGTGGAATAGCACAGTTGATGGCTTACCAGCAAATTAGACTACTGCACATTTGAAGATTCAAAAGAAAATTTTAATTTTGGAGTTTGACTTTAAAAATAAATGAGTGCAAAAAGATAATCAGTGGCAAGTTATTACAAGTTCTGATAACTTCTATTTAAATATTTGAACTGTATCATAAAAAAGAGTAGTTTAAGATCAAACTCCTCTTTTAATTTGGCAAATAAAATGATCAAATTTCTATTACAAAGTACATATAATTAATTGGAGGCCAAGACTGGAGACTGAAAGACAAGTCAAATAAGTTTCTGTAGAACTCAGATAACATCGAATAGTAGCCTAGAAATAGAAATTAATTTGTTAATTCAAGAGTCATTAGCATGCCAAATAGGCAAAATTTGCTTTTTATTTTTAATAATAAACAAAGATATATTTCTATTTTTTAAAAAATATATATATTTTATTGATTTTTTTTTTTTTTTTTACAGAGAGTAAGGGAGAGGGAAAGAGAGTTAGAAACATCGATGAGAGAGAAACATAGATCAGCTGCCTCCTGCACACTCCCTACTGGGGATGCGCCCGCAACCAAGGTACATGCCCTTTACCGGAATGGAACCTGGGACCTTTTACTCGGTAGGCCAATGCTCTATCCACCGAGCCAAACCAGTTTTGGTTATACTTCTATTAATGTTAAGAAAAAATAATATAAAATAATATAGTAACTTTTAATGTGACACTAACTTCTGTTTCTTTGGGATGAAAAGAATGTATCATGTTAAGTAAATATTACTCTTTTCCTAAATGAAAGACTGTGACCAATTTAATATTTTTTCAATAAGATGTTTCATTAAAAAATAACAAGGAGCTCTGTATAATTTAGTAGGCAATGCAGAAATCAATGTTTTATCAAAACTAGCTTTTATATACACAATATTCCTAAATTTATGAAAATGAAATAGAATTATTCAATAGTTTGGCAAGAAGATGAATGAATAGCCTATGGGCATGTTTTAATTTAACTTCTATATTTTATTTTAGTACTAGAGGCCCAGTGCACAAAATTCATGCATGGGGGGGTCCACTCAATCCAGCCTGCACCCCTTCCAATCCTGGACCCCTTGGGGGATGTCTGACTGCTGATTTAGGCCAGATCCCGGGAATTGGGCCTAACCCGGCAGTTGGACATCCCTCTCACAATCCTTGACCACTGGTTCCTAATCATTCATCTGCCTGCCTGCCTGGTCACCCATTACTGCCCCCCCCCCCATGACAGCCTGGTCACCTCCAACTGCCCCCCTGCTGGCCAGGTCACCCCTCACTACTCCCCCTGCCAACCTAATTGCCCTGAACTGTTCCCCTCTCAGCCTTGTTGCCACCAACTGGCCCCTCTTACTGCCACCCTCTGTTGGCCGGTCACCCCTAACTGCCCCCCTCACCAGCCTGGTCACCCCCAACTGTCCCCCTTGCCAACCCAGTTTCCCCTCACAGACCACTGACAGCCTAGTCACCCCATGCAGCCCGCTTGTTCAGTCATTTCATCATCCCTCACTAATCCCCCTGACAGCCTGGTCATAAGTAGCCATTTTATGAGGGTGTGAGGGTTGATTTGCATATTACCTCTTTATTATATAGAATTATATAAATTTTTCTACACTTTATTAAGAAACATTTTGATAGCAATATGAACTACTTGCAAAAGTAACCCTTAAATTTTTTGGTAATTAAATGCAAATCAAAATATATTCTATTCCACTAATTGATTTAAGAGAACATGATTGTAATAAGTAGGAGTGGTGATATATCAAGTTTATATTTTAAATACATTTAGAGAAATGATTTTTTGAGTAGTTATTTTTTGGTTGTTTAAATAGTATGCATGAGAACATAATAGCAGAGTATTTAAGGCATATACTCTTAATAATTACTGAGCATTATGCCCAACATAAATAAGTATTATTAATTGCTTTATTAGGAAAGACATGCATTCCCTGAATAGATGCACTATGCTTCCCATGTTATTTAAAATATATTTCTAATAAAATAATATATGCATATTTGTGAAACATTTAAACAGTTGATAAAGCCACTTACTTCATTTTAAATCAGTTTGCAGTTGTGATCCTTGTCTTGCCTTTGCATGGTATTACAGGTGTTTCAAAATTTAATATTTAGAGTTATAGCAAATATAGAAATGTTTATATATTTTTTCTTTTGTTTTGCTAGTTTAAATTTACTGAAGTAGTCTTACAAAACTTTATATTCTTTTTTGGAGTTGAGGGAATGCATTTGTGAACCAAACTGGCTAGATTTTGAGCTTGTAATTAAGTGTATTAACTAGTACTGAATAACAGAAAGATTAAGAAAAAAGTCATACTACTATAATATTTAGATCAAGAGGAAGGAGAGAAAAAATTTCTATGGTATTAATATTAGCCCTCCTTTCTGTGTAGAACACCCTGTCACCTGCCCATTTGCTAAACTTTTCTAAATACCAATAGGACTTACTTTCTTATTTATTAGGTACAATAAAAGCTATTTATTGGGTTAAAACTTAGAACTTGCAATATGTGTTTGTTTCCTAGGTATTTCAAACATTTCAGTTGCTCCCTTAATATTTTTAATTAAAGTAGTGGTTTTTGTTAAGCATCACTATGGCTGCTTTGAAATCATTGAGAAATCAACAACAGAAAGAGAGCTGGAAAATCCCTCTAATACTTGGAGTTAAACAACACACTCTTAAATAAGACACAGTTCAAAAAAGAAAGGTCAAGAGAAACATAAAAATGTTTTTAACTAAATTAAAATGAAAACACAACTTATTAAATTATTTGAGATATCAAAGAAAGGGAACTTTATAATACTAAAGGCATGTGTTAGAAAAGAGGACAGTTCTAAAACTAATAATCTAAGCTTCCAATTAAGGAGACAAGAAAAAGTTGAACATGTTAATCCATGATTTTAAAAAATTAGTAAACTAGAAATAGACAGCATTTGCTCAACTTGATAAAGAATATAATCCAGCCCAAACCGGCTTGGCTCAGTGGATAGAGCATTGGCCGGCGGACTCAAGAGTCCCAGCTTCGATTTCGATCAAGGGAATGTACCTTGGTTGTGGGCACATCCCAGTAGAGAGTGTATAGGAAGCAGCTGATCGATGTTTCTCTCTCATTGATGTTTCTAACTCTCTCTCCCTCTCCCTTCCACTCTGTAGAAAATCAATAAAATATATTAAAAAAACAAACAAACAAACAAACAAAAAAAGAATATAGTCCAACTGGTGTTGCTCATTGGTTGAGCATCAATCACCCAAGGAACCAAGTGATAGTGGATCAATTCCCGATCAAGGTGTATGCCTGGGTTGCAAACTTAATCCTCAGAAGGGGGCATGCAGGAGGCAGCTGATCAATGATACTTCTCTCTCATTGCTATTTCTATCTATCCCTTTTCTTTCTCCTCTCTCTCAAAATCAATAAGAACATATATATCTTTTTAAAAAGAATATCTACAAAATACCTACAACTAAGATCATGTGGTGAAAAACTAGATTTTCTACTAAAATTAGGTATAGAGCAAGGATGTCCCCTACTTCAGCATGCCTTTTCAAATCACACTGAAAGTCCTAGCTAATCTAAAGAGTCAAGTAACTAAAATAAAAAGTATACAGATGGGAAAGAAAAAAATAAAACTGTCCTGATCTCCAGGAATTAAGAAGCAATTATAGCAAGGTTTCAAGATACAATGTTAACATACAAGAGTCAATTGTTTTTCTATATTCCATAAATGAACAAGTGAAATTTGAAATGCAAAATATAATGCCATTTAGGTTACTACCTCCCCCCAAATTAATTAGTTAGGTATAAATCTAACTAAATGTGTACAAGGCCAAATGAAGAATACTACACAATACTGCTGAACAAGATCAAAACATAATTATGTGTAAGAAGAGATATTTCATATTCATGAATAGGAAGCCTCAAAATTGTCAAGATGTTAATTCTTCCTAACATGATCTACAGATTCAATGTAACCTCAATCAAAATTCTAGTAAGTTTGTGGAAATCAACAAACTTTCCAAAGTTTATATAAGGAGGCAAACAACCCAGAATAGTCAACACAATATTGAAGGAGAAGAACAAATGGAGAAATGACCCTACCCAACTTAAAGAATTAATATAGAGAAATGATTTTCAACTAGTCTGATGCAATAATTTTTTTACATACATAAGTTTATTATAAAGTTTCTCATGTGAAAGATGTGTTGCACATCGTGTACAAGTAATAAAATATACAGCACTCTTTAGTAAAAATTATCTATAGCTAATTGTCTTTTTTATTGTTGAGACTATTACAGATGTCCACTATCCCCCTCTCCCCCCACACTTTGCCCATCTACAACCATTTCCTACCTCCTCTCCCCTGGCCTTTACTACACTGTTGCCTTTGTCCATGGGTTATACATACGTCTCTTGGCTAATTTCTTCACCTCCTTTTATCCAGCCCTCCTATTCCCTTCTCCTTTAACATTTGTCAGCCTGTTCCATGTATCCATGTCTCTTGTTCTATTTTGTTTGTCACTTTATTTTGTTCATTAGAGTCCACAAATGAGTGAGATCACATGGTATTTGTTTTTCTCTGACTGGCTTATGTTCCTGAGCATAATGACCTCCAGGTACATCCATGCTGTTTCAAAGGGTAAGAGTTTCCTTTTTATAGCTGTGTAGTATTCCATTGTGTAAATGTACCACAGCTTTTTTACCCACCCATCTGCTGATGGGCACTTGGGCTGTTTCTAGATCTTGCCTATTGTAAATAACACTGCTATGAATATAGGGGTCTGGGAAGCTTTAAAAGATGCAATATCTGACTATTTAGTAAGAAGTATTGACTTCTTTTTTTTTTTTGATTGTAAAATAATTTTTAAAATGACAATAGCCAGCACTACAATAGACTTCCGGTGTGAATGAATCTAGTAAATTATAACTATTTTTGCTCAAATTGGCAAAAAATATATTTTTGGTGTGCTACAGAATTTTAGCAATTAGTTAGTGTTCCATGAAATGAAGAGGTTGGAAATTGCTGCTGTAGACCTGCAGTAATCAAAATGATGTGATATTTATAAAGTAATAGACAGAAAGATTGAAGAAACACAACAGAAAGGCCAAAATATATGCAAATTAATATAGACAACTTATATTTGTCAAAGAAGCAAAAACAATACAATGGAGTGAAAACATTCTTTTCAAAACTAGTGCTGGAACATTTGGATCCATACGTAGACAAAAATCTAGACACAGACCTGACGCCTTTCACAAAACTTAACTTGAAATGGACAACAGGCCTAAATGTAAAACATGAATCTTTAAAATTATAGAAAATAACATAGGAGTAATCCTAGATAACCTTGGGTTTAGCAATGACTTTTAGACACACCAAAAGCATGAAATATTGAAATAAATAATTGATACTCTAGATTCATTAAAAGTAAAAACTTCTGCTCCGAGAGACAATGGAAAGGGAATTAAAAGACAAGCCACAGGCTAGGAGAGAGTATTTGCAAAAGACCTATCTGACAAAAGGCCATTATCCAAATTATGCAAAGAACGCCTAAAACAGAACAGTAAGAAAACAAACAACATGATTAAAAAATAGACCAATGCCCTTGCCAGTGTCTCGGTTGTTTGAGCATTGTCCCATGCACTGAGAGGTCGTCGGTTCACTTCCAGGTCAGGGCACATGCCCGGGTTGTGGGCTTGATCCCTGATAGACGGCGTGCTGAAAGCAGTTGATTGATATTCTCATTGATGTTTCTGTCTCTCTCTCTCTCTCCCTCCCTTCCTCTCTAAAAAAGAAAAAAAAAAGAGGCAAAGACCTGTATAAGATGGGAAATTAAAGCTCATGAAAACATGCTTCACATTTTATGTCATAAGGAAAATGAAAATTCAAATAACAATGAGATGCTACTACCCACTTATTTGATTGGCCAAAACCTGGAACACTAAAAGACAACACCAAACGCTAGTAAGTCATGGAGCAACAGGTGCTCACCTAAGTTATTGCTGGTGGGAATGCAAATTGACACAGTCACTTTTGAAGAAAGTCTGGTGGTTTTCTATAAAACTAAACATATTCTTACTGTAGGATTCAACAATGGATTACCTGAAAAGAGTTAAAATTTATTATAATCCACCCCAGTCCTTCTTTTGACTTTTTCCCTCTAAATGTTGACTCTGACTAATATGTAACTTATAGACAAATAACATTCTATATAATAAAAGCCCAGTGATCAAATGGTGGAATGACCAGAATGACCAGAGATCAGAACACCATAGCCCCTCACCCAGGCTGGCCCGCCCCCAGGAACGGGTTAGGGACATCCCTAGGCGGGATGATATAGGGTGCAAGTTTGATGGGGAAAAGTCAAAGAAATAGGGAGGAACATCTTAAGGGTCTGCGAGGTTGGGGTGGTCAGCCTGGAGTAGGTTTGGAGTGTGTTGGGGAAGGAAGAGGCAGATCCGATTGGAAAACAGCTCAGCACAGAACCTTTCTCATTGCGAACCTGGACAGCGCCAGGCGTGGACTGAATCGACAGTTGTTTCATGAGTGCTCTTAGGACCGACATGTTCATGGCAGCGGCAGTACTCCTGAAACTTCACTGATTCCAAATAGTAAACAGCTATCAACTCCGAAGAACAGAAAAATCCTCTCCAACTAGAGGCAATGGACATTGCAACGCGACTGAAGGAAACACCACTTAAGGAGGAGATAGAAAAACTGGAAGATTGTGGAGGACTCCTGGCCACCTACTGCTGGAATGTGAACCTGTTATTGCGCATGTACATAGTCAGCCCTGTAGTCCATAGTCTCTCAGTATTTGGACTGACTTCTGGAAGGAAATTATTCCAATTGAAGTTTGCTGTTCCCTTATGGCAAGGAAGGTCAGAATTAAAGGTTCTGTCTGTTACCTTGGTTTGAAGTGGAGGAAAATGGGATAGTGCAAAGAAACTTTGTAGATAGTGAAGGGCAGTTTGTCCAGACTGTTGAGAGCTCAGAATTAGAGTTTAGTTGGGATACAAACTCTGCTAATAGCACCTGATGCCTGAAATCTGAGCACTCTACTTTTAGGTTTTTCAGTTCAAGTTTTTGGAGACTTTCTATTAAAACATTCTTAGTTGGAAAGTGCAGAACACCATGGCCCCTTGTCCAAGCTGGCCCTGCCCCCCAGGGAGCAGTTAGGGATGATCTAGGCAGGCAGCAGAGTGGTTAGGGGCAATCAGGAAGGCAAGGGAGGTGGTTATGAGTGATTAGGCAGGCAGGCAAATGGTTAGGGGCAATCAGGCAGACAGGCGAGCAGTTAGGAGCGAGCAGTCCCAGATTGTGAGAGGAGTGTCCAACTGCCAATTTAGGTTCAATCTGCAGTGATCCAGGATGGAGCCTAAACTGGCAGTCAGACATCCCCTGAAATGTCTTGGATTGCAAGGCCAGGCTGAGGGGCCCCCCCATCCCCATGCCCGAATTTTGTGCACTGGGCCTCTAGTGTTTGTATAAGAATTCTAGGAATTAAACACAAAGGGAGCAAACTCTAACCTTTAGGCATTCCAGGTCTGGGAGATTTGATGACCTTCAACTGCACACACACACACACACACACAAAAAAAAAAAAAAAAAAAAAAAATAGATGACATGAAACTAGAATAAGGAAAACCAGGCTGACATAATCTGACCATCACCCCTTGATTTCTTCGTTCTGCTTTCCCTCTCCTTACTTATAAAAACCTCTGCCTGCATTGAGATGAGAAGATTCTTTGGGATGAGAGTTCCCCACCTTCTCAAGCTGTTGGCACTAGAATAAACCCTTCCCTTACATCAGCACCTGTTTCTGAGTAGTGGCTTTCAAAGTGACAGGCAGTTGAACCCGTGTTCAGTATCATGTACACAAAAAAGCCTGCACATTTATGTTAATGGCAGCTTTTTCATAACTGCCAAATTTGAATGTCACCAAGATATAGTTTAGAATTAATAAACTGGCATATCCAGATTAAAAAATATTCAGTACAAGAAAATAAAATGAAATAAAACTCTCAAGTCTTGTAAAGACAAGGAGGTACCTAAATGTATATTAGTAAGTAAAAAAAAATCTTAAAAGGCTACATGCTTTATGGTTACAACTATATGAGAGAGAAGAGAGCAATTTTAATAGTAAAAATACTTTATTATAATACCATAATGATGAATAAATGTCATTATTCATTTGTGCAAACCCATAGAAGGTATAACACCAAGAATGAACTAATCTAAACAACAGACTATAAGTGATTATGACGGTTAGTTATAATTGTTATGCATCAATCTGATGAGGGTATTGTTTATGGGGAATGCATGCATGAGTGAGTAGAGCTGGTTCATGAGGAATCTCTGTACCTCCCCCTCAGTTTTCTTGTGAACCTAAAACTCTCCTAAAAATATTAAATCCATAACTGAAAATGAGAGGTTTTGATACAGTAATTAATTGTATAAGAATCATGGGTGTGTGGATTTGTGTGTATATGTGTGTGTGTAGCACTTTTCATATTACTATATATATAGTCAATCTTGTTACTTATTCCTGGCAGCTTCACGCCTAAAAACTTATTTCCTCTGCTCCTCAAAATGCCTTTATTGATATTTTCAGCTGTTTATTTGACTGCCTACATAATTCTAGTTTGGTAGATCATTTCCCCCTAACCATTTATATCCTTTTGAAGATATCATTCGATTTTCCCATTACATTTTGTTGTGTTTTGTTAATAAATTGTGATGGTATAATCTGTAATTTATTTGAAAATACACTATTTTTCTCTCTAATACATCTGCAATTTTTTCACTATTCTTAATGTTCGTAGTTTAATAAAAAGGTATTTTTATTTACATGCATGCATTTATTTGTTATTGCTATTGGCTAAGCCTCTATGATCTCCTTTTCTTGGAAGAATTATAACTTTAATTCTAGAGAATTGTCAGTCATTGCCATTTTGAACATTGCTTCTCTACTCCTCCATCTATTTTCTCCTCCAGGACATGCCATTAGAATATAACTGGCATCTTTCAGTGTCTCCTCTTTATCTTAATTTATTTCTCATTCACATTTCCTTTCCTGTTTCACAATGTTACTTTGGTGAGAGCGCTGAGGATCCTCAACATTAAATCCTAATTCATGAATTATCTTTTGGATTATGATCAGTACAGAGTATAATGCATGTTTGAGAGCTGTGTTTAAAATTCTGTTTTATATTATAGACACAAAAGCACCTAAGATGAATAAAATAATGAGTGAGTTAAAAAAAATGTAAATGGATGTTCCCTATATACTTATTTATTTTTGCCTGTTTGTCTTTTTATCCCTCTTGCTTACCATTATAAATATATTTTTTTCTCCAAGATTTATTTTAAACCTTAGATATATACACGTGAAAGTCATATGCAGTATATCTGAGGCATAAATATTTCATGATGAAGAACTAGGAAAAAGGTTTAAAAGGATCCCTAATGGGAAAGTAAAAAGGAATATTTTAAAATAGTGGCTAATTTAATCTTCATAAAGAACTTAGGGTACTATCCTAATTACAGAACAAAACCCAGAAGTATAGACTTTTGCCCAAAGTTATAGATCTAGTCAATGTTAAAACAGGATCTGGACATTGGTCTGGATTGAGTCCAGCTCTGTAAGACTCCTAATCACTATGTTTATTGTCTCTTTATACAAGGGCAATACTCAATTTATTAATTGTATTTTGTTGAATAAATTAAAATTTTGTCAAAATAGCCAGAACCGGTTTGGCTCAGTGGATAGAGCATCGGTCTGCAGACTGAAGGGTCCCAAGTTCGATTCCGGTCAAGGGCATGTACCTTGGTTGCGGGCACATCCCCCGTGGGGATGTGCAAGAGGCAGCTGATCAATGATTCTCTCTCATCAATGTTTCTAACTCTCTATCTCTCTCTCTTCCTCTCTGTAAAAAATCAACAAAATATATTTAAAAAAAAAATTTGTCAAAATACCTAATACATTTATATAATGTAAAAGTCACTATTATTATTTATTTATAATAATAATAATAATAATAATAATAATCCTATATAATAAAAGCCTAATATGCTAAGTGTCCAGTCATCCAGTCATCCATTCAACCAATCAAAGCATAATATGATATCGATATGCTAAGTTCTCTCAACTGCTCATTATGACATGCACTGACCACCAGGGAGCAGATGCTGTGGCCAATCAGGACTGAGTGAGATGGGCCAGACATGCCCTGGAGCCCTCCTATGTTCCCTCCCTGGCTATTCAACCTCCTGTGTTCCTCCCTGGCTCTGATCATGTACCAGTGGGGTTCCTTGGCTTGACTTGCATCCTCTCTCAATCCAGGACCCCTTGGGGGATGTGAGAGAGCCATTTTTGGTCCAATCCCACAGCCAGGTCAATGGACCCCACTGGTGCACAAATTTGTGCACTGGGCCTCTAGTACCCTAATAAAATATTAAGCAAATTTATTCTTTTTTCCTTTAATATGTATTTATTGACTTTTTAGAGAGAGGGAAAGGAAGAGGGAGAAAGAGAGAAACATCGATCAGTTGCCTCCCACACACACACCAGCATGAACCTCTACCAGGGATTAAACCTGCAATCTGAGCATGTGCCCTGACCAGGAATTGAATTGGCAGCCTTTTGGTGCATGGGCTCATGCTCAATCAACTGAGCCACACTGGCCAGGGAAAAATTTTAAGCAAATTTAGAGATGTGTATACTTACTAAGTAGCAACATAACATGGGTTGCATTTACTATAGTTTAACTTTTAATTTACTGACAATATATAGAATTGACAGCAGTTCTAGCTTATAGAACACTGGTAACTTTGAGCATACATTCTTATTTCTTTTCAAATATAAGCTTCATATTTCATACTTTACTCTCCACCCACTTGATAAATTTTCTAGAGAGAAACCAAGGTGGACTTTAGTATTACTTATATATTAAATGTTAAAGAATAATCTTTGTTCTCTCCCTCATAATTTATGCTTATGGATCCCATTTTAGCAGTAAATAATGTCACTCATTTCACATTTTCAGACAGCAGTCATGGCTCATTAGTCTTTCTGCTGCAAGTTAAAAATTAGATTTTATTAAATGAAGCAAACATCAACTATGGAAAAATTTGATAAAGTCTTCCATCTTTATGATGAACTAATCTACAACAACCAAGAAAAAATTGAATTAAAAAATTCAGACAACACATTTCTAGTTAATTAGAACAATATGAAATGATATATATTAGGTCTGAGCTGAGAATGAACTCATACCTTTCCAATGCTAAGCCACACCAGCCAAGGCCAGAAACATTTTCTTATGACCTTAAGATACACAGAGATCTTTCAGCCCACATAGAAAGTGTGGCACACCTGAAGTTAATCTTGACTTCATCAATAGAGTACATCAATCCCTTCAATTATGCTAAAGGCTCTCATGAACTAGGGATCTCACTTCTAGGAATACATCATGAACTAGGGATCTCACTTCTAGAAATATATCATAAGAATCCTGAAACACCAATCAGAAAGAATATATGCACCCCTATGTTCATAGCAGCACAATTTACAATAGCTAAGATCTGGAAACAGTCCAAATGCCCATCGGTAGATGAGTGGATAAAAAAGCTATGGTAGATTTACACCTTTGAATACAATGCAACTATAAAAAGAAGGATCTCGAATGCTTTGAGACAGAATGGAGGGACCTGGAGAGTATTATGCTAAATGAAATAAAACAGAAAGACAAGTATCACATGATCTCACTTATATGTGAAATCTAATGAACAAAATAGATCCAAAGACATAGAAGCTTTGAATAGACTGATGAATTTCAGACTGATGGATTTCAGAGGGGCAAGGGTGGGTGGATGGGAAGAGATTAACCAAATAATTTATATGCATATATGCATAACACATGGACACACAATAGTGTGGTGAAGGCTGTGGGGAGGAGGAAGGACACATGTGAGGTGGAGAGAGTCAATAGGGAAAAAAAAGGGACATCTATAATACTTTCAACAATAAACAGAAATTTTAAAAAAGCAGAGCTAAAACACTGAGAGAGAAAATGTATGTGTAATGCATATATTTTAATTATATTGAGGATATTTATGTATTATTTATTTTTTAATTGAATTTATTAGGGTGACATTGGTTAATACAATTATATAGGTTTCAGGTGCACAATCCAACAATACCTCATCTGTATTGTGTGCTCACTACCCCAAGTCAAATTTCCATCCATCATTTATACTCCCTTCACCTCCAACCATCCCCCTGACCCTAGAAGTCACCACACTGTTGGCAGTGTTCAAGAGTTTTTTTCTCTTTTTTACTTTCTTTCTTTTTTTTGTTCTATCCATCCAAAGTACTCTTATACATCGAATACACAGAAGAATGACATAATAAATTAAAAATTGAACAGTTTTTAATAACACTTCTTAATGAAACAATATAGTTAAATGGTTAATACATTTATGTGAAGTCTCAATTGGTCCTTATGAAAGTAGAAATTTAAGCCATAATGAGAAATTCATTCTCCAGAATAACAAAATATTAAAAAAAATATTACAATACTGAGATACCAAGAAGTTGGGAAGCAAATGGAAATGTTATGTACTTCTGATAAGTTGATAAAACTAATTTTGGAAAAATTTTGGGGGTAATTATTAAATCCATAAACTAAACTGTTTGTACATACCCATCCAAAATGAATGTGTGTGTTGTACACATGTGTGTGGGCATCCAAACTGTAAGCAAACCAAAGGTGTATCTATCTATATATAAAAGCCAAGTGACTGGAATGACCAGTTACTATGATGCACACTGCAACTGGCCAACTGGTCTGATCAGAAGGTGGGGCCAGCCAGCCAACTTCCTGCAGCCCCTCCCCCTCACCACCTGGCCCAATTGGGCTGGCCAGACCCCACTCATGCACCAATCCATGCACCAGGCCTCTAGTTAAAATATAATAGATAAATATTTATGGTTCATTACCACAATGGAATATTACATTATTACCATGAATGAATGAATGGGTTATGAAACAAAAACATAATACAGATAGTCCTCAGATTATGTCAGATTCGACGTACATCATTTCGTAGTTATGTTGCTATCTCCCATTTATTTATTTATTTATTTTTAAAAATATGTTTTATTTATTTATTTTTTTTACAGAGACGAAGAGAGAGGGATAGAGAGTTAGAAACATTGATGAGAGAGAATCATCGATCAGCTGCTCCCTGAACACCCCCAACTGGGGATGTGTCTGCAACCAAGGCACATGCCCCTAACCAGAATCGAACCTGGGACCTTTCAGTCCACAAGCCGATGCTCTATCCACTGAGCCAAACCAGTTTGGCTCCCATTTATTTATAAAAAAAAAAAGTGCTGTCATTTTGATGTATGTACATATGTGCGTTTTTTTTATTTTATTATTTATTTACCACAAGTAAAGGTCAGAAATTGTTATCTTTCTTTAAAAAATTTTTTTTACTGTTTCACTTCATTATGTGTATGTGCTCCATGAGAGTGACATAGGTGCTTATATAGGTGAGTTCTGACTGACTTACGGTGAAAATCACATTACATCGCGCCATAGGAATGGATCTCCAAAGTAATCCGAGGACATACTGTATAAGTAATCATATGTATGATTCCATCCTTACATCTTTGTAAAATTAAAAATCAGGCAAAAACACTATAAGATAATATTAATGAAAATATTGGTTGCTTTTAGGGATGTGATAATGACAGCAAAGATAGTAAAGAAAGGCTTCTATGGTTCTGGTAGGTTCTATTTCTTAATATCTCAAGCTGAGCTGTGATTACACATTAGTTCAAAGTATTATCATAAACTTGCACACTTAAATTTTTAAAAATAAATGCACAAACTTCTATACACATATATACAAATAAAACATTTCAATTAATTGCTCGCAAAAAAGCTACATATTTATATTTTAACCATTTAACTGACTCATACTGGAAAATATTTCTAGTATAGATCTATTAATATAAACTTTAAATATATATATTACCTCATAGTTATTCACACATTTTCCTCATCCTTATCCATGATTTTTAATATAGATAAATAAAAATACTTTGTGATCTTCTGAGAAAGGTATATCGCCCATATTAGTGCTTGTCATCATTTTCTATGTGACGGTATGTAGGAGTTCCAGCTGACAGCCCGAGATGGGCTCCCAGTTGACAGCAGCATCAACCACCAGCCACGTGATGAGCCATCCAGTCACCCTGACCAATCAACCCTAGACATAGCAGGTGCTCCCAGCTAACATCTGAGTCCTTCTGACATCTGATTTCAAATAGAGGAACAACTCGAAGAAATACCTTCCTGATCAAGGCACTCTGTAAATCCTGACAAATGTTATTGTGAGCAAAATTAAATAGTTATTTTAGTTGACTAAGTTCCATGTCACTTTAACCAGAAGACTACTTATATATGGAAAGCAAGGAATGATATGATATATGGTGTTCAAAAGGATAGAGTGAACAAATCAAAAAGCAGAGCTTAAGTGTCCCTACTTTCTTTTTCCAGAACATACATATGGATTTCACATTCCAGCCCCTTGTATGTTGTTTATTTGACTGAGTTCTGCCAATAAAATGAAGTAAAAATAATGTATGGCACTTATAAATCTTTAGGCATCCGTTAGGGGCTTCTTAATTTATTGTGTGAATTAGAGCTTGTACGGGACTGTGGCGTAATTGGGAAATGAACTTTTGTTTAAACAATTGTTATCTGTAATTCATTTGTTATTGCAGCTAATGTGTCTCACTATAAGTAAGCATTTTTTTTCTTAATATTTCCACTTCTTCACAGAAAATATCTTAATTTGTATGACAGTATTTACCGGCAATTGCAGGTCTGTCTCCTCACAGTGCTATGAGGTCAATTGTTTTAAAATCATAAAATGATGTCTAAAGGTTATCTTAATTTTATAAAATTATTCAAAGTTTTGTCAAAAAATGAGACAATAAGTGCCCTTTTAACAACCTGTTCTAAGAAATCCTCAACCTGTTTTGATGCTATTATGTAAACAGAAGGAGGAAAAGGCATAAAGCTGCATTTGCATTTGCCCTTTATGCATCCAGAATAGCACTACCCATCTCAGTCACATAGCCAGAATATTTTGGGAAGAATTAAGAGGGCCTAAATCAGGCATGTCCTTCTCCCAGTAGAAACACATAGCAAGTCAGTTCTGAGCCCATGACTGTCGAGAACTCTGTAGTCAGCCTTGGTATGTAATGGAGGTGTAAAGATAAAGAAAATAAGTGGCTTTATTGAGCTATTTTTAATCACTCAACAAAACATCCCATTGTTAATGTCCAAGTAGATTTTTTTGCATCAGAAGAAATTGATGCATTAGAAGCTCTCCAGAATAGTTTTGTATGGCAAGTGGCAGTGGTTGGCAAACTGTGGCTCACGAGCACATGTGGCTTTTTGGCTCCTTGAGTACTCTAATGTCACTTTTTCAAAATAGATTCACCCAGGCCAAAAACCAACTTCTGTGCATGGGCCACAAAGTTTCAATCGCACTGTATGTGTGCGCCCACATGTGGTATTTTGTGGAAGAGCCAAAGAGCCGCATGTGGCTCATGAGTAGCTGTTTGCCGACCACTGGCATATGGTATCATTATAATAAGTATCCCATGATAACTATAACTTTCTGTCTTAGTCATCTGGGTTTGATGACCAAAAACAAAAATCCATAGACTTGGTGGCTTAAATAAAAGACACTTATTTACTTTAATTCTGGAGACTGAAAAGTCTAAGATCAAGGCTCCAGCAGATCCAATCCTTGAGGGCCCTCTTTCTGGCCTTGTAGACACCCCACAATTCACTGTGTGCTCAGGTAACCACTGTGTGCCTGTGCCTACAGACTGTAAGGTCTCATCTCTCTTCCTCTTATAAGGATTAAAATCCCATTATGAGGGCTGCACATTCATGTAAAACAATGCATGCATTGTATCACAAATGCAGGCATAAACAATATACATGATAATTGGTATAACTGTGTTACAATAAAACTTTAATTAGACACACACACACACACACACACACACACACTCACTCACACCAAAAATCAAAATAAAAAAATAGCAGGCAGGATTTAGCTCCTGATCTGTTGTTGACCCCTGCCTTAGAGGATGTCACAGTAAATTCTTAGAAGAAACTCGAATCTCAGAAGGCATTTTAAGAAAAAACTGTCCCTCAAGCCTAGACAATTAATATATAACAAGCCTAGGCAGTTACATAAGAAGGAAAATTAAACTTTTATATTGTTAAGCCATCCTTTTGGGAGTTTCTTAGTTATAGTATTTTAGCTCATCTTTATCTCTTTTACATATATTCTACTTACAAATTACAAAAAGTTCAAGCCACTTATGAACTACTAGAAGCCTGGTGCACAAAATTTGTGCACAGGGAGGGAGTGTCCCTCAGTCCAACCTGCACCCCATTCAATCTGGGACCCTTTGGGGGATGTCCGACTGCCAGTTTGGGCCCACAGGATTGGACCAAGTCAGACATCCCTCTCATAATCTAGGATTGCTGGCTCCTAACCACTCACCTGCATGCCTGCCTGATTGCCCCTAACCGCTCTGCATGCCAGCCTGATAACTCCCTAACTGCTACCCTGGCAGCCTTTTGATGCCTAACTGCTCCCCTGCCTGCATGGTCACCCACAACTGACTTCCCCTGTGGAGCTGAGGAGACTGGTTGACTGAGGCTGGATGAAGCGGGGCTGAGGGAACTGGGTATTGCCATCTTGTGTCTGTGGGCACCACCATCTTGTGAGGTTATGACAGTCAATTAGCATATTCCCTCTTTATTGGCTGTGGGTGCCACCATCTTCTGAGGGAGTGATGATCAACTAGCATATTTCCTCTTTATTAGATAGGGTCATTTCTGTTAAGCACCCTCTCTCTCAACTTATTGCTCTGTATCTTCTTCATATTTTAAAATACTTTTCCACAAAAATGTGTAATTGAAATTATGTTGTATTATTTTTACCAAAATATGCAAATCACTTCCACAAATAATTTTGCTTTAAATTATTTGTAGTTACAGAAGCCAGGTGCCAACATATTTGCTAAAACTGAATAGAAATTTGCCACAATTTTATTTCAGTGGACATTTTTTATTTATTTATTTTATTATTTATTTTATTTTATTTTTAAAAATTTTATTGATTTTTACAGAAAGGAAGGGAGAAGGATAGAAAGTTAGAAACATCGATGAGAGAGAAACATTGATCAGCTGCCTCCTGCACACTCCCTACTGGAGATGTGCCCGCAACCAAGGTACATGCCCTTGACCAGAATCGAACCTGGGACCTTTCAGTCCACAAGCCGACACTCTATCCTCTAAGCCAAACCAGTTTTGGCAACGGACATTTTTTTTTGAACTTGAAAATTATTCTGTTACCAGGAATGACTAGTACCTATATCCAACAGAAAATTTTTAGCACCTCTCTGTGATTTAGCTCCTAGATTAATATAAACAATGGCATATTTAGAAGCATTTTTTTGCTGTACACAGATAGAATATAATCTCAGGCATTTAGTCTGGGCTCATTGATTAGGAAGATGATGGCGGTGAGAAAAAGTCACGTGCCCAGCAGCAATCGTCCATGAGTTGTCCTGAGAGGCCTGTCAGGCTTCCGAGGCAGGAATGGGAGAAAGTCTAACATCAGCCCCTCTACCAAGAGCCATCAGTGGTGAGTGTGGTGCCATGGTCAAGCCACTTTGGTGTCAGGTTCTTTCCATCACCTCTTAGAAAGTATAATTTTGATAAAATGTTCTTAAGCTTGACTGCACTTCATCAGAAATTTCTGTGGGTTAACAAGTAGTCTTTAGTGAATTATTATTCTGCTTACAATATGTTCATTTTTACAAACAGAAATAAAATAAGGCAGGCTTGAATCTCTGGTCCGTTGTTGTGAAGAGTAAACAATGCAGTGATTTGCTTATAAAAATCCACTGATATCCTGAAAAGGGAGATAATATGATTTCTCCTCTAATTAGGTGAAGGAGAAGTGTAAATGCCTCCAGAAAATCTCAAATCCTATAAAGTAAACAGGAAAGGCAAGGGACTTGAAAAACAAATAATGGCTCAACTGCAAATATTTCAAGAACTAAGCAGAAATGAAGACTTTAATGCTTTTTTGAGCCGTCCCTAATTCTTTAGAATCACAATTGCATTGAAGATACTCAAAAGTGCTAATTTTCTTTACTAATTTCCTCTTTATAATGAAGCTTACAATTAGCAGGGCTTATTGGTAATATTCAAGGAAAATACATATAATGATAGTGATGATGAGCATAAGAAGGAAGGGGAGGTGTGAATAATTTATTTTAAAAAGTTTTTAAAAATTCCTATTTTATATGAGGTATTTGGGAAGCTGCTTGAAGTTACCATGATGGAAGTAATAAAAAGAGTAATTATGAACAACTTTATTGATATATTTTATATCGTGCAATTAATCAATTTGTAGCATATAATTCAATGAATTTTGGTATATTCAGAGAGCTATGGAACTTTCATCAAAATAAACTCTAAAATATTTTCATTCACTCAAAATGGAAAATATGTACCAATTAGCTGTCATGCCCTTAACCCCTAGGCCTAGGCAAACATTAAAACAATTTATGTCTCTATGTACTCGCTTATTGTGGACATTCCATACAAAAACATCATATAATATATACTTAACATAATGTTTTCAAGCTTTAGCCATGCCACTTTTAGAAAAAAAAAGTTTTGTATACATTTTAGATTATGATTACACCATTTACAATAACATGCCTAATAAGATATTAAAGATATTAAGGTTGCATTAATGCTACTGATACTCTAATGAGGTCATTTAATTGAATATGTCTAATTTTATTCAAAATGTTTTAAAATAAATTTTGTCCCAGGCACTTAACAATATTAATATTTGACAGGTTTAATGCCTTAGAGAATGTATTTGCATAGTTTAGTGGATTGTGATCTCTTAAAATTCCGATACTACATCTTATTCAAATTTTTACTCTGCAATACCCAGAATTATGCTTTGTTAAAAAAAAACAAAAAAACAGTAAATGTTTATTGTAAAGCTCTATGTATTACTGCAATTACCTATAATTTATACTGTTAAGCAACCAATACATTTAGAAGCCATAATTCTCATACATTAATAATACAGGCATATATTATTTTATTGCTGTTTGCTTTATTGCACTTCATAGATACTTTTAAAAATTAGATACAAAACGAATTATGAAGTTACAATCTTCCATTTAATGAGGATTTGGAAAAAGATAATTGACTCCAAAAAGACATACTGGGCCCTAGCCAGTATGGTTCAGTGGATAGAGCATCAACCCTTGGATTGTAGGATTTGGGGTTTGATTCCAGTCAATAGCTCATACCTTAGTTGCAGGCTTGATCCCCACCCTGGTTGGGGCACATACTGAAAGCAACCAATCCATGTGTTTCTATCACATTGATATTTTGTTCTCTCTGTCTCTCCTTTTTCCTTCCACTCTGTAAAAGTCAATGGAAAAATATCCTCAGTGAGGATTAACAACAATAGCAATAAAAGAAACACATATACTGGTGGAGAATATCACCACATGCAAAAAAAAAAAATACTCATTACTCCCAAAGAAAAGCTCAATTATATAAGTAAATTTACTTACTTTAAAAAAAAAGTATATACATTTTAATGAAGTCTATAATGTCAAGATGAAAAGGAAAATCTTACTATCCTAGAGAAAAATCTTTTTTAAATAAGCTTTTACTTAAATAATAAAATTAAATAAAGATTTAAACTTCTATTTTAAATGTCTATGATGAGCAATATTGGATGCACCCAGTATTTTATATATATATATATATTTTATTGATTTTTTACAGAGAGGAAGGGAGAGAGATAGAGAGCTAGAAATGTTGATGAGAGAAACATCGACCAGCTGCCTCCTGCACACCCCCAACCGGGGATGTGCCCACAACCAATGTACATGCCCTTGACTGGAATCGAACCTGGGACCTTTCAGTCCGCAGACCGATGCTCTACCATTGAGCCAAACTGGTTTCAGCAGATGCACCCAGTATTAAATAACTTTTAAATCTACAAAAGAAGGAATACAATTAAATAAACATGTTAAGGATATGTATATAAGTGAAAAAAAGAATATTAGGGATATGACAGGCATCAATTTTAGGAAAGTATTTGTCTTTGAGAGAAAGACAGAAAAAAGATATTAGAGAGACACAAAGAAACCATTTTCATAATGGACTGATTTAATTGTTCCTAGGTTAGATGACAGGTTTAACATGTTTTATGATTTTTCAAAATTTACATAAATATGAAGTATTCTATTTCATACTTATCCAACATTACATAATACAATAAAAGAATACAACATATATAAATAGAATCAATGTAGTCTTTCAGTAGAGATGCCAAAAAATTATCTGTAACTTCAAAAGAGTAGAAGTTAATAGAGAATGGGAAAGAAGTTTTAAATGACGTACAGCATATGAAACAAATAAATTTATGAGTTCTGGGTTAAAATCTGCCTGCTATCTACTATTTTGCTAAATAAGTCTCTATAATGTTTATCTTGATATTTAAAATAAGTTTTTGTTTACTTCCTTAATAAAAGGATGTAATGTCATGCAAGTAGGTGTGTAACAGAAAGAATAAGAGTACTTATATGTAAGAAAATGATCTCTAGACTCCATAATTCACTGCTCTACCTTGCAATCACTATATTATTTGATTTTCAGTTTCCTTGTCTATATAAAACTATGTTAATAATCACTAATGTTTCTTCTAATTGTATGACCCTTGAGTTCACAGACACAAAAAATTTTAAATGCTATGAACATAGTGGGTCACAAGCTATGAACTGATTTTTGTTAACAGTCAAAACAGGATTATTTCTCTGGGTATATATTCTTATATGTTTACTGCTTTAAAATGTTATGCATTCCAAATTTATAAAGGTAATAAGCTTTCAGAAAAATTGCTTCTATATCTCTGGACATTATAAGTAAAATGTAATACTCCAAATGTCCTAATGTGTTATTCAATTTTTTACTTGATACTAAATATATTAATAATTTTATGTGAATTGTTTTCTTAAGTGGCCATTTTCCTCTCTCTGGGAATCTAATATAATTTAGCTATTTTCTAATGCTACTTTTGAGTTCCTGAATAAATTTGCATTTAAATATATATTTCCATAAAATGTGGCATTTCTTACTTTGAAACACGAAAAGCAAAGTTTGGATAAAATGAAAGAAAATATAGTGCAAAACTATACATAATGCCTATATAAAATTATTTTTGTATGTGTGTTTGCATCTTCTAAATAGTTTTCAGGAATCATTTATGATATTAGCTCTTATTTGATTATTTTTAAATTTTGATGTTTTTAAATAGCCCTAGCCAGTTTTCCTCAGTGGATAGAGTGTTGGCCTGCAGATCAAAGGGTTCTAGGTTTGATTTCAGTCAATGGCAAGAACTTGGTTTGCAAGTTCCTCCCAGGCCTGGGCCTTGGTCAGGGCAGGAGACAACCAATTGATGTGTTTCTCTCACATTGATGTTTCTTTCTGTCTTTCCCTCTCTCTTCCAATCTCCCTAAACGTCAATGGAAAAATATCCTTTAGTGAGGATTAACAAACAAAATAGATTAGATTTCTCTTAGTAATGTGTGTCTTTTGTGACTAATTCTTTTTAAAAAAAAAAACCTTTAGATTTTCCCTCTCCTAATTGCATTTCACATCACCAATAGAGACTGCTTGGTTATAGTCCTGTTTCAAACAAAAAATGACGCATTTGTGGATGACTCATGGTTGGGTTCATAGGCATTGAAGTGATTGATTGATTGCATGTTGTTGACCAATTGTCATTTCTCTGTATTTGAGTTTTGACTTTGAGATAAACATGTTTTCATTCAATATCAAGTTTTGACTTTGAGATAAACATGTTTCATTCAATTAAATTGTATTGATCTTATATTGTAATGACAGACATTTCTTTGGGTCTGTTTCATTATACAGAAAATTGTCATCCTTATTATTGTATCATCTCTTTATGGTTCAGAATAAGGTCGATTTAATTTTATAAATTTGTATTTTTTCAGTGTAGACAAGAATTATGTTTCTATGTATACAAAATAAATATTGTGAAAGAGTTCATCCCAATTTCCATACTAACTGTTGAAAACTGTATATTTAAAAAAAATATTGATTTCAGAGAGGAAGGAAGAGAGAGAGATAGAAACACCAACGATGAGAGAGAATCATTGATCAGCTGCCTCCTACTCACCCCCTACTAGGGATTGAGTAATCTGGGCACGTGCCCTGACTGTGAATTGAACCATGACCTCCTGGTTCTTAGGTCAAGGCTCAAACACTCAGCCATGTGAAAACTATTTTTAAAAATTACTATGGTATTTTTCAATTTAGAGACTGGTTTATGTAATTTTCAAGTCTACTTGCTACTCTAATGATATTATTATAATAAATAATTTGCTTATTTGTATAATAATAAATATGTTATAAAATAATAAGTAACAGAAGGAATTAACTAAAGAAAGAGAAAAACCGTGCACTTTACTTATCATAATTCCACTAATGCAATAGATGTTATGAATTGTGCTTCTTTCATTTTTTTCATCATAATCCTTCAACCTCACTCTGCATAATTTAAGTCCTTTTGTTGACCGTAATTTTGACTGTCACCCATTAGCCCTAACCTCTGTAAATGCACTGGAAAGCACACACACACACACACACACACACACACACACACTGATATTTTCATTACCTATACAATACAATTATACCAGTGACCAAAGCAATTATTACACTGCTTACATTATTTGGTGAATCATGAGATAATGAACATCATAAGATGGGAAAATAAGTCTTCTGAAAATATATTTTTCAAATACTTGCACTCTATTTTTCTTAGAGCATTACCTTAATATTAATGTCATATTTAAAAGAAAGAAATTTACTATTCTTTAAAAGAACACAGTTTTAATGAAGACATTCTTGCCATAAATAGTAGATATTTTTTATGATCTAAAGTAAACATATTTTGGAAAATTTTAGCAAATATTGGACTGGCCTGTATTTATTGTTCTTTAAAGCAATGTGGATTTCAAACTCTGTTCAGGGATTACTTCTAGCAACTGTTTTAGCTGTGCTATCCTGAAAAACTTCCAAGGATATAAAAACTCTGTTTTCCTCCTGATTCCCTTGTGGAGTCTTTGGTACACAACATGAGCCCTATAATCTGCCATAAAGCAATATTGTATAAATGATGTTTACCTGCATGCATTTTTCATGGCCATTTGGAGGCTTCGATTCTGCAGGGAACCCATTTCCCTTTTACCCTGGGATCCTTTCTCATCATGATTAAACAAAGGCCTTCCCACTAGCACAGCTGAGATAAAAGGATTTGTTGGGCCTCTATCACATCAGGCAGGTGATGACAGATCCCATCTATTTCAGGAATAAACTTCAAACAAGCCACAGGTGATTTCCTCTCCATGCTGATGGCACAATAGACTTTGTTTTTCCTACAACAACAATCACTAGCTTATTATTTAACTCCGTGACAGGAAAACAAGTAAAAGCTTAAGAGTTTTAAAATTTAAGCACACACATTTTTTAAAAGGAAGGTCAGGTAGTTAGCTTTATCTTCAAACTGTGTTTCAACAAGCATACTAACCTATGTTATTGATTTTATTATAAAAGTAGAAACTTATTGATAATGGAGATAGTTGGATATATAGGTAAACAGTTGCAAAGCAATATATAGCTGAGTGGGTACAATATTAGAAAGATGAATCCTCAAACTTTATTAAAATATCAATATTAATCAGCCTATTCCATACATAGCAAACACTACTGTTGAAGCAATATTTAAGAAAAAAAACTTTAAAACTTAATTTATGTAGCAGCCACTGTGGAGAACAGTATGGAGTTTTCTCAAAAAAATAAAAATAGAATTTCCATTTGACCCAGTGATCACACTTCTAGGAATATATCCCAAGAAACGAGAAACACCAATCAGAAAGGATATATGTATCCCTATTTTCATAGCAGCACAATTTATCATAGCTAAGATTTGGAAACAGCCTAAGTTCTCCCATCAGCAGATGAGTGGATTAGAAAACTGGTACATCCACACAATAGAATACTATGCTGCAGTAAAAAAGAAGGAATCCTTACCATTTGCAACAGCATGGATGGCACTGGAGACTATTATACTAAGCAAAATAACGCATTCAGAGAGAGATAAATATTACATGATCTCACTCATTTATGGAAAATAATGAGCAACATAAACTGATAAATAAAAACAGATTGAGAGACAGAAAAGCATTGATCAGCCCATCAAACCTCAGAGGGAAGGTAGGGGAGGGTGGAGGTAAAGGGAAGAGATCAACCAAAGGACTTGTATGAATACATATAAGCCTAACCAGTGGACACAGAAAACAGGGGGGTGAGGGCATGAGTGGGGGTTGGGAGGGCAATGGGGGGGAATAAGGATACATATGTAATACCAGGTGGTCAAAGATCCTGCCCCTCTGTGGACACAAGATAGCCACCACAAGAAGGCCAGCAAGGGTGGACAGTTGGAAGGGACCAGGCCTGCAAGGGAGGGCAGTTGGGGGCAATCAAGCCTGAAGGTGAGGGTAGTCAGGGGTGATCAAGCCAGAAGAAGGGTGAAGTTGGGGGCAAACATGCTGGCAGTTATATATCAATCAGGCTGGCAGGGGAATGATTAGGGAGTGATCAGGCTGGCAGGCAGAAGTGGTTAGGGACAATCAGGAAGGCAGGCAGGCCAGCAGTCCTGGATTGTGAGAGGGATGTCCGACTGCCTATTTAGGCCCAATCCCACCGGGCTTAAAGTAATTTCATGCACCAGGCCTCTAGTAATATCTATAAAACCAAATGTATCTTTTCACCAAACAGTTGCTAGTTATAAAACCAATACTACATTCTGAGACAGAATTTGGAAGCAGATGCTACCTGGCTCCACACCCTACCCACCTTGTATTCAGCCCTCAGGGAGGGCAGCAGGGCAGCTCCAAAGACATGTTGTCCAAAACGGGGCTGAACTTCAGGACCAGAGACTTCTTTTGGAAGCCTTCCAGCAGCTGAGGAAATTCATTTGTTCCAATAGAGGCATGAATAACACTCGTTGGCGTTTGTTCATAAGGTAGGGGAGTTATCTTCTTTTACAGGCTGTGAACTACGAAGCAAAAAATAATAACAATTTTAAAAAACACAATGGCTACCATTTTATTATATAAAACTAGAGACCCGGTGCTTAAAATTCGTGCACAGGTAGGGTCCCTAGGCCAGGTTGGTAATCACAGCCAATCAGGGCCTTCTGGCTGCCAGCCAGGGCCTTCCTTCATTCTGTACCACCCTCTAGTGGTCAGCACATGCCATAGTGAGCAACTGGTCAAACTCCCATTGGGACAATTTGCATATTAGGCTTTTATATATATAGATTATTGGAATTCTTAATAAAAATGGCAAAAATATACTTAAAAATTTTAATTTATGTAGGATTCAATAAGTCTATCTGCATTCAAGGTCCCAAGAGAACACAAAAAATAATTATATTTCAGAATTCATCATCAGCAACATTAAAATTTACTAGATTCACATCATGCCAGGCATGACTCTGTATTTTTTGTGTATACTCTGGAATTGACTTTGCTTCACAGCTCTTTGAGACAGGAGCAAACACAGGGAAAATATGTTAAATCACAAGCTAAAGGCTACAAAGCTGAGCTATGTGATTTGAAAAAATATATATCATTTTGTTTCCTTGTGAACAAGAGCATCATTCATGATATACATCTTGGTAGTTCCCTGGCTGGATTTATCTTTAAAGTTTTTTTGTTAATCCTCACCCAAGGATATTTTGCCATTGATTTTTAAAGAGTGTGAGAGACAGAGAGAAAGAAACACCAATGTAAGAGAGATACATCAATTGGTTGCCTCCTGCACCTGCACCAACCAGGTATTCAGCCTGTAACTGAGGTATATGCCCTTGGTCAGAATAGAACCCGAGACCCTCATTCCATGGGCTGACAACACTCTATCCACTGAGCCAAGCCAGCTGGGCTATCTTTTAAACTTGTTATCAAAATCTTAAATTGCATCTATCAATATGAAATCTTCGTTCTCAAATTCTGTCCATTAGAACTTTAATTCTAAGAGATAATAATAAGTATTGTAAAATAAGTAAATTTGAGAAACACTGTATTAAAGAAATTTAAACATATTTTCTTTGTTACAGAAATTATCTAAGATATTCAATTGCAAGTGTGTTGGGATTCAGAGAACAGCATGCAATCTTCAATCATTTGATAATGGCATATTGTTTTAATAAAACACATTATTTTTTCATGAATTAATGTTCATTAGTTTTAAAATTTTATAAAATATTGACAAAATGGTATAAAGCACAAAGAGTACAAAATTAAACAAGTCATTCATTTGAAATATATATCAATATATGAATTGCAGGCCAATCTAATCAACCAGTTGAAAAAAATCCATTATTACATGAGAAAAAAATGAATTCAAAATATTGTCTCCCACTGCTGTTAACCAATATAACCTAATATGCCTTGCTCTTGAAGAGTAAGATGTATTCTTTAATCCTCACATAGCTGGAATATGAGACCCACATTGTGGTGATAATATCAAGGAAAATGATATATAATTCTGAATTTACATGTTCCAGAAGTTGTTTAGGCACTCATCAATTTAGTAATTTACTAATCACCATTTTATTTTATTATTTTTTAAATTATTTATTGTTGAAAGTTTTACATATGTCTCCTTTTTCCCCATTATCATTCCCTGCCTGCTCCCACTCCCCCAGCACAGGCCCCCACTCACCTATTGTCTGTGTCCATTGGTCATGATCATATGTGTGGATACAAGTCCTGTGGCTGATCTCTCACCCTCCACTTCCCTCGCCTTCCCTCTGAGGTCTGACAGTCTATTCAATGTTTCTATGTCTCTGGATCTAGTTTTGTTCACCAGTTTATTATTCCACAAATGAGTGATATCATGTGGTATTTACAATTGATGAAATAACTTAGACTGTGAAATGATGAAAAAAAAATACATACAAATAATTAAAATGATAATTAAAAATCAGAAATATTGGTCTTATTAAGTTTTTTTTAATATCACACTTCTATTTACACAATTACTACTATTGAAGTTTAAAATATGGTTTGCATTTATTTATCACTGACATAAGAGACTCAGGCAGAAAGTACACCATTAAGGTTACGAGCACAGACATTGAGTCAAAAAGTAGTATTAAAATCAGATACGCACTTTTATTAGCTGTACAGGCATGGTCAGTTACTTCACTTCTCCACACATTAATTTTTTAAGTCTATGCTTATAGATAAGGACAAAAAAAAAAAAAGCTTATAGAGGTTAGATAATCTGCCAAAGTCATAAAACTAATGAGTGGCTACATTGGCATTTGTGCCAGGCAGACTAATGTCAGGCCGCACTCATACCATTACATGTGCTAGAACAAAATGTGCCTGAGCCTTCACATTAAAACACACAGTGAAAAGTGCACTTAACCAATTTTTTGAGAGAGATTGAATTTTTGTTAGGATATTGAAAGAAGATAAAAGCATGTGTAAAAAAAAAACCCTGAAATACCTTATTGCTCCAATACAAGATCTAAATTAGTCCACATTTAACATTGCTAAAATCTGGATACATAATGCATTTGACAGTATGTATTGAGAGTATGACCTGATTGACAGAGTTCCATTTTCCTAATGATACCTAGTGCATAAGTATTTTTTCTACTGATGAGATCAAATCTAAAATGAAGAACAAAATAAACAACTAGAAATATCATTCTGAATAATAAATATGGTGAGCTTGCATGAGATGACCTCAAGCTGATTAGAAGTAGAACTATGCAACCAAATACAACTTTATTTTGGACCCTGAGAATATGCATGAAATTTTACATCTACTTAAATATAGAGTCTCTACTTTTTAATCAACTTATTCAATGTTACAGATTACTAAATATTAATAATTATAATTAATATTTAGTAATCTGTAACATTCTGGAAAAACATATGAGCATTCTGTTCAAGTTTAGTTCACTGAATGAATATTTACAAACTTAAGAGGAAAATAAAACAAAAACTACATAATATTTGGTATGTAGATTTTAAAAAAAATCAGCCATATGTTTATAATCTATGGCAAGTTTATATATCAAAAGCTAACTTGTTTTCTAAGATGCACTAAGTTCAAAATTATTGTGTAATAGAATTCTGAAGAAAAGGATGTAAATTTCTATGTAAATGGAAATAAAGACATTTCTGGTTTTTAAAGTTATCTGAAATTCCACTTTAATGATTCATTTATTCCACATCCATTTTTTAAAAGAGTAGCATTCACTACAATTAAGTATTTGCATAAAAGTAGTATGCAATTAATTCTGTTTCCAAATGTAGGTATTAGATTTGTATAAGAATAAATAAGAAGTTTAAACAATTTTTGTTTTATGGTTACTTATATATTTACTATTATGAAGTATACAGATGCTTATTTTCTTGTCATGTTATCACAATTACACATGTTATTGTAATAATGGGTATATGTTATTGTAAATTTGCCCCAACCTTTACCATGTACAAAATCAAGTGTGAACCCTATGGTTCACTATGGACTTTAGGTGATTATAATGTATCAATGTAGATTCATCCTTGGTAATAAATATACCACTCTGGTAAGTAATGTTGATAATAGGGAAGGCTATGCAGGTGTGAGGCTGAAGGTATATGGGAAATCTCTGTACCTTTCTTTTGATTTTTTTTTTTTTTTGTAAAATTAAGTGTTCTTGATATAATCTTTAAAAAGGAAAAAAAAAAAATCAACAATTTCAAATCCACACTAGAGTGATATGTCCTTACATGCTATCCTATGAATAACAACTTAGGTTTCAGCATCCTTTCCAAAAATAGAACAGTGAAAATTTCTCAAAATAAGATTTCTACTGCACACTTGCCCGAAAGTCTATAAAAGGCTAATATGCAAATTGGCTGACTGGCGGAACCACTGTTTGCTATGATATGCACTGACCACCAGGGGGCATACACTCAAAGCAGAAGCTGCCCCGTGGTGTTCATTGCGCTCCCACACGAGGAGCACTGCTCAGCCAGAAGCAGGACTCACGGCTGGCGAGTCCAGCGGTGGTGGTGGGAGCCTCTCCCATCTCCATGGCAGTCAGACATCCTCTGAGGCCTCCCGGACTGCCACAGAGCGCAGGATGGGCTGAGGGACTACTTCCCCCCGGTGCACAAATTCTGTGCATCAGGTCTCTAATCACCAATAAATCAATAAATAAGTGCTGGTGAGGATGTGGAGAAAAGGGAACCCCAGTGTACTGCTGGTGATAATGCAGAGTGGTGCAGGCACTGTGGAAAAACAGTAGGGAGTTTCCTCAAAAATTAAAATGGAATTGCTATTTGACCCAATGATCCCACTTCTGGGAATATATCCTAAGAATATCAAAATACCAATCAGAAAGAATATATGCACCCCTGTGTTCATAGCAGCATTATTCATAAAACTAGAGGCCTGGTGCACAAAATTTGTGCATGTTCGGGGAGGGTCCCTCAGCTCAACCTGCACCCTCTCACAATCCGGGACCCCTCGGAGGATGTCCAACTACCAGTTTAGGACAGAGCCCTGCCTAACCAGCAGTAGGATATTCCCCTTGCAATCTGGGATAACTGGCTCCTAACTGCTCGCCTTCCTGCTGCCTGCCTGATTGCCTCACTCTGCCTGCCTGATCAACCCTAACCACTTGCTTACCTGCCTGATTGCCCCTAACTTCCCTCTGCCTCAGCCGCTGCTGCTGTGACTTTGTCCAGAATCACATCCGGAATGTTATTCAGCTGTCCAGTCTAATTAGCATGTTACACTTTTATTATTATAGATAGTCAAGATCTGGAAATAGTCCAAGTGACCATCAGTAGATGAGTGAATAAAAAAGATGTGTTACATTTATATGGTGGAATACTATGCAGCTATTTAAAAAAAAACTTCCACTTTTCATGACAGCGTGGAGATTATTATGCTATGTAAAATAAGTCAGGCAGTAAAAAAAAAAAAAAAAGCCAGTTGGAGAAAGAAAATATCATTTATATGTGGAATCTAATGAGCAAAAATAAACTGATAAACAACATAGAATCAGAGGCATGAATATAAGGAACAGACTGACAGATGTCAGAGGGGAAGGGAGTTGGGAAGACTAATGAAAGAAGATGAAGAGATTAGCTAAAGAGCATACTATGTATGCATACCCAGTGGACAGCAACAACAGTGTGGTGATAGCCATGGGGAGAGGGAGATGGGGGCTGGTTGGAGGTGGGCTAAGTGGGGGAAATGGGAAACATCTGTAATAGTGTCAACAACAAAAATAAAGTAAAAACAAAACAAAACCCTGAGTTCCTGTCTACCATAAATCTATCTTTTAATGTACTGAATGGGCAGTTTTTGATGGTTTGCTCCCTTCACTTTCTTTATAAGAGAAATTTTAAGGTTATAAAGTTCTACAATTATCTGACCTGAGAGAATTCATGTATTAATTTTGTATTTATACATGAAAAAAAATACATGTTTATTTCAAATATCATATATATATGATTTTATATTAAATATGGATTTTTTTGTAGGAACACATTAAATATCACTACATAGGAACAATGAGAACTCTCAGATAAAAAGATATGGAGCATATGCCAATAATTATTGAAGATGACATACTGATATAAATGTTAATTTGTCATTTGTTATGTCTATAAACAAAATCTAACACATTCATGCATTATCGAAACAACAATTAAGTTTTGAGGTCCTACTATATATTCTTGATACTTAGCTATATTATTCTAAGTTCATATATTACCTCAAACTAGTGTTTTTGTTTGTTTCCATTGTATTGTATGGTGTTGTATCTGAGCCTAAGAGAGAAATTTGAATCAAAAAGTATTTCATATCTTATGAAATAGGGTGGAAAATTGGAATATATAGTTTTATATATAGAATTACTAACCTTAGATTTTCTGTTTGTCTTTGGCGGTATGTCTCCATACACATTTTCATGTCACTGTTGCTCTAGTCATAGTAATTTCGGTCAAACTTTCTGAGAAACACTGCCAGAAATGGCTAATCAATTTCCCTAAGTAACCTTGAAAAGGAAGATTCTGAAATAGTTCCAGAGTTTTATTTTTATCACCCGTTTTTTCCCCCCTCCAAAATCTTGTACTTCTTATTCATATTTGCTTATCTTCCTTAGTGACATTCAATTATATTTTCTATTATGATCTCTAGTCATGGATTCCTAGCATTTATTTTGATTGATGCCTTGATCTTGTCTAAAATTCTGATTTTACTTTGAACTTTATTTAAAATTTATGAGTATTACTTTCTCAGGGGATCTGACTATCACTTTCACACACACACACACCCCAGCCCCCATGTCAACTTTAGCAATTCTTTACTTGCCTACAATTACTAATTGGGTCAATTTATATCACATAATGCTCTCTAAATGTAAAAATATGCTTAAACTCATGTGTCTTACAAATACTAATCACTTTAAAATAGGGTTTTCTTTCCTGCTGCTAAATTAATCAAACACAGTGACCATTACACTGAGGTCTATGATCTGGTGGGCTATATAAGCAAACCCAGACCTAAGCTTGTAAATGTCTCGAGGTTACAAAATCAAAATCTTCAACCAGTCACTGGAAACAAAGTGGGCTTCAAGTTATAGTCAACCAATGATTTTCTCATTTTGCGTCTGCCTTTTTTCTATAGTGGAGTGCTCCCCCCACTCCCAGTTTCATTTGCCCTATTCAAGTGGGTTTTTGCTCAAAGAAACTCTTAAAATTTAATAGCATCAGTTTGTCTTGATTTTTTGTTTGTGTTTTTTTGTTTGTTTGTTTTTGTTTGTTTGGTGTTTTTTTTTTTTTTTGTGTGTGTGTGTGTGTGTGTGTTTAATCCTCACTTAAGGATATACTTATTGATTTTAGAGAGAGGATGGGAGAGCCAGAGAGAGACCTGAATCTATTGGTGGCCTCCCACTTGCATCCTGAATGTGGATCGAACCTGCAACCTTTTCAATGTACAGGAAGATGCTTCAACCAACTGAGCCACTCGGCCAGGGCTGTTTGTCTTTTAACACTATATTTGGTGAGCACTACAAAAGAAGAGTTGTGTTTTTTTTTTTTTTTTAATCTAAAGTTTTATTTTGTTCTTTTAAAATTTTAACCATGTTTTAGAATTTATTCTGATAAAATGCTACATGAATGCATAACATTAATATGTGCTCATACTTATATTAACAAATATACCGAATATTTTCTTAATGTTTTAGAAATATACTAGAATATTCAAATAATAAGTATCTTCCTATGTTATGTAGCTCTTTTAAGTGATGGTTGGATAATAGAGACTATAGGTACTATAAGAAGATATTGGGCATTTCAAGTAATGTATTTGAGCCTTAATCTGCTCAATTTTAAAATACTTACATGGCCTAATACAATTACCATTCTACTTGAAGTCCTGTATATTATTATTTTGATGATGGGCTGTTTAAAAGATTAACAAATTTTATGAGGCCTAAAGAAAATTTTTCATGGAGACTTTAATTAAGATCGTGGCATAATTCACAGCATGTTTACATGCTGCTGTTATGGTGAATCTAACATAACTATTAATTGTTAAGAGAAAGAAAATTAAGTCAGGAAGGAAAAATGAAACTGTGAGACTGGGGGCAGGATTATTTTTTTTTTGTCTCTTTACCCCTTAACATTTTGTGTGACACACAGTGTTAAGTGCACTGTGTGAGTTAAGCCATTTAATCGTCACAACTTAAATAGATATGGAAACTGAAAACCAAAAAGGTTAAGCAACTTGCCCGATGCTACAGAACTAGATTGTGGGGGAGATGAAAATCCAGTTCTCTGTTCCTTGTGTCTGCACTTCAGCAACAAATACTAGCACTTACTTTTAGAGGCAGGCATTGGTATTCGACCTGCTTCATCTTTGAGAGGCACAGACTTCATTCCTTTTACATGACCTAGTGTGAAAATGGCAGTCTCTCCTTAAAACTTGGAAAAAGGCCCCTGGAATCAATAAAACTTATATGCATATATGTATGACCCTGGACACAGACAACCGTCTGTGAAGGCCTGGGGTGTCAGTGAGGGTGGGCAGAGGGGGCAATGTGGGGGAAGAAGGGGCATCTGTAATACTTTCAATAATAAAGATCAATTAAAAAATGACTAAAAGTTAAAAAGAAAAATGCACCATATGAGCCTACATATTACTTAGAAAAAATTAGGAAAGAACACACAAGAAGTATGTTTTTTGAGCCTTGTAAAGAAAGATTAGAAAGCTTAAAATGTTGTCTTTTAAAATATTTTTACTGATTTCAGAGAGGAAGGGGGGAGGAGAAAGAGAAAAACATTACTGATTAGAGAGAAACATTGATCAGCTGCCTCCTGCACGCCCCACAGTGGGGATTGAGTCCACAACCTGGGCATGTGCCCTGACTGGAATCGAACTGTGACCTCCTAGTTCATGGGTTGATGCACAACCACTGAGCGACACAGGCCAGGCAAGTTTAAAATGCTTTGAGAAATAAAATAGCCATCTCTATTTCAAGGAGATTCTGTAGCAGTTGTTAACAAAAAACAAACAAACAAACAAAAAACACCATTGAAACCTATAAAGAATTTGTTGTGAGTTTTTTTGAGCCTTACTGTCGACACGTGCCTGGAAGCAGAACCTCAATGGATTAAGATAATGCTCTGGAGAATGGAGGGTTACATTTCTATATTTATACATTGCAATCAAAGGAAAGGGACGTAGGTGAGTTACATGAAATTCATTGGTGATAGATTAGGGAGGTGGGACAAAGCGAAGTGGGGAAACCTCTGGGATAGGTAAAAGGTTAAATGATGGACATGAGCTCCTTTCACAGAGATGGATACAGGATATTTTAAGGAAATTAACAGTTGACAATAACAATGAGGAATTGTCTCGAGGCCATTTGTTGTGCTCAGAGGTGGTTGGGGTAAAAGGAAGTTACAAGTTACCCAGACATCTCGCAGATATGTTATCTTAGATGCAGGAAGGCAGAGGGGCTCAGTCAAAGATCAAAGTTGATCTTTGTCAGGTGAAATATCTGGGACATGACTACCTACTATAACCTGTTAGGTATTTAATTTTCAAACCATCTTTTGTGGTTATCTTATGTCTCTGGGTTTGCAAGACTGCCACGCAGGCCTTCCCTGAGCTTGTCAGGTTAGCTTGTGGCTCTTTTCTTTCACACAGTATATGATGACCAACCAATTTCTTTGGAGCTTCCTATGGCAAGGGAGTCAGCTGCCTTTGTATGCATGTGTCAGAAATTCAAAAGCAGGCAAATGAGTGAAAAGACTACATAGTGGCGAAAAGTTTCAGTGTTGTCCTGATTGAAGCCTATTGTTATAGGGAAGGCTCTTGGCTGTGCTGACTAGAAGTGGAGAATCCTATGTGATGAAATATAACTGCAAGATCTAGCCCACAAGCACAGAAAGAAACTGGGACAGGACCAGATTGTGAGGATTTTTAACAAGGGTACTGAGAGATAAAATTGGATAAGGAAACTTTTGTTGACTTGAGACCACTTTCCCAAGGTCAAGCAGTTAGCACCATAGTGAGAACCATAAGAAAAGGCTACTGGTAAACTTAAAGGAGTTATAGCCAAAACTTGGTGAAGTTAAAAATGTGAAAATCACCCCAATGGTGAGAGAATGGATTGTATGACTGAGAAATGTGTGCTTAATTAAATGGATATACTATGTATGACTAGGAAAACCACCAGAGATCAGGTTCCACTGAAAGATCTAAAGGATATTCTATATACCAAGGCTGTAAGAAATTTAGAGGGGGCCCAGCAGGCATAGCTCAGTGGTTGAGCATCTACTTATGAATCAAGAGGTCAAGGTTTGATTCCAGTGTTGCAGGCTTGATCCCTGGTAGGGAGTGTTGCAAGAGGCAGCCAATCACTGATTCTCTCTCATTGTTGATGTTTTTATCTCTCTCTCTCTCTTTCCCCCTCTCTGGAGAAAAGAAAAAGAAAGTTGAGAGGGGCAGCATAATTAATAATGTTATTGGAGGCTCTTCTCCATGGGTAGATATTGACAGCAAGAGAGAATATAACTGGACTAGAGACCTGGTGCATGAATTTGAGCATCAGTGGGGTCCCTTGGCCTGGCCTGTGGGATTGGGCCAAAACTGGCTATCCAACATGCCCCGAGGGATCCTGGGTTGTGAGAGGGTGCAGACTAGGCTGAGGGACCTCACTGGTGTACAATCGGGGCCTGCAGGTCTCCAGAGCATGTTCAGTCCATCTTGCTTAGTCCTGATGGGCTGGACCTCAGCAGCCAGCTCACCTATGGGTTGGAGCATCTTCCCTCTGGTGATCCATGCATGTCATAGTAACTGGTCTCCCGGTCGACTGTCTGCCCCATGCTGGTCAGTACAGGTCATAGCAAGCATATCATTAGCATATTAAACTTTGATTGGTTGAACAGATGATCAGCTGACTAGAAACTTAACATATTAGGCTTTTATTATATAGGATATGTTTGCTAGAATGTAGATATTAGGACCACAAAATGAGAGAAGTTAAAGGTTGTATTGGGTCGGCAGCTAAGTAATTGCGGATTTTTTAAAGAAAATCAAAGACAATTTTTTCATGGAACTAAATAACTTTATTCTGTAATGTATTGCCCATTTTGATCAATGACCTTTTGCCATCTTTCAGGCAGCATTATAATCCCACGTTCAAAAAACTTCTGGTTTTTATTAGCAAAAAACTGAATCAGGTACGATTTGACATCATCATCATTATTGAAATTTTTACCATTCAAGGAGTTTTGTAAAGATCGAAACAAAAAGTAATCAGATGGTGCAAGGTCAGGACTATATGGTGGATGTGGCAAAACATCCCAACCAAGCTCCATTAATTTTTGCCGAGTGACCAAAGATGTGTGTGGCCTTGCATTGTCATGATGGAATACAACACCTTTTCGATTTGTCAATTCGGGCCACTTTTCTTCAACTGCATTGTTTAATTTCGTTAGTTGTTCAATGTAGACATGAGAATTGATCGTTCGGTTGGGTGGTAAGAGTTCAAAGTAGACAATTCCTTTGTAATCCCACCAAACTGATAACAAAACCTTCTTTTGATGAATATCAGCTTTTGATGTTGTTTGAGTTGGTTCACCTGGCCTGCTCCACGATCTTTTCTGCTTGATATTGTTGTAAACAACCCATTTTTCATCGCCAGTTATCAGTCGTTTTAAAAATGGATCATTTTCATTACGTTTCTTTAGCAAATCGCAGCTGCTAATGCGTTGCGTTAACTGTGATTCTTTCAGTTCGTGAGGAACCCATGTATCGAGTTTTTGAACATAGCCAAGTTGTTTTAAGTGATTTTCAATGCATGTATGTGATACATGAAGCTTCTCTGCAATCTCACGTGTTGTACTGTGACAGTCCGAATTGATTATTGCTTTGATTAGGGCGTCATCAACTTCAACTGGACGACCAGAGCGTCTTTCATCTTTGAGTGAAAAATCACCAGAACAAAATTTGGCAAACCAATTTTGACACTGTCGTTCTTTTAAGGCTTCATCACCATAAACAGCACATAACTTTTTATGAGCTTGTGATGCGTTTTTCCCTTGCGGAAATAAAAAAGCAAAATATGACGAAAATGTTCCTTTTGATTTTCCATTTTTCAACGAACGCCAAACAAAAACTACAAAACAGATCAAAAAACTTTTTTTACTGATTAACAGCTGAATAGCCAACTATCAAATACAAAATGTGTTTTACATTTGTACTACGTCTGCAAACCTAAAAATTCAACTGAAGCCATATATGTGTGAAACCCGCAATTACTTAGTTGCCGACCCAATACTTAAATGACAGAGAAGGGATCTCAATTTCTATGACTACCAAGGATATGTGCAGGTGTGTTATTTAATAAAATTATTATAATTGGCAGAGTACAACTAATACTGACTTAAGTAAATGACAATTTACTGGCCATTGTAACTGAAAAATCCAAGGCAAGAACATCTTTCTATTTAAGTCTGGTAACATTGGATTAGGGGAAAAAAATTCTTTATGGGCCTGTTTTGCTATCTTCATCACTGCCTCTCCTATCCTCTGTATTGGCACGACTTAAGCCAGAATCTCCCTTGTGTCAAGATGACTATCACTAGGTCCAAAAACGTCTCCCATTCTTCCAACAACATCACCAGAAAACAGACACCTTCCCTCACCGCTCCAGCAGTTTACTAGCATGGCGTCTCATTTGCTAACAGGTCTTGCTTTTCAGTTCATGTCCATACCTTATAGCTACTGTAATGAACGACAGTTTGGCCAGTTCTGAGTCAAATGGCAGTTCATGGAGGTAGGCAAAGGTTTTCTTTTTCCAAAGTAAATTAATTAAGGGAAGGAAAAGAGTTTTGACTTGGGGTTTGTAATGCTAGAACTACAAAGCTGGGGGAGAGAGCAAGAGGAAGGGAAAGAAAGAGAGACTCTTACAAGCACAATCAAATGCTTATTTAAAAAGAAGCTAGAGCACCTTAAAACTACTAATGCAGTATCACTACTAATAAAACGGTAATATACAAATTGGTCAGGACACCCTCATAGTAACGACCAAATAGCAGGCTGTGTGGGGCAACCAGACCAGCATGGGGGGGAAGTGAGGGACCACCAGGCCAGCAGAGGGGGACAATGTGGATAACCAGGCTATCAGGGGGGCAGTTGAGGGTGACCAGGCTGGCAGGGGGGACCATGAGGGGCAACCAGACTAGCAGTTGGAGACAACCAGGTTGGCAGGTGGGGGTAGTTAGGGGCGATCAGGCAGGTGAGCAGTTAGGTGCCAGCGATCCAGGATTGTGAGAGGGATGCTTGACTGCCAGTTTAGGCATGATTCCAAAGCAGTTGGACATCCCCTGAAGGGTCCCAGATTGGAGGGGGTGCATGCTAGGCTGAGGATCCCCCCTCCGTGCATGAATTTCATGCACCAGGCCTGTAGAATACTATAAAAAAATAAAAAGACAGTATCAACAAAGACTGACAAGTTGAGTGCGTAAGCCATGTTTTTGTTATCTACATTCACATGTGGCAGAGAAAATTATGGAACTGCTAAATTTAGCATAATTTGGTATTTTGTGACTTTAAATCTTAACCTGAAACAAAAATATACACATTTTACAATTTTATGATATTATTGAATTATTTATATTAAATTACTTTAATGTGGCTTGATACATGTCAAAATATTTCAAAGAAATGACTATATTTATACTGATATGACTATAAATGTACATTTTCATAATTTCAGTCTGTAAACTAATTTTAAAAATGGCTCTATTGGCAAGATACATATTAGTAAAGCCAACATTCACATTTCAAGATGTTATTTTGTAAATAACTTGATTTTAGCCTTTTTGTTTTGAGAACATATTTTATGTAATAAAATTGTGGTCCTTCCCAGGTCTTCACCACACTATTGTCTGTGTCCATGGGCTATATGGGCTATGTCTCTCTCTCTTGGTAGAGGCAAGAGGCAGGTGCAGGTGGAAAGGTCCAATGGGCGGGGGGGGGGGGGGGGGTAAAGAGACATCTGTAATGCTTTCAACAATAAATATAAATTTTTAAAAAAGATAAAGCAAACAAAAATTGTGGTCCTTGTGATTATAAACAAGACATTATGTTAGCTAGGATAGCAATAAAATAGGAATCCAGGCTTTTATCTAACTTTTCTCAACTGTTTTGGTTGCATTCCATATTCTAGAACAAAGGATAGTAAATTTTTTATTATTATAACTTTTATGTCAAAATATGTTTAATCATCTATTGTATTCTAAACAAGTTAGTATAAATAAAACAAAAATTAGAATAGGGGTATTCATAGAATTTTGCTTTCCAAGTTTGTCAGATTTATATAACATACTGGGAGAAAACTAAGCATATGCTATTTTCTCATTAAAAAAAAAAGTAATTCTGGAGGAAATTGCCACTTTAGAAAAGAACAAAAGTACTCAAAGGTTTTAAGTGCTATGTTTATAATTCAGGTATAATTATAAAAGTTGAAATGAAACAATGAGAACCATCATAGACTTAGAATAAATTATGTCTAAACTAAATAAAACATGACTGTTAAAGAAAATTTCACAAATTTTTAGAAATCAATATTGATCACTATACGTTAACATAATATATATATATATATATATATTTCTATACTTTAATCATAATATTTAAAAGAACAAATATTATGGATTTAAATAGAATAAAATGTGATCTGATAATTTTTTAGTTTTCCACATTTAAAAATGTTATCTGTATTATTTAAGATTGCCTTAATCTATGAAAATAAAAAAAACATGAAACATAGGAGTGATGATATATAGGAAGGCTTGAAATTCTGTTTATTGTTTTATTTTATATTGCAAAGTTTTTATAATAGATTAATATAGTTGCTTCAAAATTGTAGATCTATCAAGCTTCATAAAATACAGTTTTCAAAAAAGGCATTCTCTCTTTTCAGAAGACATGCTGGTATTGAAATCTTATTTATGTTCAGAACTAAATCAATAATAACTGTTTCCATAATAATTTTTTAACTCAAAACAAACAGCTAAAATCTTATCTTAAGCATTATCACTTTCTTCTTTAGAAAATTAATTACCAAATTAACCAAGGATTGTTTTACTATATTGTATTGTAGATTTCTAATAAATATGAATAAGTTTCCCATAGTCAGAGGCTATAGTTAATTATTTTTAAAATAATGAAATAGGCTTATTCTTAAAGCTATGTATACAAACAACCTTATACAAGACTCTGAGATACTTCAATAAAGGAAACATTTATCTTTGTTTATAATGATTTGTCCACCCAATAGCCCAAAAATCTTGGAATAAATCAGCAAAAAGCAAGAGCACAATAAATATAAAATAAAGTAATAAGTCAATGAATAAGGCAGGCTTTTGCAAAATTATTGATTAAAGTTGTTAGTTGTAAAAACCAAAATTCAGCTATGCATAATTAAGCAAAAAACAAATTTTCTGTGAAAGTTATCAGACAGTGTACAACATTTCCAGGGAACTGGAGAACATATCTTAAAATAATTAAGAATCTAGTAGGGCTTCTGTTTTAGGCAATAGAAACTCTTCTTTCATAGATAGATAAATATGTATACTATAATTAGAGGCCCAGTGCATGAACTTCATGCATGGGGGTGGGGCAGGGGGGAGGAACTCAGCCCGGCCTGCACCCTCTCTAATCCAGGACCCTTTTATTAGTACAGATAAAGATATACTCTCCCACACTTTTCCTTTTGGCCCTGACATCACTCATCATTATTTTACGTTTTAGATATTTGAATTAGTGTCACATCTTTTGTTTAGGTAAAGAGGACATTTGTAATTTTCGCCTGTCTCGGATTTACTTGCTTCACCCAATGTCTTCCTGGTTACCATTAGAGGTATAATTTCTCTGCAAGAAGCATTGCATTTAAGCAAAAGCGTCTCTAGATGACCTCCCATTAATTAAGTGACAAGCTTAGCGAGTCAAACTCCCTGCAGTATTTTGAATCCTGAAGTAATGGCAAAGGGGAGGCATCATAACTGCATTGGTGCAGAATGATTTTTGAGGTGGGAAGAATTTGGCCTTTGAACACATTGACTCCTCTTTTTATAGTGCCAAATTATTTAAAAACAGAAGAATAGCCAGACATGTGCAGTAGTCCTTCCTTATCTACTGTTAACATTTCTGCAGTTTCAGCTACCCAGGGTCAATCAAAGTCTAAAATACAATATTAAATGTAAAACTTCAAAGGCAACCAATCCATCAGCTTTAAATTGTGCATGCTTCTGAGTAGTGTGATGAAATCTGGAGCTGTCCTGCTTTGTCCCTGTTGGGATGTAAATCATCCTTTTGTCCAAGGTATCCAGGCCTTATGTGCTCCTCTCCTATCAGTCACTTTGTCACTGGCTCTTTATCAGATCAGTTGTCACAACATCATACTGCTTGTGTTCAAGTAACCCTTACTTTAGGTAAAGTCCCCAACGTGCTATAGTAGTGGTGCTGGCAATTTGGACATGCCAAATAGAAGCAGTAAAATGCTTCCTTTCAGTGAAAAGGTAAGTATGCAACTAATTTACAAATTAAGCTGGAAGGAGTTTCTAAAGGTAAAATAGGCAGGTTTAGGGAGTTCTAGGAATAAAGGGGTCCATGGAGGAGAGCTGCAAAGCTGGGGGGCTGGGAGCTGCCAAAAGGCATACGTTCGCAGAATAAGGGGAGAGGCAGGCACTCATTCACAGAAGCTAAGGGGAAAGCCACAGGGAGCAGAAAAACAAAAGGGAGAAAGAGAAACGGATTTTCACAGGGAATAGATAATTCTACCACCAGAGGGGGAGAAAACAAGGGAGACCCTACATGGTTTGAGTCTTAAAGCTGCTGTGATGACCAATCAGAGGTGCTATCAGGACACAAAGAACCACAACCTTTATAAACCTTAGAAAGAGGGACTTAGGGGGTCCCTCTCCCTTGAAACCTCCTCTCCATGTGGGAATCTGTGCGTCATTCTTCAAATCCACCTGGACAAGGACATGGGAAGGAAATCACCTTTGCATCCTGCCCAGAGAAAAACCATGTGTTTCAAAGCTTTATCATAGATATGCATGCATAGGGGAAAATATAGAATATATAGCAGATTTAACACTATCTGTGGTTTCAGGCATACAATGGGGATCTTGTAATGTATCCCTGTGGATAAGGAGAAATGATTGTCTCCGTATAATTTTATTTTCTATTCCTATGTGTATTTATATATACGCTAGTGGCCTGGTGCATGAAATGCATGCACATAAAAGAGAATTAATTAGAGGAAGTATTTTAATATTGCTATTTACATTCCCTGGCCCAGTGCTAGGTGGGGAGGCAACCTCATGTCCCCAGCCAAGCACTGGGCTGGGAGGCAGCCTCACATCCTGGGCCGATGCAAGTCCCCGCCTACCAATGCTGCAAGTTACCGCCCACCCGCGCCTGCCTCACATGCAGCCTCCTGCTGTTCGGTCCTTACAGTGTCATGGTGGTGATGACCATTTGCATAGTAGCCTTTTATTATGATGATGATGATATCTGGCCCAACTTTTTTTATTGTTATGTGTGATAAATTCCTGCATATGTAATCATCCAGCCCAGGAGCCTGAATATTTGCTACATCCTGTCAAACTGTCTCCAGAAATGCTGTCCCATCTACTCCTGAGCAGTGCCATCAGGTGTCTCTTTCATCACACCCTCTCCAGTGCTGAATAGTGTGATTTTTTTTTTTTAAAGGTTCCAGGAATCTTTCCTTTGCAATGACTTGATTACGTCTGAAGTTAACTTTTCTCATGTATATTAGTTACTTTGTTTCTTCTTTAGTTCAAGGTCTTTGCTCAGACATCTTCTTCGATGGATCTCGTTTCCTTTGAGTTCACGGGAAGCAATAGCAGCTTTTGTGGAGGAAGGTGGGGAACGAGAGCGGGGAGAGTGGTGCTGGGCCAGAGGTGGTTGGCAATGGCTCCTGTTAAAGGTTAGATGGAAGGTGAGGGGGTTAAGGGAGGTGTTAGGATCTGAGGTTGAAATGTTAGGGTGAGGGGCACAGTCAAAGGTCACCGTTTGGGAGGTTGGGCCTCTGGGTCTGATGGGGAGGATGAGGGTCAAACCTGGGTTTGGTGAAGGATGGAGGAAGAGAGCAGTTTAGCTGGGAATGCCCGTGGGTCTGGGCAGCTCCCCGGATTCAGGCGCCCATCACTCCCAACCAGTGCCAGGGCCACCGCACTGATAGCCAGATGGACCTGCAGCTTCAGCTCCGGCTGTGCTGTTGGGGCTGCAGGGAATCACATGGTCCCCAAACCTGTACCTCTTTGATTCTGAGCTGGGCGTGCGCCCCTCTTCAGGGAAACTGCCTGAGCGGCCCCTCTAAGTGACATCATCTGGTGATGCCATCAGCGGGAGCACACCACACAGCCTGATGCTGTGTGGGGTAGGGCAGACTTTATGTGAGGAGGTCCTCTGTCCCCTAACCCTGCCACTGCAGGCCCGGAGACCTCGTCCCTGCACATGTGGTCCTCTGTAACCAGCATCCAGGGTCCGGGGTTGGGGCAGGGGAAACTGCTCCTCAGAAGGGTCCCACGGTCTCAGTGCTGCCACCTGACAGCATGGCCTCTGTGTGATGCCACTAATTTCTGATGCCAGTTTTGCACCTTCAACTCTTAAATTAACAGCAAGGACTGCTTTTCACTTTGCCCTCCCAGGATTCACGGTTCTGTTGCATACGCTCCTTTCAAGGGCAGTTTCCAGTTCTTGGCCATGTGGGTGTTGCTGACTTTTCATTCTAGGTTTGCATGTGAGGCATCCTGAATGCTGTGAAGGTGGGGCCTCTGTCTGTCCTACAGCAAGCCTGTGAACGAATAAGTAGGATCCCCATTTTGCATCTACTCTCAGACTGTAGTGACATTTCCCCAAGTGGGACTGGATCCTGTAAAACAATTCCCATGCTCCACTACACTGAATTCCAATGGGGATCCGAGCTCACCTTTCACAGGAGGAACCAATGAGGCAGACTCACATCCCAGGCTGGGCGCCTGGCTGGGAGGCAGCCTCCTGTCCCCTGAGGCTACAAGTCCCCGCTGACACATGCCTGAAGCACGTGTAGCCTGCTGATTGGTCATTACATGATGGCATCCTGATCAATTTGCATAGCACCTTATTATGAGCATAGATATCTATATTTACTTATTTTGAGTAATTTATTTCATTCATTTCTGGATCTTGATATTTTGAAAAAATAAACACATGCTTTTGAAGGAAGTTTCTAGGGGTAAAATAGGCAAGTTTAGGAAGTTTTAGGAATTAGGGGACCCATGGGGAAGAACCACAGGGCTGCAAAGCAGGGAGCTGCAGAAGGTATACATTCACAGAATAAGGGTACTGCCAGAAGGTATACATTTACAGAATAAAGGAGAGGAAGCCACCCATTCACAGAATAAAGAAAAAGGCCACAGGGAATAAAAAAAACAAAGGGGAGAAAAAGAGGAAAACCCCATATGGGGTTTGAGCTCTGAAGCCACTATAGTCACCAGTTAGGACACAAAGAAGTGCAATCTTTATAAACCTTAAGAGAGAGGGACTTGTTGGGTCTCTCCCCGTCCCCATATGGGAGTTCTGTGCTTATTTCCCAATAAATTTCCATCTTTTCCTATGCCACTTTTGTCCATGGCTTCGTTCTTTAGATCCTCCTGGACAAGGACCCAGGAGGCTACCTTTGCATCCTGCCCAGAAGAACACAATGTATTCCAATTTAATGTCCTTATTTCAGTTTTGGTGGGTTGGCAGGGAAATTTAGAAGTCAACCTCTTCAAGTCAACCATTGAGCATAGGAAGAACCCGTGGCTTCTATCCTTTTCCTTTATAATTTTGGAGACATTAACGGACCCCTTAAACCTGGCTGCTGTCTTATGTGGGAATTTATCCTCTCTCCTTCATTGTTCCCTTATTTGACCCAAAAGATAATTGTCATTTTATGTGGTACTTATTGGATGCCTTTATAATTTTTTTATTTTTTCCTCAGGTTACACAATTATGAGATGAGATAATAATACAACTATTAGAGAAATATGAACTAAAATGAACTCCTTGATATGAAGCATTTGGGGCTTATCAAAATTATTCTCACTAAATAGCACTCAATTTGTTTTTTATAGAATTTCTTCAACTTTACTAACCAGAGATACCCAATTACCCATCTCAATTAAGCAAAGCTGAAAATTGTTAAATATTTTTCTCACTTCATAATTATCAGAAAGGGGAACATGAACTAAGCCTGACTGATTAAATGTTCTTAGCTGGAAGAATCACTCATCCAGTAAATTTTTTGTCTTTATTACCCTGGCAACAAAACTAGACAAAATAATACAGAAATAAAAATTGCAGATGCATAACTGTCATGAAACAGACAGAAACAATTTTAACAAAATAAGAGACAATTAAATCTAACAATATAAAAAGGGATAACTCGGCATCACCAAATGATTTTATTTTAAGATTATTTTAAAATTTAGTCAATGTAGACTTGTATTCTCTGCCAAGATTGAATATTATGGTTTAGAATTATTTTATATCAATTAAGGAACTGAAAAAAATACATATAAAACAATTTTTTCAGACATTGAACAACATATAATACAGAATTATAATTTGAAAGAAGGTATATGGATTAGGTGAACTCTGTAGTGTCTGGGGGCAAGTTTTAGAACACTATCTGAAAGAAAGAACCAAAAAAAGGCCTACTTGTTTCAGTGTTTTGAGCCACTAAAAACAGAGAAAGATATAAACATCTAGAAGTTGTTTTTCAGAGTTCCTAAAAAAGAAAAATCTATGTAAAGAAAGAGCATTAGAAATGTACATAACTCCCTTTGCATATTTGACTTAATATTAATCTGAGGACATAATGTGAAAGTCATTGAGGCAAATAAGATAAAATCTGTAAGGGTGATATATGTTTCTGGGGTCCTTTAGACTGAAAAATGGGTCAAGTAAAAGTTGCTTAGGTTGTAGAGACCTCACTGAATAAATGGAGAGAAGACTCTAGTATGGTCATCTATATTAATAAAAGCCTAAGTGACCGTCACGCCCTTGCACCCTCACACCATCACAAGATGGCCATCCCCACATCATCACAAGATGGCTGCCATAAGATGACCACAACAAGATGACCAGCAAGGGAGGGCAGTTAGGGGAGATCAGGCTGGCAGGGGAGCAGTTAGGAGGTGGTTAGGCTGGCAGGCAGAAGCAGTTAGGGGCTTATCAGGCAGGCAGGCAGGTGAGCGGTTAGGAGCCAGCAGTCTGGATTGGGAGAGGGATGTCCTCTGAGGGGTCCCATACTGGAGAGGGTACAGGCTAGGCTGAGGGACATCCCCCAGTGCATGAATTTTGTGCACCAGGCCTCTAGTATCATAATAAAAGAGCTAAGATAAGCTTTAAAGCAGTGGTTCTCAACCTCCCTAATGCCATGACCCTTTAATACAGTTTCTCATGTTGTGGTGACCCTCAACCATAAATTATTTGTGTTGCTACTTCATAATTGTAATTTTGCTATAGTTATGAATTATAATGTAAATATCTGTGTTTTCCAATAGTCTTAGTTGACCATGCTAGCGGTTCTCAACCTGCTTTAAAGTAAAGGCAACATTATATGCATTGTCTTAAAAAATTTTTAAAGCCTCAATCAAATTATTCTGCAATTAACTATCCAAATAAATTTTAAAATGTTTAAAAGGATTTCATAAAAATTCAGTGTTCAATAATGCATCCATATTATCCTTCCTATCATAAATTATTAATAAGCAAGTGGGGTTCATCTAAGGAATATAAGGATAGTTCAACTTTTGAAAATTAGTCCATGTAATTTACCACACAAACAGATTGAAAACACATACACACATTTGTTTAGCTCTCAAGTGCAAAAATTATGTGGGAAAATTAGACAATCACAACCTCAGCAAATCAGAAACAGAAGTAAGAAGTTAAAATCAGATGATGGGGATCAGAGAAGAGCTATTAGAAACCATCATATGTGATTATGAAAGACTGAATGCTATCCCTCCAAAATCATGAATGAGATGGTCTCTCATTATTTAGCCAAGTAGTTGTATTTAAGATGAACAATCAAGACTGTTTTTTTTTAATATATTTTATTTATTTTTTACAGAGAGGAAGAGAGAGGGATGGAGAGCCAGAAACATCGATGAGAGAGAATTATCGATCAGCTGCCTCTTGCACACCCTTTACTGGAGATGTGCCCACAACCAAGGTACATGCCCCGACCGGAATCGAACCTGGGACCTTTCAGTCCACAGCCGATGCTCTATCCACTGAGCCAAACCGGTTTTGTCAGACTGTTTTTTAATTAGCATGAGTAAACACATGCCTTTCAAACTTTCAAAGTTTGGATAGATTATTACTCAGCAGCTGATATTGACTTCTTCAGTGTAGATATGGAGAAATGAGAACGTTGGGTGAATCAAGAAATCAGTGGAGTCAGAGAAATCAATGAAGATCAGGTCCAATCTATGCAATTACCCTTTCTATTATTTCTTGGTTTGTGAATCACAGGTGAAGCCTATCATTGTAAAGGGGCACATCTATACATATTCAATCAGAAGTTACATACTATATAAAAATTTTCAACTTATCTATGTCTTAGAATCTGTTTTTGTGGGAATCAAGATGTCAGGGTCAATCTCTATTTATTACTTATATTTTCTCCATTTAAGTGCATTCTCTCTGAAATACTAAATAGTGTGAAAAACAAAGTGCATTATTTAGCTTTTTGCATACTACTTATTTTATACAAGCATGATAATATACCAACATTTGAGATATGCTGATTTATATTAGTGTATTTTATAAATAACTATTGTATTTAACTATTTTTATTTCTTTTGTACAGAAAAAAAACCCTAAAAATGATTTTAATGAAGTCATTGTTTTTTCAAAGAATTTTATGATTATTTAGATGTAATAGCCAATGAATATCAATCTATCTAAAAATACCTGACTTATTCTGAAAATTGATTCCCTACCAATTTACAATCTCTAAAAGAAGAATCCTATATAATAAAAGCCTAATATGCAAATCGACTGAACAGAACAACCAGTTGCTATGATGCATACTGACCACCAGGGGGCAGATGCTCAATGCAGGAGTTCCCCCTAGCCTGCAGGACCCAGCCAGTGGGAGCTCTTGATTTCTCCACCAGATCAGCCCTGATCACTGGCCAGGCCTCGGGACCCTACCCTTGCACAAATTTTGTGCATCAAGCCTCTAGTATAGGGGTGTCGAACTCAATCAGAGAAGGGGCCAAAATCTAAAATCCAGCCTAAATTGCGGGCCGAATGGTTTACTGAACAGTCATAAACTGACAATGTCATAAACTGACAGCGGAGTGCAGTGATGACAGCGCAGTGCAGGCCACATTGCAAGGCCTGGCGGGCTGGATTTGGCCCGCGGGCCTTGTGTTTGACACATGTGCTCTAGTACTTTAATAAATAGGAGTAATTGTAGAAACAGAAGTAATTTTAGCTGTGATGTAGTCCACTTACCCTGTTTTACAAATTAGGAGTTCCAAGCTCTGAGAGAAAAAGGATATTAGATAATATTCAATAGTCTATATTAATTATATAATTTTTGAAGAATTAATGACTTGAAAACAATGCTATAGTTTAAAAGAATAGGTGTAATAAAAATTCTCAAATAGGCCCAAAACAAAGAAGACATAGTGTTAATATTTATACATTAATTGAAGAATGTAATTAAAAGGATATATGATATAAACCTATACAGTCAAAAGTTGAATATGTGATTACTTTCTTACATAAAATGGAATAAATAATAATTAAGAACATTTTTAAGACAACCGTGCTTTATTTTTAGGAGAGACATTCAATTTCAGCTTAACCAAGGATATACTCAGGAATTATATATTTTTTAAGATAACAAGTAACATTTTGCAATTCATGATCATTTCAGTCCAGGCTTTTAGATTTGCTTTGTCAATTAAATGGGAAGCTTTTTAGATTACGTTTATAAATCCTTATGTCTATAGCTAAAAGTCACTTCTTTTCTTTAGGTGTCACAAGAATCCCTCATGTGCTTGACATCTATTGATCTCATCTACTTAATGGTTTTCTTTCTGCTATACATCTATGGCCTGGTCTTATTTCAAATTGATAATGACTCTCTCAATTTTCTTTTATCTTAAAAAGAATTAACTACAGCATTTTAACTTTAAAGCTGGACAGGAATATAATTAGATATAATTTCAATTACTCTCAGGTAGGTTTCCCCATTTTTTTTTGTAGGTATGTATAAACAAGCATTCCAGAAATAGCCAAAAAAATACTTGAGAATAAATAAGAATCCATTTCATTTGGACAATATACATTCAAGTCTTATGAACCCATACCTGACCCCATTAGCTTCTCCTCACAAATATCAATATGTAACTATCTCATTCATACAACCTTCCAATAATATTTCCTGATTATGAAGGAAGTGGGGAGTGCATATTATAATGAACATGGATACCACTATTTGGTAGTTAGGCCAAAATGTCTTTGTATGCAACTTGGGTATTTCAGAATCAGAAAAAAAGCTTTAGCAAACTGGGAAAGTTTTTCCAGTTATGCCAAGGTAACTAAGAATCAAGTGTTTTAAAATAAAGAAAAAAATCTACAGATTGCTATTTTTTAAAATATTTGTAGAATAAAAATTACATAGAGAGAGAAATAGAAAAATGTGGAGTGGGGAAACGATGCAGAGGTTTATCCAAATACCATCGCAAGCTCTTTCCGTTTTTACCGTGAGGACAAATATTGAGAGTCATTGGCTAGAGATAGTTTTGTTTTCATTCATTTTAATGCACTCTGTAAATTATATAAAAGAAAACAGGCTTATTTCACTGTCACACAAAATCTATGACTAATGATGCCTGGTGGTTTGAAGATTGTGTCAGTTTAGTAATATGTCTCCTTATCATTATGCTACTGCTTCCTCATACACTGGATTATAAGATTAAAAATAGCACATTATTTATTAAAAAACACAACAAGTAAAACCAAGACATTAATTGATATTCCAGGATACCGGTCAGTTTCTAAGAAATATATTTACGTTCAATTATCTCTCATCAATAATATTGAAAGGAAAGTAGAAGACAAAGAAACAAAAGTACAGCTATCTAATAAATATATTGTTTTTTATATTTAAAACTAGAGGCCCAGTGCATGGATTCCTTCACCAGTGGGGTCCCTTAGCCTGGCCTGCGCTCTCTTGCAATCTGGGACTTCTGGGGGGATGTAGCAGTGTGCAAAGTAGCAGGTGGCCCAGCGCTGCACCGCTCCAGCTCATGTGGGCCCTGCTGTGCCTGCAGCTGCCTCCGCTCAATAGCATGGTGCCATGAGGCAGGAGAGGCTCTTGCCGCCACAGCTGTGCTTACCAGCAGGGAGCCCAGTATCTGGCATCTGGCAGTCAGCTGAGCCCCACTCCCCCTGCGGGAGCGCACTGACCACCAGGAGGAAGCTCCTGCATTGAGTGCCTGCCCCCTGGTGGCCAGTGTACATCATAGCAACCAGTTGTTTGGTTGCTTATACATATATATATATATATATATATATATATATATATATATATAATTTAAATTTTATTATGTATATATGTATCCTATATAATAAAAAACTAATATGAAAATTGTCCCTTAATCTGGAGTTCAATAGGGCATTTAACCAGGGGGCAGGGCCAGCCAGCCAACCACCAGTGGTCCCTCTCTTTGGCTGGCCTCAACCCGATCGGCCTCCCTCTCCCCAACTGGGGAAGGGGCCAGCTGGTCAATTACCTGTGGCCCCTCCCCCAAGCCAGCCTGACTCCATCGGTGCATGAATTCGTGCACCAGGCTTCTAGTTTATTTATCAAATATCAGCTTTCATTTTCACCCTAGTACTGTAAATTTTATTTTTAACAAGGAACAGCTTGCTTATTTTCATCAGTTTAAATAAATAATGTTTTACAACATTTAGTAATTTAGGGGAAATAATTCTAAAGGTATGAATGTCACAACTCAAAAATTAATGACAAAATAAGCCATTTAAGGTAATTAATATAATTTAATAATGTGACAAGAACTAAATTGGCTTTGCAGACAGACATAAGAGCACAAATAAGCATGTTACTTTCTGACTAAAATTTTATTCCACATCAAAATATCAAAAACTGCCTCATAATTTGTAGGGACATTTACCTAAGATAAGCATAAGAGATATTTATAGGATACTCTGCTCTTCTTTAATAATTTGGTAGTAGGTCATGCAATTCAAATTTAAACTTCACAGTGGGTCTTCCATGTATTGCATTAAAATTGATATTTTGACAACAAAAAGGCTTATCTGTATTTTATTGTCACCTAATACAAATTTGAGAAAAAGGCCAGGATTTTTACATTTTTCAAGGAGATAAATGTCTTAATAAAAATCCCTTTCATCTTCATCTTAGTTTTACATGTATGCCTGGTAACTCATTTGAATGCAAAGTTTTGCCTAACAGTAATAACTATTCCTAAAAGTCTTATATCTAATATCTTTACACTGGAATAGTTGCTGTAATAGTAATAAGGCAATGCTCTAAAAACTACATGTTTTAAAATTAAATTAAAAAACTGGATAAAAATATTGAGTTTATTATAGATCACCTTAAATAATTGTGCTAATTATATGCGTTAATTTCATTAATAAACTGTAACAACCAATTAAAATGAACAATTAGTCAGGTTAGTGATTAGAATCTTATAGATATAGCTTTTAAATTCACCCATGTTTTAAAGTACTAAATTCTTTTAAGTAGTTTTATGGATAACTATAAGAGGCACAGAATGTTGTTAAAAAATAATTTTTCCACTGCCCCAAATTAGCTAAATAATTAAAGATTAGAGAAAACTATATGAGTAAAATTCATCACATTGTTCTAAAAAAATAATGTTTAATATTGATGGAGTTAATATTCACTCAGAACAACTGCCCCCACAACAGGCATGCTGTCTAAATGTAAATGAGAGGACTAGTACCTTCATGTAGTTCCATGAGGCAGAATGCTGTATTGTGAAGTTTTGGGCATCAATGGTTAGCACAATTGGATATTCAATAAATAGTTTTCTAACTGGTAAAGGGATAAGGGTATGTTTTATGTGGTGGGTTCATAATCCACTGATGAGATATTAAATTATCTATTAATTATATGTGTAATTAATTAATTTTTAAATGAGTAAGTAATAACATACCTAGTCTCTAATGTTAAGCACTTAGGTTAATATAGTCCAGTTTATACAATTTGTGAAGTATTTTAGCTGTCCTTAATAGTTTGCGCACTATTCTAAAAAGGATTGTCATTAGCGATGGAAAGTTTAAGAAGATTGTTATCTCAAATATTTAGAGAATAGTGATTGCATGCAGATAGACATTTCCCCTTTTGCAATCATGAAATGAAGGAAGAATTGTTTTATTAATGTGAATATGCTTGATAATTATTCAAAATATTTCATTGTATAATTTTAACTACTCTTTCTGTTTTCTATTTTCAATGCAAGCAATATGGAATAAAATGCTCTATTACCCATGCTTTAAAATGCTAGCATCACTTGAGTGTAAAAACATATAGCTTTTACTATATGTTTTTATATGTTTTATAAAACATATAATTTGTTTTATATGTCTATTTGCATCTTCTATTTAGTTTTTATGCTATGATGAAAATTAAATATTGAAATATCTCTTCTTCTCTTCTTTCCATAAAATATAGTGGCTAAAGCATGGATTACTGGTGCTCTGTTTCTCCATGTTAAGAGTAAAGAAATGTGTTTCATGTTGCTTCAATAATAGCTGAAAAATATATATGCCTTTACCAGCTGATGATGTTAAAGGAAGTGCATTTTTCAACTGAGTTATAAGTTTAAGTTGCTACCAGATGCTGTTATTTATCCTCTTCTGATACTGGAAGTATAAATAAGTGATATTTTAATAGCCTATCAAGTTTTAACTGGCAGATATAATATCTCTAATATATACTCAAACTCCTGCTTAGATTTGAAATACCTCTTTCCCTGGTTAGGTGCTGCCCCCTAAAGATGATCTTAAATTATTTTCAACTGGTAACCAGTTTTTAAAAAGGATATTGTCTTCCTATACATAGAACAGATTATTTTCTTCTTTGAAAGTAATCTTATAATTATAAATAGAATTATATATTTTTGCAAATTTTCTATGAATAAAGTTAGTATTTATTGATTCATTAAAAATGTTTTCCTAAAAAGTAATTTTGTTATTAGCATAAAATTTTTTATTTTACTTAATATAAAATAGAAAGCACATTTTTAGAAATAAATTATATTATTAATAGTATGATTTATAAGAATTAATGTTCAGCATTTTAATTAATCTGCTAAATATATGATACATGTACGTACTATTTTCTAACGTGGCTATTTTCAAAAAAACATCAACCTCTCCCCATTACCCGTTCCATGTGGCAATCACCATAGTGTTGTTTTATGGAAGGAAAATAAATGGTGATGGAAGGAGACTTGACCTGGGTGGTAAACATACAATACAATATACAGATGATGTGTTTTAGAATTGTAAACCTGAAACCTGCATAATTGTACGAATCAATGCCACCCAAATAAATTCAATAAAAAACAAACAAAACAAAACCATCTATTATATACAATATGTTAGAAAAGTAGACAAACTTACCTGAAAGACAGGAATTTATGTAACTTTCTTTGGAATTACAGTGAGTATATAGTAATCTTCAGAAGTTTAAATTTGATGATGTAATAGTAAAAACTACATGAGCTAATTTCATAAAAGAATTTTCTTTAGAAAAACTGTTAATTATTTAAAAGAATAACATCCTATTTTATGCTTTGTAAAATGTTGATTTATAGAACAACTTATTTGATTTAAAAAATAATAGTATGCTACTCTGATCAGTTACAATTTAGTCCACTTAAGTTCTGGAGTTAATTTTAACAGAGATGATTTTTTTTATTACTTTAAAATTAAGTTTCAAGTCAATTGGATAATTTTTTTAACTTTTAAAAATTATTATTAAAATATTTTAATTGATTATTAGAAATTTAAAATATGTAACAAATATCCACTAAGTGTGTAACAAACTATAGACATAAGGGACTGTTAAGTAGTGCCATAATTATGTCTATCATATTGCAGAAACATGCAATTTTACTTTTTTTTTTTAGCTTTTACTTTTTATTTTATTTATTTTTATGTTTTACTGATTTTAGAGATGAAGAAAGAGAAAGAAACATAGATTGTTGTCCCACTTTATTTATGTATTCATAGGTTTGTATATGCCCTGACAGGGGATCAAACACAGAACTTTGGTGTATTGGGACAATGCTCCAGCCCACTGAGCTAGCTGGCCAGGGAGAAACATTTAATTTTAAATTAATTTGTAAGCAAACAATTTTAAGACAATGCATCTGTCTATTCATATTGAAATATATATTGCCAGCCTGAATATTTATGAAAATACTACTATTTTTATTAATTCAAAGGAACTTTATGATATATATGGTATTTTAGTTAAATTTGTAATGAGATAGATGGTTTTAAGCATTTAGGAAGCATATTATATTAAGAAAATAGAGAAAAATCCATGTTCACATTACTTAAAAATATTTGGATATTTTTTCCTAGAATGAAGTCTTAAATTATTAGTATTATCTATCTATGCTAACCTGTAGAAATTAATTTTAACTTGGTTTACTAAAGAGAAACAATTTTGAAATATTGCACACAAATTAAATGTTAAAACTCTTAACTTGATTTTATCAATCCTCTGTGTGTTTGTGTGTGTGTGTGTGTGTGTGTGTTGGCAAAGGTTGAAACAGTAGCATAAGTAAATAATTATTGAATGGGCTTGGACTTTATAAGGACGCTTAAGATCCAAGTTAAATAAAAAATGTATTATGAGACCAAACAAAACATGTGAGGAAAAGGAGGAATAAATGGTTTATTATAAAACTAGAGGCCTGGTGCATGAAACTCATTGTCCCTGGGTTGTCCCTCAGCCCAGCCTGCACCCTCTCCGATACTGGTGGGATCAGGCTTAAACAGGCAGTTGGACATACCTTTCACAATCCAGGACTGCTGGCTCCCAACTGCTCACCTGCCTGCCTTCCTGATTGCCCCTAACCACTCTGCTGCCAGCCTGATTGATGCCTAACTGCTCCCCTGCCAGCCTGTTTGCCCCTAACTGCCCACCCCTGCAGGCCCGGTCACCCCAACTGCTCTCCTCTGAAGGCTTGGGTTCCGCCCAACTGCTCTTCCTTGCAGGCCCAGTCACCTCCAACTTCCCTCCTCTGCCAGCCTGGTCACCCCTAATTGCCTCCCTTGCAGGCTTGATTGCCCCCAACTGCCTTCCCTTGCAGGCCTGGTCCCTCTTAACTGCCCTCCCCTGCTGGCCATCTTGTGCTTGCCATCTTGTGTCCACATGGGGACAGGATCTTTGACCACATGGGGGCAGCCATCTTGTGTGTGGGAGTGATGGTCAATCTACATATTACTCTTTTATTAGATAGGATTGAGGCCTGGTGCATGGGTGGGGGCCGGCTGGTTTGCCCTGAAGGGTGTCCCAGATCAGGGTGGGGGTTTCCTTAGGGTGTGGGGTGGTCCGGGTGAGGGGCCTGTGGTGCTTTGCAGGCCAGCCACACTCCCTGGTGACCCAAGCAGAGGCCCTGGTATCCGGGAATTATTTATCTTCTACAATTGAAACTTTGTAGCCTGGAGTGGAGTCAATCCTCCTGCTTGCTCCATGGCTGCAGCCATTTCTGTTGGAATTTGTTTACCTTTTATAATTGAAATTTTGCAGCATTGAGTGGAGGCTTAAGCCTGCAAGGGCAGGCGGAAAGCTTGGCTTCCTCCGTTGCCGGGGAAACCTAAGCCTCCCACCTGCTCTCTGTAGCTATCTTGGTTGGATTTATTTGCATTCCCACTCTGATTGGCTGGTGGGCGTGGCTTTGTGGCTTGTGAATGTATGGAGATATGGTCAATTTGCATATTACACTTTTATTAGATAGGATGTTGCTTTCACTTAAATATTTGATTATCATCAAGCAACATAATATATCTCCCCCTTTCTTAATTTCTCTCTCTCTTTTCCTTAATCCCTTTCTTTCTCTCCCCGCCCCTTTCCTCTACTCTATATACCAAACACTGCCATTGGAAAACAAAATAAAACTTAGTGCAGCTTTATGATCATTCCATGTTCATTTATAGCTGTGGATTGAGGAAACAATGAGATACCAGGATATCGTGTTCGGTCCGAGTTTGTTGTCTTGCAAAGTCGAAGAATGAATTTGCTGATAAAGAGTTAAGCGAAAGCGGCGTTTATTGAGAGAGAGACAGGCTCCCTCCAGCAGGTTGCACCTAAGCACTCTGGCTTTCTGCTGGACATGTATCCCCTGCTGGATTCTGATTGGTTCTCCTGTGGAAGCTCTCTGTCTAGGGGAGGGAGCTCTCTTTTTATTGTTTTTTTCCCTGCCGAGTTGGGTTGCCCCAGCAGCTCCTGCCTAGGTGGGTTTCTGCCCAGCCCTGTTGCCTTAGCAACTAGTCAGCAAGCTGCATCCTGTTATTCTTGTACTTCCCTATTTTCATTCTCTCCCCGGGTTCCATCCCTAACTAGCTATCCCTCTTCTATCTCCTCAATACAATAAGCTACTGGTTTCAAAATATTCTAATTTGGCCGAAACCGGTTTGGCTCAGTGGTAGAGCATCCGTCTGCGGACTGAAAGGTCCCATGTTTGATTCCGGACAAGGGCATGTACATTGGTTGTGGGCACATCCCTGGTAGGAGGTATGCAAGAGGCAGCTGGTCGATGTTTCTCTCAATGATGTTTCTAGCTCTCTCCCTTCCCCTCTAAAAAATCAATAAAATATATTTTAAAAAAATATTCTAATTTGTGTTTTGAAATACATAACATGTAATTAACTGCTCAATAGTTTAGAAGTTATAGCACACTATAGCATAAATTTTTCATTTTATTTCCCCAGTAACCTGTGAACTAGGTGTTGTTGTCATCTATATTTTTAAGGGCAGGAACTAAAACATTTAAAGTCTAAGTGACTTATTGACATTTATCAGAAGTAAAAGGAAACAGTACAAGCAAACAAATAAAATCCCACTTACTGTTTTTAACTTCTTCATTGAGAAAGTGGAAATTATTTTCCTCATTTTTGGTAAAAACAGAGATTTTAAAATGTATAGATTTTAAAATGTATGCATTATATAAATACAAGAAATTCAAAAATTATTTAATGTGTATAAGAGCAGGAGGATTAAACTGTATTTCACATATACCTGAATGAGATAATCCAATTCTTCTCCCACTTGAAATTCTTATCCAAGAAACATTTTGTTAGAAAAGTAAAGTGCAAAGTTATTCTGCCCACTCTATGAAGAAGATTAAAGAGCTACTGTACAAAAGCATTAGAGAAGTGATTACTTTAAGGTCCAAAAGAACCTCAGATAATTCATAATAGATTGGTTCTAAACCTAAGTAGGCAGAAACTTAAAAACAAACTCAAGATTGATTTAGTTGTAGAGCTAGCTGCAAGATAAAAACAAAGCAATAATGCTAATTTTCTAAAGCTTGGCAAAAGGTTATAGGTGTTTTTTACATTACTGAATACTGATTATTTTTATCTGTCTATAAAAAGAATTTTAAAAGCAGGTTGTGATAAAATTATTTGGACTGCAGAGATAATCATACAGGTAAACAGCTTGTTCTTATGCATTGCTTTAAAATCTAATTTTCTATGAATGAATCATACATTCAAAACAATTTGATACTACAGGTTTTTCAAGCTACCTGAAAGTAGAACATTTCTATAAAACTCTTCATAAACCAAAATGGCATAAAGTAAAAAAGCATTTACCATTACATACATGGAAAACATTTTGAACATTCCCAACAGCCCCCCAAGTAACCTACCAATTCATACCAAATAACACATACAATCTAAAATACTAACACAGAGCGAAAGAAGGAATTCACAAAATAAATTGAGATAAAGCACCAATACTCAGAGACACAGGGCGATGCTGTGGGGCTTGACGCTAAGCTGCTGCTGTGGTTCCCCTGGGAAGAGGCTTGGCAGTGCCACTCTTGCTGCTTGTGGTGTGCGCTGACTGTATAACAGATGGCTGCAAAACAAATGCTGAAAGCTAGTTTTGCTTTCTTTCGTAAAAGTGAAAATCAGATTTTTTATTCGTTAAAAAAGAAGGTTATAACGTAGATCTTCTGTAAAAGTAAATCGGCATCATGCAAACTTTTAAAAAGTGGGGATCTGTGTATATCCTATCTAATAAAGAGGGAATATGCAAATTGGCCATCATGCTGTCACAAAGATGGTGGCGCCCACAGCAGAGGTGGGGTTTCTATAACACAAGATAGCTGCATCCACAGTGGAGGCTGAATTCTCATAACAAGTCTTAAAGAGCAATCAGCAGAGGACCTGAGGCTGCACCCCCTGCCTGTTGGGGTTTGAAATGGACCTCAGGCTGTGCCCCCAGCCCAGATGCCAGGCTGAAGGACCTCAGGCCACACCCTTTCCCCCAGCGCCAGGCCAGGGGACCTCAGGCCATAACCCCCACCTTGGTGCTGGGCCAGGGGACCTGAGGGTGGGCCAGGGGATCTTAAGCTGTGCCCTCTGCCCAGCGCTAGGCCAAGGGACCTGAGGCTGCATCCCTTGTCTGGCAGGGCTTGACAAGGCTGGGGCAGGCTGGGTCTGGATCTCGCCCAATAGGGTGGGGGTGCTGGGTCTAGGTCTTGCATGCTTTTGAGGTGTCTCTGGTGGGCGGGGACTTGACTCTGGATCCCCCGGCACACTCCAGACTCAGACAGGAGGAAGACTTTCATATACATTTTACTAATTTTATTTCCTCTCTGACACTTCTATTAGAGAAAGGGCAAATGGCAATATTAACATATTTCCTCTAATAAATCCCCTTTTGATGTGCATGAATTTTGTGCACCGGTCCATTAATTTTAGTTATAATGCTCAATAGTTAGCCTCCCAGGAGGAAATACACACAAATATCCAGTGAGATCTGACAATAGGTTGGCAACTACGTAATTGCGGATTTTTAAAAGAAAATCAAAGACAATTTTTTCATGGAACTAAATAACTTTATTCTGTAATGTATTGCCCATTTTGATCAATGACCTTTTGCCATCTTTCAGGCAGCATCATAATCCCACGTTCAAAAAACTTCTGGTTTTTATTAGCAAAAAACTGAATCAGGTACGATTTGACATCATCATCATTATTGAAATTTTTACCATTCAAGGAGTTTTGTAAAGATCGAAACAAAAAGTAATCAGATGGTGCAAGGTCAGGACTATATGGTGGATGTGGCAAAACATCCCAACCAAGCTCCATTAATTTTTGCCGAGTGACCAAAGATGTGTGTGGCCTTGCATTGTCATGATGGAATACAACACCTTTTCGATTTGTCAATTCGGGCCGCTTTTCTTCAACTGCATTGTTTAATTTCGTTAGTTGTTCAATGTAGACATCAGAATTGATCGTTCGGTTGGGTGGTAAGAGTTCAAAGTAGACAATTCCTTTGTAATCCCACCAAACTGATAACAAAACCTTCTTTTGATGAATATCAGCTTTTGATGTTGTTTGAGTTGGTTCACCTGGCCTGCTCCACGATCTTTTCCGCTTGATATTGTTGTAAACAACCCATTTTTCATCGCCAGTTATCAGTCGTTTTAAAAATGGATCATTTTCATTACGTTTCTTTAGCAAATCGCAGCTGCTAATGCGTTGCGTTAACTGTGATTCTTTCAGTTCGTGAGGAACCCATGTATCGAGTTTTTGAACATAGCCAAGTTGTTTTAAGTGATTTTCAATGCATGTATGTGATACATGAAGCTTCTCTGAAATCTCACGTGTTGTACTGTGACAGTCCGAATTGATTATTGCTTTGATTAGGGCGTCATCAACTTCAACTGGACGACCAGAGCGTCTTTCATCTTTGAGTGAAAAATCACCAGAACGAAATTTGGCAAACCAATTTTGACACTGCTGTTCTTTTAAGGCTTCGTCACCATAAACAGCACATAACTTTTTATGAGCTTGTGATGCGTTTTTCCCTTTGCGGATATAAAAAAGCAAAATATGACGAAAATGTTCCTTTTGATTTTCCATTTTTCAACGAACGCCAAACGAAAACTACAAAACAGATCAAAAAACTTTTTTTACTGATTAACAGCTGAATAGCCAACTATCAAATAACAAAATGTGTTTTACATTTGTACTACGTCTGCAAACCTAAAAATTCAACTGAAGCCAAATATGTGTGAAACCCGCAATTACTTAGTTGCCGACCCATATTTCACAAAACTAACAAAGGGGATAATTTTTACCTTGAGGACATTTATTTTGCATAAAATTCTTGTATATAATTGTTCCTTTTTTCCAATGACAATTACATTGAGAGGCTAAGATGTGTTAAGTACAAAGTAGTGGCACAAAAACAAACAAACAACAAACAAACAAACAAAAAACCTGCATAGATAACAGGTGTTTTCGTCCTGGAGTTTATATTCTAATAAGGAGATAAAGACATTAAACTAATTAAATAAGTAAAACCTATACTATGTTAGATGATGATATGACATATAAATATAAAAACAAAAATACAAATATTGATACAGTTAGAGGCTGATTTTGACTATAAATTTCATAGCTGGTGAGGACTCAGAAGGCAAAATGAAAAACAAAAATATAGACTCTGAGACAATATTTATAAAACACATATCTCATAAAAAATCTTTTACACATCAATAATAAAATAAACAGTACAGTAAAATAATGGGCAAAATATGAAGACATTTCAATAATGAAGATATACAAATGTTCATAAGATTATGAAATAATATTCAATATTATTAATCAACTGAGAACTACAAATTAGAACTACAATAAAATATAATTTTTCACCTATAAAATGGTTATCAGAAATAAAAAAAAATGTTAGTGAAGAAATAAACAGGAACTCTAGTATATTACTGATGAGAAAGTAAAATAGTGCAGCCACTTTGCAAAATGTTCAGTTTCCTGAATAATCAAACTTAAAACTATCGTACAACCAAGATATTATAAATCTAGCTCTAAGCCTAAGAGGATTCAAATATACATACCTACAGTCTTGTACATGAATGGTCATAGGCCTGTTATTCATTGTAACCAAAAAGTGTGAACCACCTAAATTTCCATCAATTGGTAAATGATTTTAAAAAAAATGAAACATCTATAAATGGTCTATTATTTAGCAATAAAAAGAAATGAGACAAGGCAATCATTAGATATAACATAATCCCTATTAAAATATTGATGGCATATTTCACAGATCTAGAACAAAAATTTCAAAAAATTACACAGAAGCAATCTTGAGAAAGAAGAACAAAGTTGGGAGGATCACAATACCAGATATCTAACTATGCTATAAAGCCATTGTAATCAAAACAGCCTGGTACTGGCATAAGAACAGGCCTGGAGATAAAGGGAACCGAACAGAGACCCCAGAAACTGATGTATGCCATTATGGTCAATTCCTATTTGACAAAGGAGGCAAGAGTATATAATGGAGTTGTATGGGCCAGAAAAAGGCCTCTCATTTTCTTTGTTGTGTCTTTCCATAATTTATAAGAAGCACTGGTAATTAAATCCCAGGATTGGTGGCTCCTCTGATTCAAACAACCGCTCTATTCAAACTGCATGACAAGATTACCTACTCTCAAGGCTACATTCTTGCATCCCCTTCTCCCTATTGTTTTCACAACTCAGGGATAATTCACTCCAAGGAGTCTCTAGTTAGTAGAAAGTTCCTTTTCCCTTCAAACAGATCGCCCTTTTGAATTCTTTATAACTTTGTTTTACAGGATTGGGAAAAGTATTAATATATCTCCCTAAGACATCTGCCAGATTGTGTCCTGGAAAGCAAACAAACTGTAACTTTTCAAGACAAATCCCCAGGATCTGCTCAACTTCAAGAAAATCTTTCTCCTTTCATTGTCATGTAGGAATAGCCACTGCTTAAAAGATATAGAGAAAGTAAAGCAACAGGCAGACTGTCAAATTACATTGGGGAGGGTAGGGAGATCTGGGGGAGATAATACAATAGATCAACCGAAGGACTTGTATACATGCATATAAGTACAACCAATGGACATAAAACTATGGGGAAGGAGGGGATGTGTGGGAGAGAGGGAGGGGGGCAATAAAAAAAATCAATAAAATATGCAAAAAAAAAAAAAAAAAAAAAAAAAGAGCAGGCTACTCTTTGTTCTGTGCCCTGTATTGACTTGTAATACTTGGCCCTTTCCTCTATTGAAAAGTAAAATGCACGTCCTCTCTGCATCTCTGCTTTCAGTTGTGAATTCTTTTACATCCAGCATCACTAGCCAAACTCTACCAGGAATAAAGATAGTCTCTTCAAAAATGGTATCGAGAAACTGGACAGATACATGCAAAAAAATGAAAGTAGACCACTAACTTACACTACACGAGAATAAACTCAAAATTGATGACTTAACTGTAAGTCACGAAACCATACAAACCCTAGAATAAACCATAGGCAGTAAAATCTAAGACATCTCATGTAGCAATATTTTAACCAATACATCTCCTAGGGCAAGAGAAGCAAAGGAAAACAAAGAAATAAGGACAATGTCAAACTCAAAAGCTTCTGTACAGCAAAAGTAACCATCTACAAAATTAAAAGGGAACTCACTATATAGAATAATGTATTCAATCAATGACTCATTTGATAAGGGGTTAATTTCCATAATGTACAAAGAACTCGTACAACTCAAAACCACGATGACAAACAACCCAATTAAAAAATAGGCAAAGGACCTTAGCAGACATGTCAATAAAGAGGACATAGAGATGGCAATAGACACATGAAAAAAAAATGTCCAACATCACTAATCATCAGAGAGATGTAATTTAAAAATACAATGAGGTTTTACCTTGCACCTGCCAGAATGGCTGCTATCAATAAATCAAAGAACAAGAGCTGGTGAGGATATGGAAAAAAGGGAGCTCTAGTACATGGCTGGTGGGAATGCAGACTGGTGCAGCCTCTGATGTTTTCCACAGTGGAGTTTCCTCAAAAAATTAAGAATAGAATTGAGATAGAAGAGGGATAGGTAGTCAAAGACAGGACCAGGGGAGAGAGAATAGAGCAGGGAAGTCCAACAGTAATAGAATCCTGTAAAATAACAAGATGCAGATTGCTGACTGTACCACAGAGACAAACAAAAGGACCTAGATTTGAAATCAAGCTATGAAAAGAAGACAACTATATTGTTTTTATTAAGAATTTAATGTAAAATTGTCAAAATTTCCTCAAGAGCTGTTGAAAAGAAATGTCTTAGAGTATAAATCACACTCTTGCACCAAATTTGCATGGCTTTGCTTGATGGCTCCAATCTGTGTTTTTAGAAGACATACATTGCAAAGTTTAAAGCTAATACCTGACTTTGGATAATTTATCAGGTGGTGCTAGCTGTCTTACAGAGAGGGAAGGCTGGAACTGACACAATTCTGAAATGAGCTTCTCAACATGATCTGTCAACTTCTGATAAAACTTAATCTGATATTTAACTACTTAAACTGATAAAATATTTAATTACTTTGCAAAGTTTATCTATTCGTACGTGTCCTGCTATTTTCACTTAGTAAATATGCCAGTAAATATCAGTTATTAATCTCTTCTTATTCTTTGCAGATTTAAGAGGATAAACTTTCATTTAATTCTGACACTCTGGTATATTAGAAAACTTTTTTTTTTTAAAGTAGCTACTGGATCAAAACTGTTAGTGACATAAGCTGACTACTTTATTGTCATTCTTATAAACATTACAAGCAATTGATTTCTCTTTCACACTCTAAAATTACCTCAAGAATAATAGAATTAACAACTATGAAAATATTCATAAACATTCTTACATGAGAGAACAAATGAGACTAGAAAAATGGACCAACTGAAAATTTTAGTGGTCTTATTTTCAACTTGCTGTTTTATTTTTATAGGCTGAATATTGCTATCTGGTATAGAAAGTATCTTTAAACTGTATAACTATTTGAGTAATAAATAAATTTAAATCCATTATATCATATTTTTTGTACTTTTGTCTCAGATATTATAATGAATATAGCAGTCTATAAATGTTATCACTTCTGAGTTTTTCTCTTAATTTCATCAAGTGAAAATAATGGATTTACTTTGCATAGTCTTCTTGATCTTTGAATAAATATCTATCTATTACATTTTCCCCTTTTACTTCTTTATTGTTTTAAGTATTACATATGTTTCCTCCCCCTCCCCCCCCAATTAACCTCTCCCCAGCACTCCCATTCCCCAGCACATGCCCTCCCCCATCCCCCCCCCCCCCCCCCCCCAGCTTTTCCTCTGAAGTTTGATGGTCTGTTTGATGCTTCTATGTCTCTGGATTTATTTTTGTTCATCAGTTTACGTTGTTCATTATATTCCACAAATGAGTGAGATCATATGATATTTATCATTCTCTGACTGGCTTACTTAGCATAATACTCTCTAGTTCTATCCATGCTGTTGCAAATGCTAAGAATTGCTTCTTCTTCTTCTTCTTCTTCTTCTTCTTCTTCTTCTTCTTCTTCTTCTTCTTCTTTTTTTTACAGCAGTGTAGTATTCCATTGTATAGATGTACCACTGGTTTTTAATCTACTCATCTGCTGATGGGCACTTAGGCTGTCTCCAAATTTTAGCTATTGTAAATTCTGCTGCTATGAACATAGGGTTGCATGTGTCCTTTCTGATTGGTGTTTCAGTTTTCTTGAGATATATTCCTAGAAGTGGAACTAATGGATCAAATGGGAGTAACATTTTTGATTTTTTGAGAAAACTCAATACTGTTCTCCACTGTGACTGCACCAGTCTGCATTCCCACCAGCAGTGCACAGTTCCTTTTTCTCCTCATCCTCACCAGCACTTGTTTGTTGATTTGCTGATGATAGCCATTCTGACAGGTATGAGATGGTACCACATTGTCATTTTGATTTGCATCTCTCAGTTGATTAGTGACTTTTAGCAAGTTTTCATATGTCAATTGGCCTTCCTTACATCCTCTTTCAAAAAGTGTCTATTTAGATCCTTTGCCTTTTTTTTTTATATTGGATTGTTTATCTTTATATCATTGCATTTTAATGTAATTAATTATTTATGAACTTTGATTTCTATCCACAACCATTACCTTCCTCCCCTCATCTAAGTTTCTAAAGGATGAGAAGAAACTATACTTACCTTTTCTTCCCAGATACTAGTAGAGTTACTTGATAAAGGGAAGTTCAGTATGGGTTGATGTTAAATGAAAATTAAAAAAAAAAAAAAATAGAAAGAAGAAATAGTATGATTAAAAGGAAATAATAAGCACATATAGCTCTTTACCCAATGTTTTTATTTCCATACCACTATTACTGAATTATGCATAAATGAAGGATATAAGTCACAGGGTCAAGACCATTCCCCATATGTTAAAGTAGGTATATCTGGTACTTTGTCCAAAGAGGAAGGACACAACAAAGTTACCCTGCAGGAGAGAGTAAAAACATCAAGGACAATAATCCAATCTACTGCAAATATTACAGCCATCCCTACACACACAGAAATAATCCTTTTAGATTACATATTTGTCACAAACCTAGGCATACATATTCAAAGACATGCAACACACACACACACACACACACACACACACATTTTGTTCTATTTATCTCAGAGATGGCTACACCCAGACATTTTTTTAGAAATTAGTAATTAGATTCCATGATTTGGGATAAAAAGACTAATTTCTTTTTAATTTCATAGAAACATCAATGGTGAGAGGGAATCATTGATTAGTTGCCTCCTGAATACATCTACTCCTCAAACCAGGCATGTGCCTTGACTGAAGGTCAAACCATGACCTCCTGGTTCATAGGTCAATTATCAACCAATAAGCCACACCAGTTGGGCTGGGAAAAAAAAAATATTAAGTACAAGTCTTCCTTCATCACTTAGTTCAGATAATATAAGCATCAAATTTAATAAGACATCACCAAGAGGTTTGTTTAATTTCAATATTTTCTTTGGCCAACATAACACGTTCTCAAGTATTCTATTTATAAAGTTTATTTCAAAAGGCTCCATACTGCTGATACTTATGTAACTACTCTGGTCTGTCCTTGTAAAACCCAGAAGGCACAAGGGAATAATTGCAATGGATCATAAACATGTATATTTCAGCACTTCTCCTCCTTAGAATATTGAAGAGTGTAAAACAAAGTGTTATTTAAGCCATGTTAAGTAAAACAAAAACAAAAACAAAACAAACAATAACAACAACAAAAGCTAAACTGTAGAAGATTATCCAAATTGAAACTAAACATTAGCAATGTCTTTTCTTAATAAAGAGTTATGATATGAAAGATGATGACTAAATTAGATTTAAGATTTTTTAGAACAAATAAAAGAGAATTTTTGGTTATTTTGGGAGTTTAAGAAAATGGAAGATCATGAGCCAAATTTAAGTATTAGTAAAATTAAGCCATGTATTTTTTTTTAATCAATCTTTATTGTTCATATTATTACAAAGGTTCCTCATTTCTTCCCCCCTCCACCAGGTTCCCACCCCACCCTCTGCCCTTTCCCCACCACCCATTGTCCTCATCCATAGGTGCACAGTTTATGTTCAGTTTCTTCCCACATCCCCCACTCCCCTTTTCCCCAAGAATTGTCAGTCCACTCCCCTCCCATATTGCCGACTCTACTACCATCAACAGCTAATATTGTTCATCAGGTTTTTTAATTTCCTTTTTTATTTTATTTTAATAAACTTTTATATTTTTAAGAATAAATTTTAAAATCTAATAATTTTAAACCTTGTTTTTTCTGCCCTGGGAACTGAGAAGCAAACTTGTTTACATGTAAACTTGCCCTTAGGCTATCAAAAGGTGTAGCCATTCAAATGTAAATGAACACATTGCTTAAAGATAGCTGCTGGCTGGAATTGGATTACCTGTTCTGGGTGGGAAGGGCTTATCCTCCCCTTTCTCCATTAAAATTAAGCTGTTAGCTTTAAAACCTCTTTTTGGCAAGAGACCTTAAACTTTCAGAACTTGAAATTTTTCAGGTAGCAAATCTATTACTTAGCATTTTCTCAAATCAATAATACCTCCACATGCCCAAGGATACACTTCACTCAAAAGACACTTCCAAAGAGATAGACCCCACACAAGGCGCTCACAGATCAACACCCCAGCGCTACAACAACTCAACACATCCAGATCTAAGCCTTCATCACTTGATTCAGCAGACCCTCAAGTTCCCCCAAAAGTTTCCAGCCATGTCTGAGAGGCAGCCCTGGGGCATGGGCAGGCGAGGAGCGAGCTGTTCCGGGCCCGGCTGCTGCGGGCCTGGCCTCTGTTTTGCTCCGGGCTGCTTCACAACCAGCTGCTCTGGGTTTGGCCACTGCTGCTTGGGGCCTGGGTGCTGCCACTGCGGGCCTGGATGCTGTTGCTCTGGGCCTGGCTGCTCTGACCTGGCTATTCCGGGCCTGGCTGTTCCATGCCTGGCTGCTCCCTGCCTGTTAAGCCATGTATTTTTAAATCATTCTCATACATGCACATGTTCATAAAAGTTGTTTGTTAATGAATTTTAGATTTGATATGGGGGCTGAGGCTCTTGCACAAATTTTGTGCATTGGGCCTCTAATAACACTTATATATAAATAATAGCTGCCAGAGGGGAGAGGGTTTGGGGAGCTGAGTGAAAAATAGTGAAGGAATTAAGCAAAAAATATATATGACAAGAATATGGTGATAGCCAGAAAGAACAGAAGGTCGTGTAGATGGAAGTGGCAGAGAGGGGATAAATAGGGACAGAAAGAGACTTGACTTTGGGTGATGATCTCATGATACAGTATATAGATGATATTTTGTTACCTTGTACACTTGAAACCTGAATGCTGTTATTAACCAACTAGAGGCCTGATGCATGAAATTTGTGCATGGGGTGGGGGGGTGACCCTCAGCCAAACCTGCACCCTCTCCAATCTGGGATCCGTTGAAAGATATTAAACTGCCAGGTTAGACCCGGTCCCAGTGGTCTAAATGGGCGTTGGACATCTCTCTCACAATCCAGGACTGCTGGCTCCCAACTGCTCACCTGCCTGCCTTCCTGATTGCCCCTAACTGCTTCTGCCTGCCAGCCTGCTCATCCCCTAACCACGCCCATGCCAGCCTGATTGATGTCTAACTCCTCTCCTGCCAGCCTGTTTGCCTCAACTTCCCTCCTCTGTCAGCCTGGTCACCCCTAACTGCCTTCTGCAGGGTTGATCGCCTCCAACTGCCCTCCCTTGCAGGCGTGGTGCCTCCCAACTGCCCTCCCCTGCTGGCCATCTTGTGTCCACATAGGGGCAGGATCTTTGACCACATGGGGGCAGCTATCTTGTGTGTTGGGATGATGGTCAATCTGCATGTTACTCTTTTATTAGATAGGATGGAGGCCTGGAGCATGGGTGGGGGCCAGCTGGTTTGCCCTGATAGGTGTCCTGGATCAGGGTAAGGGTTCCCTTAGGGTGTGGGTTGGCCTGGGTGAGGGGCCTGTGATGGTTTGCAGGCTGGCCATAACCTCTGGCAACCCAAGTGGAGGCCCTGGTATTTGGAATTTATTTATCTTCTACAATTGAAACTTTGTAGCTTAGAGTGGAGCCAAGCCCCCTGCTCACTCCATGGCTGCAGCCATTTCTGTTTGGGATTATGTATCTTCTATAATTGAAACTTTGTATCCTTGAGTGGAGGCCTAGCAGGCCAGGGTGTGTGGAAAGCTTGGCTTCCGTTGCCAGGGAAACTCAAGCCTCTCAAAGGTTCTCTGTGGCTGCAGCCATCTTGGTTTGGGTTAATTTGCATACTCACTCTGATTGGCTGGTGGGCGTGGCTTGAACAGAGTGATGGTTAATTTGCATATTACTCTTTTATTAGATAGGATGCCACCCAAATAAATTCAATAAATAAACAAATAAATTCTCTATAGGTAAGGAAGTTAAAGAAAATGTGGATGAGAGAGACCCATGCTCACCTATTACTATTTCTATTATTTTTCAGACATGCCATGCCTATATATTAAGAAATCTGCTCAGCTGATACTTTGATCTACTAGTAAATGTTTTGAGGGATTTTGTTATTTTCTGACTAATGGTATCATTCTATTTTTAAAATGAGAAAACATGCATCTGGTGCATATGGATTTTTGCACCTTTAGATCTGAAGGACCTGCAAATAAACTAGTCTATTGTTAGCCTAATCTTCCTTTTTAAACAACAGTATTGCATAGGTACCTGATTTATGTTTCTAAAAATAAACAAAAAGCTGAAATGTGTTATTGAATTAGATTACTGAAAAATATAAGTGGATTGTATACTTCTAAGTACAGAGTTGATTTGTTTTCTTATACATTAATGGAGACATGAAAAAATAATTATCCCTCATTCGACTATGAAACCTGAGAACCATATGTGCTGATGCAGAATGAATGACTTACATAGGCTAAAACTGTTGGAAAATAGATTTTCACCTTTTCTTCTAACATAGCAAGGATATTTTGGAATCTAGATAAACAGAGCTTGTTTGAATCATAGTAACTCAAACACCTTTCAAATCATATCATAATATTCTAAATTTGTTAAAATTTTGGATAGCTATTCTGAATTATAAAAATATATGCCATATCAGATTTTTGTGTTTTATAATTTCAAGTTGTATTTTTGTCTTTAACAAATTCCTCTATAGTAAATATCAGAATATTATAAAATTAATAGAGATAAAATATGACTCATCTTATCTAATAAAGAGGGAATATGCTAATTGACTGCCACGCCCTCAAATATAGTGGCACCCATAGCCACAAGATGGCAGCCCTCTAGCCTCCCAGGACCAGCCCAAAGAGCAGGCAAGGCTCAGATTGCGCCTGCCCAGCTGCCCAAGGCTGCTTGAGGCTCAGGTAATCAGGGCCTGCTGAGGTTTGCACTGCTGGCAATGGCAGCAGTAGAGATGTGATGAGGGCATCACCTTCCTCTGGTCACTGGCTCGCCTCCCTCCCCTGAGGGCTCCTGGACTGTGAGAGGGGGCAGGCTAGGATGAGGGATCCCCCCCCCCCTTCATTGCATGAATTTTTATACATGAATTTTATAGTATATATTATAATCATTTTATATATTTATTTTTATAATCATTTTAAATATATATTGTTTTACATAATACTTGATTGCATATATTTATGCTATTCAATATAAGTTTCTCTATAATTTAAGGAAAAAGAGATTTTAAAAAGTCTTCTAGTAAAACTCTAAAATAAAAAAAGCTTCAAAAACATTGTTACTCTTGATATCTCAGATTCTGAAAATACTATTGAATCATGCCAGTGAACATTTCAATAGAAATAATTTTGAATTATTAACTCCTAAAAGGAGGACAGTCTGTAAAGGATATACAATGAGAAAGGGAAATTGCTAGCATTGAAGTGCAGTTTTAACCATCCCTTTAGCCATATTAGTCAGTAATTCTAGTGTTATCGTGAAAGAAAATGTCAGCCTTCTGCACAATAACAGTGCAGTGATATTACGGGATTTTTTTAGACAATAACGGTGGTAATATTTCATCTGAAGCATGGCTTTCTGAAACTCAAGCTTAAAATGGAAGGTCATAGATACACTTGGACACCTATGATGGTAAAGACATTTTATTATTTTATATTTACTTTTACCTATGGATTGAAAAGAAGAAATAATCTACTTATAACTTTAACATAAATAGCAGGAGGGGGAAAGTGACTGTTTTGTCCATATTCCCTCATTGTTTATAACGATACTTCTTATAACATCGTTGCTACTTTTGCAAACGTTCAAGGACCAAAAGAAAAAAAAAAAATTAGACCTTTCAGTGGTAATGCTTGATTTTTAAAAATGATCTTTCAAAAACTAAAAAAGGCTTAGCAATCATCTGAGTTAACAATCTTAATGGGAAATAGATCCACCACTTTTATATGGATATTCAAAGTTGCTGTATATTATAAAGAGCAAAATGTACATTAAGTAAAACTGAATTTTATTCATGCCCACCTTTTTAATGATGTCTGTAACTCCCTCTTTTTCACAGACTTTTGTATATACAGCCTGGCAAAAAAGACTCAAAGTCTTTTTGTTTTAGAGATCATCAAGTTGAATATAGAGATGAGAAATGAAGTAAAGATTAAGAGCTTGTTTCACAATGTTTAATTTGGGTTAAGAAATCCTGAAGAAAATATTCCAATTCATCTAGAAATAAGAGTAAAAGAAAAGGTAAGGTAATAGATTTTGTGATCTAAGCACAATTAGACACATGATAATGCATTATATACCAGATGGGCTGGGATTATAGAAACTGCTGGGGCTGAATTAGCAAAAGCATAATATAGAGGAATTAAAACCCCTAGCTGGAGTGACAATTAATAAATGGATAAAAACAAACAAACAAACAAACAAAATGTAGCTTGTAGAATTCTGAGGATCTTTTCTTCCAAAAACTAGAAGAAAAAATGTATGTGTATAAAATAGGCTAACCCCTATTTTGTAAAACTACTGTTTAAAATTCTCTGCTATTTAGATAGTCCCTTATTCTATTGATATAAAGTCAACTCTGCTATTTTTTAGATAGCCCCTTATTCTGAAAAAATAATTTGGCTTTCTAGCCTGCTTGAATAATAAGGAAGATAAACTTAGCTGTCTTGACCTTATAGGCCAGAGACTAGATACTCCTATGCTCTGATGCCATGTCAGATATGTGTGTGTGAGTGTGTGTGTGTGTTTAATTGAATAGAACTGTGTTGTTTTCAAGGTCATGAGCTTCCAATGAGATAACTACTAAGGACACATAGGGCTGGCTCTTTACAGAGAGGAAGGGAAAGGGATAGAGAGTTAGTTAGAAACATTGATGAGAGAGAAACATCGATTAAATGCCTCCTGCACACCTCCTCCTGGGGATGTGCCTGAAACCAAGGTACATGCCCTTGACAGGAATTGAAACTGGGACCTTTTAGTCAGCAGACAGACTGAGCCACTGAGCCAAACTGGCTAGGGCAGGGCTGGCTCTTTAATAAAAAGGAAACTTCTGCTTGTTGCTTTGCCCAAAATTTGAAAGACATTTTTCTCTGGGTCCGCGTGAAATGATAAAGTTTAACATGGTTTCTCTAAGCATTGCTTGGTTTTTCTCTGGTCTTCTATAACATTTTCAGTGGGCTTAGTCCTGCTTCTTCTTTTTCCCCTTTCTCCTCAAATTTATTTGCTACTTAGCATATTTTTACTCAGTAAAACATTATTATACTCAACTAGCTCATATTCAGGTGGAAATCATAGGTTACATTTAGACAGAACTGACATTTTTCAATATAGATTTAGGAACAAAATATATTCTAAATTAATCTACAGGTTCTTTTCTGCCTTTTAATAGTTTTACTGGTCAATTTTTAATAAATATTTTATAATGATTTTATTATGTGTAATGTTATTTCTCAATTTTCTTTTCATTTTGACTGAAATAATTTTCTAAATATTTCTCAAGCAATTATTACAGATACTGGAAATCAAGTGTGATTGCGTATTTGTGTTTTAAACATGTTACACTATTGCTTTAGATTTAGAAGTTTCCAAATTAATATTATAAATCTGTGTATAAAATATTATTTCCTCTGGATACGTTAAGTAATTCAATATCTGATAAAGTACTCATGGATTTGGGATAGGGTTTCATTTACGCCACTAGCTTTTTCTCCTGTTCCCATACTTCAACCTACTTTTCCCAGCTTTCTTCCATTTAGCTATGATACCGGAACTGGCCAGCAGGAATTCTTCCTGGGGTAGAGTCTCATGGAATCAAAGAATGAAGCCATGGACCAGAGGAGTTCAAACAAGGCAGGAGTTTATTGCAAACAAACACCAGCTCCCCCCTCTGCTGGGGGACCCAAATGGGTTGCCACTCGGCATTCTGCTGTTTCCCTTATATCTGCTAAAGGCCCTCTCTTTGTTTACCTGTGCTGCTCTCTGATTGGCTCCTGGCCTGTCTGCCTAATTCTGCTTCTAACTCATCTCACTATCACTGTCTGTTTCCATATTTACCTGCTTACAAAGACAGAAGAATAAAGAAATTGCATACCAATGCTTTCTGATTCTAAATGTAAGAGCCTGCATGACACACAGCCTGGGCTCCACTGTGGTCATCTGCAGAATCTGCACTGAATAGACAGCCATGGCATGACAGCTGGAAGAAAAGGTGCTAGTAAAACAGATGGGCACAATTTCAGAAGACACCAGATTACATAAATCCGAACTTGTGTAAAAGGTGCATATTTCAGTTTTATTGATGTGAGACATACCACAAATAGTTCATTTGTTACAATCAAGAATAAATTGTTCATCACCGAGAACTTTCAACTTCAGCTGTTTTATAAAATTTTTCTTTTTCCTTTAGATGCTATAAGATTAATAAAGTTTTACAAACTGTAAAATTGGGTTTTTATAGAACTTCTGAAAATGTTAAGACATGCAAATTATAGCCTATAAAAGGTGTAAACACAGAAACAACCAAGTTAGTTCCTTTTATTTACCACTATTGCTTTATGTATATTTATTTTTTTAGTTACAGTGCATACATTTGATGTTATTAGCTTTTTACAGTGTGTATAGTATGTAAGAGAGTTTAATTGATTTTCTCCAAAATGCTAATTAATGGTATAGAACATCTGCTAAATGATTTTGTCATCAAGGCCTAAGTGTTTGAAAATAGTACATCTAATAAATAATTTTTTTAAAATGCAATAATTATATACTTTAACTTTTAGAAAGATTTAAATTATTTTGCATTTAAATAAATATTCATCATTTGAAAATTGCATCTTATTAATTCAATGTCAAACAAAGCTGCAATAGCAATAAGTATTTTCTTTTTCTATTATAGTCCTCTGTACATTAATCTAGTGACATCTTTTCAAAAGTATTTAATACTAATATTTTAAAGCTGCTGTGGAGGCACATAAAAACCAGAAGTAATCTTTTTATTGCATTTCTTCTGACAAATACAAGCTGTTTCTGAATATGACTTCCTTTTTCAATACATTTTTAAATAGTGTATTTTATAGCAGAATCACCCTATAGAATTTACCATGATTCAAATCCACTAGACTAATCTACTTAAAATCAAATCTCATAATAGAGAGTCAATGAATTGTGAATACATGCATGAAAGCAATTATTGCTTTTTTCTGCTTCATATAAGTTAGAAATTAATACTGGAGTTTCCTAATGCTCAAACATTTCTCTGATTTTAAATTAAACACTTAAGAAATTATGTGCTTACAATATTTCAAGAAGGACTGAAAAGTAGTATACCAGATGTATGTGCTTCCCAAATTTTGTTAAGAGAGCCTCCTCCCCACCCACACACACACACACACCCCTCCTGCCTCACACACACACACAAGCTTACAAAATATTGGAATATAAATTCCCAAAGAACTTCCTTATTCAAGGGCTCGTCTGGTGGATTGAGAAAGCATTACAGTATATATATTGAGTAGCCAGATTATTATGACCACCTTATCAGTACTTTGTTGGGTCACCTTTTGTTTCAATACTGCAGGATTCTTCTTGGCATTGACTCCATGAAATATTGAAAGGTGATTCGAGGAATCTGACTCCATGTCTAATGAATAGCACTGCCCAGTTCTGTGAGATTTGATGGTTGTGGAACCAGCTGCCTGATGGCTCTTTTAACTTCATCCCACAAATGCTCAATTGGATTGAGATCTGGTGATTGTGGGGGCCACCTAAGCAAGGTAAAGTCTCCCTCATGTTCTTGAAACCACTCCTGCACAATAGGAGCACCGTAGCATGGCACATTGTGTTGTTGGAAGAAGCCATCTCCATTGGGATACACCATCAACATGATAGGATGAACTTGATCAGCAATGATACTTAGGTATGTTGTGCTATTCAGACGTTGTTCCACATGAATTAAAGGGCCCAAATCATGCTAGGAAAACATAACTCAAACCATAACACTGCCCCCACCAGCTTGAAGGATTGTACTCATGCTTGTGCGGTGCATGCTTTCATGCTGTTTTCACGAAATTCTCACTCGCATGATGCAACTGGAAACGTGATTCATTGGATCACATGACTTTTTTTCCAATGCTCAACTGTCCAATCCTTGTGTTCCTGTGTGAATTGGAGACATTTTATCTTGGTAACTGCAGACAGCAAAGGTGTTTGAACAGGCCTTCGGCTTCCATATACCATATGATGCAGTGTACGGCTAATTTGCTTACAAACATCAGGTGGTCATAATAATCTGGCCATTCAGTGTATATCATTTATAAAACAAAACAAAACAAAACTAAACTAAACTAAAGAAAAGACAGTATCATCAGTATATTAGGACCACAACTATTCACACTAAAGATCTGTAACTTGATCTCCCTTATGACTCTCTTCTTGTCCCCCCAGTTGAATAGGGTACATAAAACATGTTAATATGTGAATGATCAATTTATTTTATCAACTGAGTAAACATTCCATTTTTGTTTTGCTCTAAGATTGATGGTACTCTTTTGCTCACTAAGTCTGGTGACCACTCACTTCCCTTTGGTTCTTACTCAAACTGCAGAACCTTCTAAGTCACTTCTACCTCCCCCTTCTGGCCAATAGGTAAATTACAGTCATTATAGGATCTGTGACATGGTCATCTCACCTTTTCTACTCAAGTGAAGAACTCAAAATTCTAAGCTTTTTAAAAAACACAGTTCACAGAAAGTCAAAATGTCGTTAGCCTGGACCTATAAATATGTTATTGTCAGAGGTGGGCTATCAGGGCATAACCAAGCCAAGAAAACAACTGGAACTTCCTCATCTCCTGCTTGGTAGGCAGCATGCCAAGGGTTCGGAGATCAGCACAGGGAGTAAAGTTGCATGTAAAATATGGCTCTGACAGCCACGAAGGTGCTGCATGACAAGGACCTCATTCTGCTGAAGATCTGGAGTGTTTTTATTATCTTGTAGGACTTAGCGTGTGTCAATAAAAAATCGAATGCTTTATAATGTTCTTTCTTTTAAAGAGTGTATGACTGCATTACATATCCTAAAAAAAGTTTTTAAATTTTGTATGTTAACACCACTTATATTTTGAATCCTTTTGGTCAGTAAAATATGCGTGTTTTGATACAAAACATCAAGAGCAAAATATCTCAGAACCCAAAATGTATAAGCCTAATGTGTAAACATGAAGCATGATTTTAATTGTGCTGTGCTCTCTGACTGAACTAGGAATTCTCCTTTGCAAAAAAAAAAAAAAAAAGACTGGAAACTTAAAATCTTAGAGTATTTCAGGGTTCTACCCAATTGGTGAAAAAAATGCTAACTTCTTTTTTTAAAAAATATTTGACAAGAAGAGTAGTAGGTAGGTATGTGATGATATCTAACCTCACCCATTAAAAAATATGAATATGTTTCTAACTTTGCTAACAGAATAAGTATTCTATAACACTAGTTAAAAACCTAGTAAGTATTATATGTCAGGTTCTGTAATATGACCTATACTTAGTCCATTTGATATTTATAATTAAACCTTCACAACAATTCAAGATGTGGGTATATTGTTCTTTAATTTATAGACTAGAGGCCCGGTGCATGAATTCATGTACTGGTGGGGTCCAGCTGGCCCCCTCCTGATGGGGACAACCCTGCCCTTGATTAGGGCCCAGGTGCCCACTTGGGGTATGGCCAGCCGGGGTGAGGATCCAAGATTGGTTTGCTGGATGGCCTCACCCCCAATTGGGTTGGGGGTGCCTGCTCTGGGGCAAGCTGGCTGGGGGGAAGGTCCTCAGGCAGTTTTCTGGCCAGTCCCACTCCTGATCAGGATGGGGATCCCCGCTTGGGGGCAGGGCTAGCCGGGTTGAGGGGCCAGGGGTGTTTCGATCATTCCATCATTTGGTCAATTTGCATATTACTCTTTTATTATATAGGATAAAAAAACTGAGGCAGAGGGATTAGTATTTTCTGGTTACATAAGTTTTACCAGTAGAGTCAGGATTCTGAGGCGATTGCTACTGGCTCTTATCTATGACATTATAGTTCCTTTTCTAATCACTGCATAACATCACCTTGTATCTGTAGAGCTCTAGGTACCTTAGAATTTATTCTGAAGTCTATAACCTACTTTGTTTTCAGTTTTCCTAAGACTCCCATGCCAGGAACCCCATCAGTCTTGGGCAAACCTTAATTGTTGATTATTCTATAGGGACAGACCAGCATGGAAGTTAAGAAAATGGAGATTTTTGAGATTAGACTGTCCTGGATTTGCCTCCCAACTCTTCAATTGTTTATTTACATAATGTTTATAAATATCACTTCTTCTGTAAAATAATTCTAAAAAAAATCTATAGAACCCATAGATTTTTAAAGAAAAAATGAAATAAATGTAACATTTTTACCATAGTGCATATCATATAGTAAGTGCTGAATCAGCTTGAGTTCTTATGGTTATCATAGACATACTAGAGGCCCAACGCACAAAATTTGTGCAAGGGGCTAGAAACCTCACAGCCCCACATGCCTTAGTCCTTGCTGCACCACTGCTTCACATCCCAAGGCCCCATCCCCATCCACTGATTGTTCCAAAAAGTCATTCCGGAAGGTCATTCCATCATATAGTCTAATTACCATATTAGCTCTTTAATATATAGGATATATTTTTAACTAACAAGATTTAGGATTATTAAGTGAAATATCCACAACTACACAGTAATTTTTTTAAAAAAAATATGTTTTTATTGATTTTTAGAGAGAGATGAAGGGAGAAGAATAGAGATATAGAAACATCAATGAGAGAGAAACATCATGGAGGCAGGTAAAGAGGGTCAATGGGGGAAAAGGGGGGGCATATGTAATACTTTCAACAATAAAGACTTTAAAAAAGAAAAATCAATTCCAGTGAGTCCTTAGGTCAATTTTATTTTATTTCAACAATTAGAGGCCCAGTGATTGAATTCATTGGTCAGCTACCCTCTGGTCAAACTCCCAGTCAAAGGGATAATTTGCCTATTAGCCTTTTATTATATAGGACTAGAGGCCTGCTGCATGCATTTATGCACCAGTGGGGTCCCTTGAGCTGGCCTGTGGGATGGGCCTAAACTGGCTCTTCAACATCCCCCAAGGGTTCCTGGATTTCGAGAGGGTGCAGGTGAGGCCAAGGGACCCTACCAGTGCATGATCAGGGCTGGGAAGGAATGTGAGAGGTTGGCCAGCAGGGGAGGGACCATGAGAGGGCTCCAAGGCATGTCTGGCTAGTCTCACTCAGTCCCGATTGGCAGGACCCACCCCAGCAGCAAGCTAACCTACTGGTTGGAGCATCTGCTTCCTGGTGGTCAGTGCACATGATAGCAAGTAGTTGAGCAGCCTTAGCATATCATTAGCATATTATGCTTTGATTGGCTGAACAGATGACAGGACGACCAGACATTTAGCATATTAAGCTTTTATTATATAAGATGCTTTTGAAATAATTTGTAAATATACCAACATTTTCAAGTCTTGGAATGATTTGATCTTTCCATCTACATTTTTTATTTGCCTATAATGTCTTGAAGGAAAAATTATTCTCTTTCCTTTATTAACTATATTATCAAAGAGTACATAAATAGCATTTTCTCTTCTTATGAGTTAACCTGTTTGAGGTCAATGGAGGAGTGCCAAACATTATCATTTGTAAAATGCTGAGAAGTATGCTCCTAGTAGGAAAAGAAGCTGCAGCTTCGGAAGAGTTTCTAATTGTTCCGGTGTGCAATTGTTTCATATCTTAGCTTTGCTGTAATATTTTCATTTGGTGTTACTTGAGACCCAGAAGTAGCTTAAGACATCAACATTATAACTAGTGTATGTCTAGCTCTAAGTTCTCATTGACATGTTTATTCCATCTGTAAAACCACTTCCTCATGCTCTTTCACATTTCTGGGTTTGGTTAAAGTCACTTAGCATCTCCTATGTGTCCTCCTCTCACCTTTTGTTTTTTAGTGGGGTGACATTCGTCAGCATGAACTTATAAGTTTTATCCCCTTCCCTCTGGCAACCACCACACTGCTGTTTGTATCCATGGGTTCGATTTTATATCCCACATATGTGTGAAATCATATGATTCTTAGCCTTTTCTGATGTCCTTTTCATCCCAGAATATGAGAAACTAAACCAGGATATGAAGTAGGTTCCAATGAAATGACTTGAAAAGAAATCTAGATGATTATCACAGAGACCTTATTTCTACTGCTGATTTTGGTTATCACATGAGGCTGAGACATTAATATTGATATCAGCTGAGGCATGGTCTTTGCAGTTAGTCTAAAGCAGTGTTTCCCAACCTTCTCTCATGATGAGAATCACCTGGTGGAGTTGTTAAAACACAGATTCCTGAATCCCAACTAAGAAGTGCTAAACTAGAATTTTTGGGAACATATAGGTAAAATTGCATACCTAACTTAGTGCTCTGTATATAAAATCTGTCTTAGAGCACTAGTTAAGTATACAATTTTACCTATATGTTCCCAAAAATTCTAGTTTAGCACTTCTTAGTTGGGATTCAGGAATCTGTGTTTTAACAACTCCACCAGGTGATTCTCATCATGAGAGAAGTTTGGGAAACACTGGTCTAAAGTCTGCAACTGTGGGGTAGCAGAACCAGAGGCACAGCTATAATTCTTTGTCTTTCTTCCAGTGCTCCAGTGGTGATTCCTGATATTTACTCTTTCAGTCATTAAAACCATTTTTAAGCACCTCATTATTTTTCTTTCTTTTTAAAAATATTTTAATTGATTTTAGAGAGGAAGGACAGGGAGAGATAGAAACATCAATGATGAGAGAGAATCATTGATCAGCTGCCTCCTGCATGCTCCATACTGGGGATCAAGCCCACAACCTGGGCATGTGCCCTGCCTGGGAACCAAACCCCAAGCTCCTGGTTCATAGGCCAAGGCGCCTCTTAAATATCTTGGAGCAGTTTGAGAAGAATAGGTGTTAGTTGTTTGAATGCTGGTAAAATTCACCTGTGGTGGGGTGGGCGTGGGGCACGTATATTCTGCTGCTTTGGGGTGAAATACTCTGAAGGTATCATCTAAATCCACCTGGGCTGGTGTGCCATTTAAAGTGATGTTTCCTTGTTGATTTTCTGTCTGGAAGGTCTATCCATTGATGCCAATTGGGTGCTAGCATCCTCTACTGCCTGTATTACTATAGATTTCTGTATTTATGCCCATCAATATTTGATTTATATATTTAGGGGCTCCTATGTTGGGTGCATAAATGTTTACAAGGTATATATCCTCTTGTCCTATTGATACCTTCAACATTATGTAGTATCCTTCTATGTGTCTTATTATTGCCTTTGTTTTAAAATCTATTTTGTCTGATATAAGTATTGCTACCCCAGCTTTTTTCATTTCAATTTGCATAAAATATCTTTTCCGATCCCTTTACTTTTAGTCTGTATGTATCTTTCGTTCTGATGTGGGTTTTTGTAGACTGCATTTAGATGGATCTTGTTTTTTATCCATTCAGCTACCCTGTCTTTTATTGCATTTAAATCTTTGCATTTAAAGTGCTATTGATTTCAATTTTTAGGCAATTTGTTGCGAATATTATGAGCTTTCTATAATGTTTTATTTTGCTATATTTAAACAATTTTTAGAAGCAAGTTTCTTCCTCTGTTTTAATTACTAATCAATTTCTCCATTTATGTAGATGATTTCACCGTCATATCATGTAAATATCAGAGAGTATATTATTACTTAATAAATGATTTATTCAATTTTATTAATCAGGCTTTTCTAATGAATTTATTTTAGGCTTATCCATCAAATTTCCTAAAATTAAAAATGAACACAGTTTGTCAACTAACTAAAATTAAATATAGAGTGATTTTTTATTTGTGCTAGTTTTTACTTAATTTGAATACAACAGTACTTTCTGCTTTTTTCATAATCATGTAAAAATATTTTAAGATTAAAAATAATTCTCAATGTTACCATTTCCTGGAGAAGTATCTTGTGCTATTATGGTTTTTTATGTTGATGTGTGATTTTTAATTAGAATCTTATAAAAAGTATCACCTCAAGTATTATGCTAAGCAAAATAAGGCAGAAAAGTCAAATATTTAATATTTTAAAATATGAACATAAAAAACACAATTTATGCCAGACATATTTCCATGAAATTCTTTTCATAATGACTTTAAATTTTAAGAATATTTGTACATACCTGTAGGTTGTTAGTGACCTAAAATTTTATTCTGATGGATCTATTTCTTTTTCATGGTACACACCCACAGATGCAGAGACCCACACACATATGTACCGTGCAATTTATGTATTTTAGATGAACACAATTTTTCAACTAGGAACATAACTTCAAAGTAATGTTTTCAATTTCTGTAGTCTGTAAAACAAACAAAATTAGTGACAACAGGGATAGTCATAAAACATCTGCCCTTAATTTGATGCTATAAAAAAACTCAGGCTGTTCTTTAACTTTTCTAAAGCCACAGTGCAATACTGAAGGTTGTGTGGAAACTGGTAATTATCTCTATTTTTTAGATTTTCAATGTGACTTGGAATTCCTACACAGTCTACTCTTTAATCAAATATAGAACCCTCTATTCCCTTGCAATGCCATGTCTATGAGAGCTCTTTTACAGCAGATGGCAGCACTTGCAATATTGTGACAGGAGAAAAAAACCAAAATGTTTAATGATAAATCATTGAACTCAGTTTAACATTGTTATTGTATGTGATGCATTTATGAATTTAACAATATTAAGCTAATAATATATAATACATGTTACTGAAATAATTAAGATAAATTATTTTTGACAAATCTATTGCATGTAGCATATACACACTTTTTACTAATAAGTTATAAAATCACACAAAATTCAGTTATGCTCACCAAGTTTAGAATACTTTTTATATCTAAAAGAAAAATAACCTATTGCCTATTTATTTAGTGCCTCAAAGAACATATCACTTGTTATGCAAAATGTCTTTCTGAACTATTTGTTAATGTCATAAAATTATAGCTCTTCAAATATTTTAAATAAGGACATTTATTCATCAATAAATATTAATTAATATAATAGAGCAAAGCCTTGTTAACCCCATTTGGAATGTTCCCCCAAAATTAATTTTCATATGAATGAAACTTGCCATGTTAAAACCTATATATGTGTACTTTAAGTATTTTGTTTATTTACATTTCCCCAAATTAGCATACCATTCTGGGCAAGCATTTAAATTAGTTAGACAAAATGCAATTCTGATAATTAGATGGTTGAAGTAAAATAGACATCTTTATTTTGGCCTGCTTAGTAATATAACAACTAGCAAAATAAAGACCTATTATTGAAAATGTTTTAAGCCCAAAGATATATACTGCTATTTAAATATTCTTAAGTTTTGCCGAAACCGGTTTGGCTAAGTGGTGGAGCGTCGGTCTGTGGACTTAAGGGTCCTGGGTTCGATTCCGGTCAAGGGCATGTACATTGGTTGAGGGCACATTCCCTGTGGGGGGTGTGCAGGAGGCAGCTGGTCGATGTTTCTCTCTCATCGACGTTTCTGGCTCTCTATCTCTCTCCCTTCCTCTCTGTAAAAAAATCAATAAAATATAGTTTAAAAAAAAATAAATATTCTTAAGTTTTACTAAGCTGTGTATTATAACAAGTAACCCAGTTTCATTTATTCACTTCTCAGGCCACTGTTATATTCCCCATCATGTTTCTCTGTTTCTACAGCATATCTCTGATACTCAAAGCTGATGTAATAGTATTAGTCATTGAGCCTGTTTTCTTTGTTTGTTTATTTGTTTGTTTTTTGGCTTCTCGTTTTCATTGGCCTCTATATTGCTTTGAGGTAACCTCATCATATCAGGGTTGTGCTTCTTTTCAGGCTTAACATTTCTTTTCTATCTAAGCTCTAAAGCATTGCTATATCCTCTTGAGAAATGGCTGTTTTCCTCTTCTGACTTACATTTTGTCACATATTAACAAATATGCAAATAAATTAGTACTGTCTGTAAACTAACAGCTCAAGCTTTGTTCTTGGAAATGAAGCTGTTCTTGAAAATAGATTCTTCTGTTTTTCCCATTATGCTTATATCCACGGAAGTAAAAAAATAACATTTCTCACCGAAACCGGTTTGGCTCAGTGGTAGAGCGTCGTTCTGCGGACTGAAAGGTCCCAGGTTCGATTCCGGTCAGGGGCATGTACGCTGGTTGCGGGCACATCCCCAATAGGGGGTGTGCAAGAGACAGCTGGTTGGTGTTTCTCTCTCATCAACATTTCTATTATAGCTCTCTGTCTCTCTCTCCCTTGCACTCTGTAAAAAACCAATAAAATATATTTTAAAAATAAATAAATAAATAACATTTCCCCTAAATAAAACCAAATTCCTAAAGCAACCATGAGGTTATAAGCATTTAGCACGTCATATGACTCTTAACTGTCTTCATCACTTCTTTCCAGTCACAATGCACATATTTCTTCCATCCTCACGTAGGCATTCATTTTCTCCACCAAAAATGATACTCAAAACATTCTTTAATAGTCACATTTTAATGACTAGCACCAGAACATTCTTAATTCATTTTATATAAATCCTAACTACAAAGTATCAAAAAAATGGATTAAATATCACTAAGCATCCATACCCCTCATTTTCTATCCTAATTTCTGATGTACACATGTTATAGTGGCTGTAAGGAAGTGTCCCAACTAGATGACATCATTCATTTAAGAAGTTAACTTGAGCAAGGAGCCCCAATTCAAATAAACACAATGGGAAACCTATTTTAATTGGCATGAGGAGGTTTCCAAAATGCTTCAGGATTCCAAAGTAGATTCATTGAAAAAAATTCATTGCAAAAGGCTAACAAAAAATTAGACATTAGAGGTACGTACAATGAAAGACTCTAAGACTGACATAACTCCTCTACTCACCTCTATCCTCCTTTATGTGAGTAATCACAGTCTACTCATCCTCTCTCTGAATTCCCTTTCCACTCTGAAAAGACCACAGGACTGTAAACAAAAGTCCACCTTTTGTTTATATAGTTGGTAGCCTTACAACTGTTACAACAAGGTCCTCAACACGAAACACCCAAGCTTCCCCTGTAACATATACCCTCCTAGGGATCTATCATCAAAAACACTGGCCCAGAAATTGGTGTCTCATTTGCAATAGCTCAAGACATTGGAAAATTGTTTTGTCTTCAAAGGTTTGGTCAAATCTTTCCACACTGTCTAGAACACTCTCATATCTACTCTGGAAGCAGGGCCTTCATATGGGCTTCTATCAGGGTTGACAATGTAGTAAAGCATTAGCAGAAGAGACCACAGAACAATTTACAATTGGCACCTGAAGTTCAAGGGTCAGCTTTAAGAATCTGCCAATGCCAGAGGAATACCACCTCCTTAGAGTCAGTAAAGCCATGCTTCCCATACCACTGACCTATCTTCTCTAGAACTGATCCAGATTTCCACGAGTCAGAAAGCAGAAGAGCACGTGTGGATGTGATGGCAGTGGGGAGCGGGCCCACACCATCAGTCAGACATACCCTGAGGGCTCCCAAGACTGTGAGAGGGCACAGGCCAGGCTGAGGGACCCCCTTCCCCCAAGTGCATTGGCCTTCCAATGGGGACCAAGCCTGCATATTATTAATTTCAGAAAGGAAGAAAGAAAGAGGGAAATAGAGAAAGTCATTGATCAGCTGTCCCCTGCACACCTTCCAATGGGGTCAAGCCTGCAACCTCTGCATGTGCCCTGATTGGGAATGGAACAGTGACCTCCTGCTTCATAGTGGACGCTCAACCACTGAGCCATGCAGGCTGGGCCCCATGCACTTTTCGTAGCCTGACTCATTAGGTGTTTTCATCTAGAGCTCAGGTTGTGATGAGAGGTTGCACACTGAAAGATTTTTAAACTGATTGAAACTATATTACACATTTTTACTTTGCCATATTCTTACATATTTAGACAAAAAGCGTTTAGGTTTATTTGCTATTCTCATTTGCAATAGCAAAATAGCTCAGAGATGATATTAATTTAGACATCACTTAGCTTGCCAATGAAAAATTTTTTTAACCTAAAAAGCTTTAAATACCGTTGCCTTATGGATAAGTTCATTCAAGTGAAGGAAAAAGCCTTTAAGCTAGAATTACTTAGAATTACTCAGATTTATCTATCTGAGGGTTCTGGATAAAATTGTCAAATAAATAAAGAAACAGATGGACAAGTTGTTATGTATTTGGCAATCTCTTTCCCCTTATATAAACTAAATTGACTATTTCGTGTAAGTATAGGTCAGAGTTCTAAATACATCTTTGATCTTTCTCATTACTGCTGATACTGCATATGTCTGTTCTACAGATGCCTTTTAAAGAAGATATTTGATCTGTAAGTATTTACCTAATAATTTTTATGCTTTAATATCACTATTTTTAGACATGTTAAAGGGTATATAGATGAAAGTTGGTTAATAGTTAGTTGGTCAGAAATTATGGTTATAAAATTAAATAATTAGCCCTAACTCATTTGGCTCAGTGGATAGAGCATCGGCCTGTGGACTGAAGGATCCCAGGTTCGATTCTGGTCAAGGGCATGTACCTTGGATGTGGACACATCCCCAGTAGGAGGTGTACAGAGGCAGCTGATCAATGTTTCTCTCTCATCGATGTTTTTAAATCTCTATCTCTCTCTCTTCCTCTCTGTAAAAAATCAGTAAAATATAGTAAAAAAATTAAATAACTAATTTTGTTTCAAGTATTATATTTTAGTCCATATGTAACTTCAAAGAAATAAAATTACATCTTTTTGCATTACAATGCACCTGTTTGAAATATTCTACAAGCCACCTCAAGGCTGAGCTTAGTTTTATAAATAGAAACATTTGGGAAAAAAGATAAACTGAAAATATTACTAAAATTGGAGCTATAAAAGGAGCTTAATAATCTAAAGATAAAACACTTAAACATTTTCAATTACTACAAAAATAATCAGTAAAAATACTAAATAGTAGAACTAAATACTAAATAGTCATATATTTAAATATAATTATAATATTTAATGAATAATTTTGTAAATTATAATAATATGTTAAAACATATACCATACTCCAGGATATAAAACAGATTTAATATATTCCCAAACTTAATTTTATAATGTAAAATTTATTGCCAACACAAATTTTTAAAAATATATTTTTATTTATTTCAGAGAGGAAGGGAGAGGGGGAGAGAGTTAGAAAAATCAATGATGAGAGAGAATCATTGACCAGTTGCCTCTTACACACCTACTACTGGAGATCAAACCTGCAACCTGAGTATGTGCCCTTCACTGAAGTCATCCTAATATAACTTGCAATAGTCAGTCTACAGGCCAATGCTCGATCCACTGAGCCAAACCAGCTAGAGCACCAAAACAAATTTTATAATTTGATTACAATACCCATTTAACTCAGAAAAATCTATGTGACTAGCTAAATTCAAGGGCAATAGTAATAAAAGTTTCTCTTTTCAGATGACAAATACGTGTACAAATTTATACTTGGCACTGACAGCTCAGGCTACCTTCAAACATACATGAATTAACTCCCAAGGGTGTATGAGTACTTCAGTATCTCTTGAAAATCATAAGTAAGCGTGTAGACATGGGCATTTACTTAGACTCATATGAGTATACATACTCCCATAGCTATGGCACAGTTACATGCAAAGATGTAAGTCCTAAACACTTTTGACCCCTTTCAGGTCACATCCAGAGAAGCACATCACTAGTTGAGTCCATGCTCTCCATTACTCACTACCTATTTGGAAATATTATAATCCTCTTCATAGTTAGGACACATGTTAAGAAGAGAGGGTTAGGCAGTGGATATCTAAATCTTAATTTCTTATTTTTTGTTTTATTTTTCTCTTATCATAACTTTTCTACAACAAAGGAAACACTTTCCATAATCTTTTCTTTTCTGGAAGGGACCACCATTTAACCATATTATTTTCAAATTGAGGTGAAATAAAACATGGCATGTTTTATCAGAAGGAAACTTGAAACATGCTTAGCAGTCAAGGAGAATAAAAATATTGACACCATTCCATTTAAATATAGTAGAGGCAAATGCAACAAAGAAAAAGCACTAGTGGCTTATACCTTTTACCAATAACTTGTTCATCCAGGACTCCAGAGTAGTGTGGCTCTTGCAAGATTGTATATTTAGTTACAGTGTTGTCTTTCCTTGGAAATCTGTGAGATTAGAAGTATATTGTTCTTATATTTAAATTTTATAACAGAAAAAAATAGTCAATATTCCATTGACAATAGGTTATATAAATGTTCATTATTTGGGAAAACACAGAAAAAGTTTGCATGTGCTCTCATTTGTAATACTCATAATGTAGAATGAATAACTGAAACAACCATTAGTAGAAATAAAGTTTTAGAGGAGGAAATTAATCATATGTTATTCATTATAAGTTTTATAGATAAGTTACTATTTTAAAACTTTTCCAGAAAATAAATGGTTTCTTAAAAATAATATAAGATTAACAATCTTAAAACACAAAAGGAAAGAATGTAAAAATTTTTAATGTATTTTAATGTTTTAAATGCATTGTCTACATTTATATTTAAACACTTTTCATTAATGTTTTCTAACAGCAGAGGGAGATATTGAACTAGAAATTATTTTTCACTGCACATTTTTTTTTTTGCAGAATGATTTATTGTTAGATATTTAATTTTGAACTTTATTTTCTTAAAAACACTTTTTATACAAGTATTTTATAAAAAGTACTTTTTTCAGCATATGATTTACAACTAACAAGATGCCTTATAAAAAAAAAATGAAAATTAATGTATTACCTGTGATAGTATGCCATTTGCTATATTTCTTAGATATCACAGACCTTAAGAATTTTATGTCATTGGAACTGGTTGGTGCAGTAAAGCATGATTTTTGCACTAATCCAAACCTGAATGTCTGTCTCTGTCCTATTACTTACTAGCTATGTAACCTACAGCAAGTTATTTTTTTCTGAATTTTCACTTTCCTTATCTGTAAAATGAGGATAACAATAATATGTCCTTTATAGAGTTGATGGTATTTAACACCTAGGTAGTAGGGGAGTATTTTCATGAATGGGAAAAGAGAAGATTGAAAGAAACAGAGAGATAAGTGGAAAAAAGTCTATTTCTGAGCAATTAGATGAGTCAAAGCTTAAAAAAGAATAATAATTCAATTCTTCCATTGCAAATGTGTGAACAGAAGAGAAATAGGCTCAGAACATAAAAGTTGTAGCAACGTGTAGCATCCATTAGTGGAAACAATTTGATTCAGAAATATAATAGTGAGGATATACAGGTAGAAATATAAAGCTATTCAATAAAACAATGCTGGTACAATGCAAAACCAGTGTGGCTAAGAATAAATATTTAGGTGGAAAAAGTAGGATTTGGAAACAATTGAACATTGTCGTTATTCAAAACAGAGAAGTTCTAAGGATTTAGATTCACTGGGGAGATAACCTGATTATCAGTGACAGCATGGGAACATAAGATAAAAGCAGTCTTCTGGAAGATGATGGTTTCTGAATATGTGCATTATCATTTATAAAGGTGCACATTTTAATTATAATGCTAAAGGTATCATTTGCATGTTACTCTTTTATTTCAAATATCCTATATGCTAAAACATTACTAACTTGGAACACACAAAATCACAACAAATTGATGAGGTATTTGCAAGTATATTTACTTGAAACGTATTAGATAGTTGTACTCTTTCTAGTTCAAAGAAAGGCATTTGTGTGTGATTTGCAGCGAGGCTTTATAGAAGCAGAGTGCACCCCCAGCAGAGAGGGTGCCCACTGCCAAGCCCCTTCCCTGGGACTGCACTCGGTGTCCCAGCATCAAGCACCAAAGCTTTGAACTCTGCCTGTGAGCATCTGTGCTTCATCGCAATGCATTTTGTGCATCAATTAGCAAGATGTGTCCTAAGGCAGTGTTTCCCAACCTTCTCTCATGATGAGAATCACCTGGTGGAGTTGTTAAAACACAGATTCCTGAATCCCAACTAAGAAGTGCTAAACTAGAATTTTTGGGAACATATAGGTAAAATTGTATACTTAACTAGTGCTCTAAGACAGATTTTATATACAGAGCACTAAGTTAGGTATGCAATTTTACCTATATGTTCCCAAAAATTCTAGTTTAGCACTTCTTAGTTGGGATTCAGGAATCTGTGTTTTAACAACTCCACCAGGTGATTCTCATCATGAGAGAAGTTTGGGAAACACTGTTAAGGTATTCGAAAATCCTAATAGAGATTTTTTGTTGTTGCTTGTTTTGGCGATGCTCAAACATTTTTCCATATAAATAAAGGTACTTGCTTTTTCGCTTTACACCATTTTGCTTATGGAAAGTTTCCTAGGAAGCTGTACTTTCAGATAGCAGGGGAAACCTGTATCTAAATGTGCATGATCCATATGTAGATATATGTGTGTATAAATATAAAGAATTTATTGCCAAAACCGGTTTGGCTCAGTGGATAGAGTGTCGTGTCGGCCTGCTGACTGAAAGGTCTCAGGTTCGATTCTGGTCAAGGGCATGTACCTTGGTTGTGGGCACATCCCCAGTAGGAGGCAGGAGGCAGCTGATCAATGTTTCTAACTCTCTATCCTTCTCCCTTCCTTTCTGTAAAAAATCAATAAAAATATTGAAAAATAATTTATTTTTGTGTTTTTAATGAATGCAATGATTTGTCCATAATTTTTTAATGGTTACATGTTGAATAAAATGTTTTAAAAAGTATATTTTTACTCAAAAAGACAACCAAAATGTCATTTTGAAATTTATTCCTATTATCTATAAAACCAAAACTTGATCTTATTATAAATTGTGTCCAATTTTTAAAATATTTGTTCCAAATGGCAGTATCTATGCACAAAGAAATTCTGATGCCAGAGTTAATTGAATCAGTTAAAATCTAGACTCTGCCTTTATTAGCTTCATAACATTGGATATATTGTATTTATGCTCCAATTTTCTGATTTTAATAGTCATTAGTTCATAGGTTTGTTCCAAAGATAAATGTGTTACTAAGTTTAGAGTGATTATAGTATTTGAAACATAGGGGGTGGTCACAGTTACATGTAAATGTTATTTATTATTATCATTAAATAAATATCTAAGGTAAAAAAATTAAAAACTATGCTAGTTGGACTCTACTGAATAACTTCAGAATGCTTTTTATTAATTTGAAAAACTTTATAATCCCTTGCAAGAATATTATGGATAATAATGATAGAGATTGTGTTATTCTTAAAATAACATAATTGGTAATTCTTTGTTTATAATCATGGTAAAATTTGATTAGTTTCTTCTTAAAATAAATTTTTAACAAACCATATTAATAATTATGGGCCAGTGATAGAACAACTGCACACAGAATCTATGTATTAGGCCAAAATTTGGACAGTTCTCAAAACTCCCCAGGTTTTCTGTTGTGAAGAGTAAAAAAATTCCACTAGAGGGTGCTAAAAGAGTGAAAAAGCTTAAAACGAAGGGCGGTTTTAAGAATGATTCATATATTAACATTACACTAATATTCAAGGTTAACTTTAGATTGAAATTTTGTATTTCTACTTTTTTTTCTTACCCCCAAATAATGGATTATTCAGCAATGATTTCTACTAGTAGCAAAGATTTGTAATATTTTTGAAAAGTCTGTGTGTCTATGTATAGGAAGGAAGAGCAGGTAAGTGCAATTTTGAATTTCTTCATATTTTAGGATAGATAAGCTATGTTTTAAAAATTGTTTTACTTTTCAATAATTGTTTAAAACTGTGGCATATCTAAAAGTAAATGTTTTCTACGATTTAGTATGTTTGAGTTACAAATAAGAATGAGAAATTATTTGTTAGCAATGCTCACTTGATTATAATTAGTCAGAGAAAAGGATGCAATATGTTTAGAGAAGTGTTTGTTTTAGCGTAGTCATGTGACTTCCAACTACATACTGTTTGAGGGTAAAGAGATTGCAAGTACTTCTTAGTTCAAAGGAGTGTTTTATGAGGATTTAATTTTGTTTTTTATTGCCCAGAAAATCTGATATGGTATATCCTTAATTTGATGTTTTCTCCTGCAGACTTCCCTTTCTCCACCCCACCCCAAAATAATAATAACCAAGGATATCTCCATTTAAACAGGAATAACGTTACAGTCATTTCATTCTTAGATGTTAGTTTTTGGTAGAATTTTTTTGTGTTATTGTTTCATTAGTACTTATTACTTATTATATATCAATGGTCTGTGTCCTATTTCAATATAGGGAAATATGATCTTTATATATTATACTCCCTTATTTCTTAAATATATAATATACAAAGTAGTATTATATAGGATATATACACTTTTGAAATATGCCATAAAGAATCCCAATTATTCCAGGAGATATATTGGAGAATAATATAGGTAAGATGTACAAGATGAAATCTTCAAAAAGATTGTTATGTTACAAAAACATCCATATCTATTTTCACGTAGGTGTATAGGTAAGGTATAAATGATTTTTTGCATACTTAATATACATTAATTTGGAAGAAATAGTTTTCTCTGGGTACATGAGTGAATTATTTACAATGGAAAAGTTCATTCTCTAAGTTACATAATAGTTTTTAAAATGTTACATACCAAAATATAGTATTTCTTTTTTGGGGTGGAGGGAGGTAGAGATTTTTTAAAAATTTAACAAAAAATAAATAAATCATTAGTGAAATTAGTCACTAATGATTTATTTACTTTCTTGGTCTATATTAATATTACTGTGCTGACAGTAATATAGTTCAATGCATGTCTTTTAAAATTAATTTCATTGTTATCAATTTAAAAAATGAAAAATAACTGATTCATCTGTTGAACAGGTCACTTATATTTCTCAACAAACATGTATATCTTGCCAGTTATTTCCTTTCTTTACATAACATGAATCCAGTGGTAACAAATGCTTTTATTTCTATCCAATTGAGTGTAAAGTTTGTCACTTAAATTTCCTTGCCAACTAATCAGTTTAGGTTGAAAAAGTTAGTACTTTCATTTCACTATGTGCAGATCATATCCATATGGATAATCTTAAATAATAATTGCATATCCTATATAATAACAACTTAATATGCAAACTGTCCCCTCAACCAGAAGTTTGACCAGGGGGCAGGACCTGCCTGCCAACTGCCCGAGGCCCCTCCCATGACCAGTTCTGCCCCTGATCACACCCCCACTGAAATCAGAGATGGTCCAAGCACCTGGCCCATCCTCCTGGCCAACAAGGCCAGATCAGCCCAGATAGGGGTGGGCCAGCCAAACCCCATCTGTGCATGAATTTGTGCACCAGGCTGTTAGTATACCAACTAATGTGTGCATACACACATATACATATAATATTTATGTTCATGATATTTCCAACTTTATCTTGTTAAAATAATATGTTAAACACCAATACAATGTTTTCTAAAAAATGGTTAAATAGCTCTAGCTGGTTGCTCAGTGGTTAGAGCATTGCCCATGAACTGAATGGTAACAGGTTCTATTCTGGTCAAGGACATGTACCTCAGTTGCAGGCTCTGTCTCTGATCCCAGTGGGGGTGTGTGCAGGAGGCAACTAATTAATATGTCTCTCTCACATTGATTTTTTACTCTGTCTCTCCCCAACCCTTTCACTCTCTCTAAAAATCAATGGAAAAATATCCTCAGATGATGAAAAATACACATTCATAAAACAAAAAAATAAAAAATAAAAATGTTTAAATATACTAATTGTAATATTAAAGGTATTTAAAAAGTTTGCATCCTTAGTGACACAGTTATAGGTGATAGGGAAAGTCAATAATGTCTGAGTTGAGATTAGCAATAGAAAGGCATAAGGGATATAGAATCTTCTTCAGGTGAGCCACCAAGCTGCTAGTCTATTATGCCTATTTGATTAGTGGTATTTACTTATCATTACCGTTAATTATCTGAATATGAAATATTTAGTCACACAGACTGCATCATAATAAATTTTAATTTTAATTTTAAAATCTTTGTTGTCGAAAGTATTACATATGTCCCCCTTTTCCCCCATTGACCCCTTCTAGCTCACCCCCACCCTCCATCCCAAGCCTTCATCACTCTATTGGCTGTTTCCATTAATAACTCTTTATAGCATTTGGAAAATTCTAGGGGATTAATAATTAATTTTCAGTTTTCAATATTGGTCTTTAACATTATGTTTTTGTTATATGGATACAATTTTAAAAAAAGAGTTAATCTCCATACATTCCTAATAACCAATAAGTAAATGTTCTAAGATTATAACATAGTGAGAACACACAAATAAACAATTTATCTTTAATAACTATTTATTTCACTGTTTGTTTGTTTTTTTACATGCAACTCATTCTGTAGTACTGTGGGGATAAAGTACAAAACAGATAGTAGCCTTCCCTCAAGAGTCTATACAATCAAAATAACTCACAGCCTGACATTATTCCACTGGACTTTGTGTTCTTGCACACTGTTCATTATTCACTATGAAAATATTCATCAACATTTAGTAGGGTTTAAAAAAAAACAGTTTTTTTAGGCATCCATTTGAAGTAGGGGATCTATTAAATCTCAAATATACTTTATATGAAGACAGAGAGCTAATAATCCGAGCTTCAAGAAGAGAGTTTTTGTTTTGTTTTAGGTTTTGCCAGGTTAAACAATGGTATTAGAGAGTTCCTTTGTGTCAACAGATTTCAAATTAAAAGAGGAAGTTTTATTTTAAGATCTCTTTCAGGATAAGGCAATTCCATTATTAGTTTTATACCTTTGATCTGAGATCAAATTAAGTATGAAAGAAACCATGATATTCAAATAATGCATTAACCTTTTTATTGAAGGTTCAATGTGAAAGGCAAGTTGCCTAAGCACCTATTCATGTGTGACTATATGAAATACTATATCTGCCAATAAATTATTTTTAAAATGCATAAAGTTTTCACTGAAAGTCATTATTAGTGATGAAAATGTGCAAATGTTAGCAGATACAGAGATGTTATTGCTAAAATGTTGGAACATCTTTTGTTCTTCCATATACACAGGTAATTGTCCTTTAGTAAATTGCATGCTAGTGTCAGAAGTCAAGTTATTCATAATGATTGTTCTCTGACTCTAACAGAATGCCTTCCCCCCCATCCCCCATAAAAAAAAAAGGAAGAAAGAAAGGAAGAAAGAAAGAAAGAAAAAGAAATGTCAACATAGGGTTATAGGCTTCTCTCCCTGTGAATCAGAACCCTACATTCCAGATTTGAGGATAAAATTAAAAGTTTACTGTAGAGAAAGGCATTGTGATAGATAAAAGGCAACACTGTTTTGTTACCATTTTCTGTGAATGTGATTTATAGAAATCAAATGATATATTTCAGTCAGATTTTACCCCATTATTTTTCAAAGATTAACAATTATTTTATAAGATCTTTTAATTTTGTATACAAGAGGCGGCATTGGAATAGAAAATAAATACTTGAGTTGAATTTAAGCTAGGAAATTGTGAGTGAATTTTACTTTTCTTTCTTTTTAAAAAAAATCTTTATTGTTGAGATTATTACAAATGTTACTCTTTCCCACCCCCACTTAGAGCTCCCCTCCATCTGCTTCCCACCCCACCCAAATCCTTTGTCTAATTTCTTCTCACTCCTCCCGTCCCCACACACACTCTCTTTCCTCTGATCCATTTCCATATCCCTGATTCTATTCCATTCACCAGTTTATTCTGTTCATCAGATTTTTTAAATTTTATTTTTAGATTCATTTGTTGATGGATATAAGTTTTTATTGTCACTTTGTTGTTTATAATTTTTTATCTTTACCTTTTTCTTCTTCTTCCTCTTCTTAAAGAATACCCTTCAGCATTTCATATAATACTGGTTTGGTGGTGATGAACTCCTTTAGCTTTTTCTCATCTGTGGAGCTCTTTATCTGACCTTCAATTCTAAGTGATAGCTTTGCTGGATAGAGTATTCTTGATTGGAGGTTCTTGCTATTCATCACTGGGAATATTTCTTGCCACTCCCTCTGGCCTGCATAATTTCTGTTGAGAAATCAGCTGAAAATCATATGGGTACTTCCTTGTAGGTAACTGTTTTTTTCTTGCTTCTTTTAATATTCTGTCTTTGTCTCTTGCCCTTGGCATTTTAATTATGATATGTCTTGGTGTGGTTCTCTTAGGATTTCTCTTGTTTAGGGTTCTCTGCATTTCCTGGACTTGTAAGTCTATTTCTTTTACCAGGTAGGGGAAGTTTTCTGTCACTATTTCTTCAAATAGGTTTTCAATATTTTTCTCTGTCTCTTCTTCTGGCATCCCCATAATATGGATGTTGGTACGCTTGAAGTTGTCCCAGAGGCTCCTTACACTATCTTCATATTTTTGGATTCTTTTTTCTTTTTGCCCTTCTGGTTGGGTGTTTTTTGGTTCCTGGTATTTCAAATCATTAACTTGATTTGGGATCCTTCAATCTACTGTTGAATTCCTATATATTATTTATATTATTCTTTATTTCAGTCAGTGTATGTTTAATTTCTGACTGGTTCTTTTCTTTTTCCTTTTTTTTTTTTTTTTTTTTTTTTTTTTTTTTTTGCATTTTTATTAAGATCCTTGAAGATTTCATTAAGTTCCTCAGAGGTTTCTAGAAGATTCTTGAGTAACCTTATAACCATGGTTTTGAACTCTATATCCACTATTTTGCTTTCATTCATGTTTTTCATTTTTGAAATGTTTCTTTGTCTTTGCATTTTGATTGCTTCCCTGTATTTATTTCTGTGTATTGGGTAGCTGCTAAGGCTCCTTGGGTTGATAGAGTGGCCTTGTGTAGTAGGTGTTCTATAGGGCCTAGTGGCTCAGACTGCCCAATCACCTTGAGGTGAACACTCTTGGGGCACCCCTTTGTAGGCTGGGTGCACAGTCTTGTTGTAGTTGAGTCTTGATTGCTGTTGGTGTCACTGGGAGGAATTGAGCTCCAGGCCAATGGGCTGTGGGGACCAGCTGCAACTACAGTGGGAGAGCTGCTGTGCAGCAGACAACCTTATGGAGCAGGACCTGCTTCAGTGGGGCTTTGGTGCTCACTGAGTCTGCCCCTTGAGTGTGTCACTTATGGATGTAAAGAGTTGTGATCTGGTATGGTCTCACACTGACCACTGGGTACACTGGCTCTTGAATCTCCAAAGAGGTGCAAAGTCAGCCACTGCCTGGGGCCACCCAGAAGGGGCTGGATTTGGAAGTGCCCAGATGTGGCCCAGCTGTGAAGCAAGGCAGGCTAGTGTTGGTGCCGGTTTGGGGGTTCTCTGACCCAATTGCAGCTTATTTGTAGGTTTTAGCCTGAAAAAGGACAGACCATTCTTATGCAAAAGCCATTGCACACAGCTTGGGTGGGATTGTAAACTGAGTGGGGCAGGGTCTCAGGGAATCACCAGGGCGAAGCAAACAGAAATGTCTGCCAGCCAGCTCTGCACTGGGGATGTCCCAGAATGGGAACAATGACCATTGCGAGCACCTTCGTCTGGAAGAAAGCTGCCCCCATGTTCCTGTCCCGATGCCAGACAGTCCAGTTTCTCCCTCTATCTGTCTGGGTCCCTCAGAGCCTTGCCCAGCACTGGAGCTCAGAGTAAGCAGGAGCTTGTAAATTCAGTTTGTGATGCTGGCCTTTTAAGAGGAGCAGCTGGATCTCTAGCAGTCTGTGTATCACTCAGCCCTAATCTGCATGGTTTTACAGTACTTAGTTCTTACTGCCCAGAGGGACTTCTTTCCCCAGCTCTGGAATCCTGAGTTGAGGGTCTGGGTGTGGGGCTGGGACTCCCTTCTGATTAAAAAAACAGCACACCCAGGTGCTGGACCAGCCCATTTTGTGCCTCCACACCTCCTACCAGTCTCAATACACTTTCTTCTTTACCTCTTTAGTTATAGTACTTCCACTCAGCCAGCTTTCCTGTGGTTCTGGATGATAGTTGTTCTATGTGTTAGTTGTAATTTTGATGTGGTTGTGGGAGGCAGCAAGTACAAGCATTTAACTATGTCATCATCTTGGTTCTAATTTTACTTTTATTTATGTCTTCCTTTAGAGTTTTAATGAAACAGGTATACTTTTTTAAAAGTATATACAATTTTAAAGAAAACTTTTAGTTTGAATTAGACAAGGAAAAATGCCTACAGTAATGTTTAAAAAATTAGTACACAAGGTCTCTCTATAACAGTAAATTTAGACATTATTTGCAGATATCTATTATATTCCATTTAATAGCATTATCATGAGTTTCAGCATAATTCCATAATAATATGGAGCAGGCAGAGCCCATAGTAATAATTATTTCCCTATGATATGTGTTGAGTATTTCTTATAAATGATTACAGAAATACTTAAAAAGTGACATTGATTTAAGATTATTTCTATGTTTAAATGATTTCTTCAAGGAATAAAATCACTGGTGAACATTTAAAATCCATCTATAGAATTATTATCCACCAAAAGGTTATCCTGTTATACTTTCTACCTTCAGAGTATTTAAATATCCCTCAGTCTATACCACAGAGGGTACAAAGGCTTCTTCTCTCTTCAAGACTTCCAGATTCTTAAGTCAAAATCAATCTGACATATGTCTTCACTTTACCTCTTAAATGTGGGCAGATGCTCTGAGGTAGAACTAGCTCTATACAGAATGGATAAATCTCTTTTCGTTGTTTAATTTTTTTCCTTTCCTCTGTCTAGTGCTTAGTCTTGGTCTTTTTGTAATATTTGTTCCATATGCTTTGTCCAACAAATTTCATAAAACATTATTCCATCTGGCCTTTATTGTCATTGAATATGTAAAATGGCTGCCTCCCCCCATTTATGTAAGCAGGGAAGGGAAGAAAGCTTCCTAACCCTCATGCAGATGTACTGTGCTGCCCTACAAATGTAATGCTCTGACATGTCTAACAGAGATAGAGTTATTTCTTCTGACCACTTGGTGTTCTTCAATGGAATTAGATACTTTCATGTTTTCCGTTTAAGATGCACATTCTAAAAAACAGTTGAAAGTCACAGTCACACATAGTTTGGAGGATGTAGTTAAAAATAATTGATTCCTTTTTAACACCTTAAAATATGGAGTCGCTGGGGATAAATTACGTGGAAAGTAGTATTTGTTATGATTACTTGATAAATTTATTATTAAAACTTTGAGAAAGCTACTTTTTAATGTAATAATTAGAAATTAAAAACAATGTTAAAATAGACATTATCCAACCACCATTAGCATTCTGCCATAGCATCTTGAAAAGAATAGCGACATGAGGATTTAGTCAAACAACGAGGAATTGCATCTAACAAAACAGAGAGAACAGTCCTGTTGTCATAATTATTTTGAATGTGCTAAGTTATGTATTTTGCTTAGTTTGAGATAATGCTGAGTAATTCATTATCCACATTACTCCTAAGTTACAGAAGGCTCCTCAAATAATAACTCTGCCTGCACCCATTTTTTATGTCCCCACCCAGAACTTTCAGAAAAGGTAAACAATAAAAAGAAATGGCTTGTTTGTCACTTCTCTTCCTACTACTGAGTAATTAATTAGTAATTTGTGCACAAAAGATATAACATGTAATATGTAAGCAAGGGAATTAAGATAAATAACTTCAAATATCTGCTAGGTGTAAATTATGGGTAAAATAGACACATCTTCCAATTGGAAAAAATAAGAGAAACTTGCATACATCTCTAAGGAGTGTAGTTCCTTTTGTCCCCCATGTCTCTTTGAACAACATTCCTCCACAAACTACACTTTAAAAATATTACTCCTGTGATTTTGCCTCCAAAACCTAAAGAAATACTCTTGGAGAATGATGCCTATGGTGTTGGAAGGGATTGTTCTAGTTCCCTTTTCTCCACATTGATTCTATTTTGCCACTATTTACCTACCTTAATAGGTTGATTTTAGTTGACATGGTCATCAGCTGGCAGCAAATTGTATCTGAGATTAATTTCTTGCTTCTATTATTTCTTATTCTCTTTATTTTCTTATTCCTCGTTTTTCTTCCTTTTCCCCATTTCTTCATCTGTATTATAATCTCTATTTAACTTTAGAGCACACAATGTTTTTACAATAAATAAGGATCTTAATCAGTGAGAGAATATAATATAAAAAGAAAAGATGGAATGTTAATAATTGCTTCAAAATCCTTATATTTTACAACAACTATTCCACACTAAGGATATGAAAACTTTAGGAATTTGAGTTTCTACATATAACTGTGATTAGGTAATGATCCAATCTAATTTTCTTCCATTTTGATGATTTAACCTGCATAAAACCTCTTCCTTAAAAGTAGCTTTTTCTGAAATGAGACCTAATATTGTATAGGTAGACTCTAATTATAGGCAAGAATGTAACTAAACACAGATTGTTTTAAAATAAATGATGGCATCTAGTATATTCATTTTGGATATAAAAAAGTTCAGATACTTAGAATGCAGGTAGAGAGAAATGCTTTTTAAAACATAAGCATTTGGGGGAAATAAGGAATCTGACAGTAGCAAGTTTTATTAGTGATGATTCAGAAACTTTTAAGAGTTGAAGAAATGAGCAACTTTTAAATATAACCATTTTAGAAAAAATATGCTATCTGACCTAGTACCATAAAAAATCAGGGTATTTTCATTTCTATGTATTAATTTAACTTGTTTTACTGTATCTGAAAAGATGTAATTTTATATTTTTGACAGGGATAAACTGTGTTTGATGAATGTCAACCATTTGCAATAAAGATTCTTGAGTGTAATTTATAATAGTCATATTTCCATTCCAAATAAATATTATCATAACCGGAAAAAACCTCATTTTTAGTCTCATCATTGAATCTTAGCTGTAGGGAAAGAAATAATGAAGTATAACACAGTCACTGGCATGAGGCTTTTTAAAAAATGTTAAAAGGGTGAATAAGAAAATGCAAATATTGCAAGAAAGCAGTTCATGGGAATATTTTAGAATTTATTTCATGCACAGCTTCGAAATAAAACTGAAGCCACTATCCCGCAGGCGGCATGTGTACCATTTTTCTGCACACGTGTGTGCAAACAGCACAGTAGTGTGCCAGATGAAAATGCAACATATGTATTCTTTTAGCTTTCTACATAACACAGAACAATCTGAGACATTCAAAATGACATGCCATTATTTGCACCAAAACTTCCTGGCACTATATTTGGTCTGAACAGGGAGTGGAAAGACCACTTGCAGAAAGAGGAGGAGTTGAGCGGACCCAAGGTGGAGCTGCCTCCTGTGTCAAATGACACTGGCAGATTAAAACGCTCTGGCGGGGCAGGGCTTAGAGGCTGAGTCAAAAGCCAAGAAGTCTCTTTATTTACGCCTACCTCCCAGCCCTTGGCAATCTGACTAATAACAAACTGAGCTAACAAGAAAGACTAGAAAGAGAGGAAAGAGAACATTGCTGCAGCTTGGATTCTGCAACCTCAGAAAGCAAGAGTGATCTGTCCCAGCTCTGCCAAACATCTTGTTTATGTACTGCGATCGGCAGCTTGCAAATGGTTAACTATATGCAAAAAAAGTCAGCATAGCTGTGAAGTATGCCCTGAATTTTAATTGGGGAAGGAAAGGACAACTGCTTCTGGATGATCTAGCGTGCACTCTGCTTGAAATATTTTCAATGAGATGCTCAGCACTCTGTCTCCGGCCAGAGGCTTTCACTTTATAAAGTGACGGGACTTGCCAAAAAGTGATATTGGAGAAGAAAGTACACGGTGGTTAGTGTTTTTCTTTTTCTTTTTTAAATAAAGAAACTGAATTGACTTTGAGCATCTCTTCCAGCTGTGCATTACAGATAACGTCAGGAAGAGACTCTGCTTTACAGGTAAGATGAATGTTTCCGGGCTTTGGGGATGCCTAGTTTTTCATTATCCTAACGTGATTGAAATGTATATGTTTGCCCTTTTAAAAAAATATAACTTTGCATTAAAGGGGATCCGGTTTCATTCTTGTTCATTGGCACAACTAATGCTGTAGCAGATGCCTGTGTTCTCTGAGCAGCAGACATTTAGTCCAACAGCTGGCTGCAGAGAAGAGCAACATAGAATAATATGCCACTGTAATTTTTACAGCATGCAGTTTGCTCTTGGACATTAAATGTGTGTGCTTTCTGGGAAATAAAGATCACTTCCACGTGCCACTGTTGAACTTCAAACCTAAGCGGAATATTAAAGGATTCTTTGTGTTTTGTATGCTACTTTTATTATTTCCTGACTTAACAGTGCTTTCTAAAAAACATGTGAATGGAGATTTTTGAACTCCTTAACAGTGAATCAGATATTGTCAATATAGAATCACTCTGCACATTTGTATGCATTTCCAAAATGGTAAGATATTGTTTTCTAGGAAATATTGAAGAGTATAAAATGCATATAGGATGAAAAAGGCATGAGACATTTTCATCTGGAAGTTATTTACTCTTTGTTAAAGAAGCTATGCCTGGTAAAATGAATAGTATTCTTTCTTGGGAATCTATGGAGAAGTACTTTTTAGTGTTTGTGGAAGCCAGTCCACAAGTTCAAGACCCCAACTACAAGCTCCTTGATTTTAAACATAGTTCTCAGAGCTGTTTAAGATTAAACTATTTTCCTTTGGAGATGCTGTCTGCTAACCTTTCCTTTGTATGGAAAGGCACTATGTTGTTTTGTTTCTTTGGTTACATCCGACCTTTCAGAAACTTCATACTATATATGTTTTCAATAAAACAATGCATTTTCTTGGGATAAAAGTTTGTTTTCAGGCTTATTGATTGGGGTCTGGGATGTTTTATCTGATTGTGAATTTTAATCAGATTCAAAGTTACAATATGCATTCCATCCAGAAAAAAACGAAAGCAGTTACAATTTTGAGAAGTTGATTAGTTTTAAGATGTGGTGTTTGTTTACCTTTCAATGTAGTTTATATAAATTTAAGGTACAATAATTAAAAAAAGGGATTACGCTTAGATACTATTAGTGATGCATTTACCTCTCACTGCTGACATTCCAGAGTTAGAATCTTTATTAAAAATTGCTGTTTCAGATGCATATCTTAAAATTTTAAGGAGCTAGAATATGTGATTTTGTTATTGAGAACTATCATTATCTATTTAAAATATAAGAAATATTCTCAAATATTTTAGTATAATGCAATTTGTTTCAGAGTTCCTTGTTTGTGACTTTCAGCCTTATAATAAAAGAAATCAACTTCTAAATTACGTGACATTCAGTGCCCTAAAGCCTGTTCAAGACCTCATTAGGAAGTCATTTCCTGGGAGCTTATATGAGGCTTTGTTTATTCCTTTAAAATAGCCAAAGATGTGTGCTACAGATCAGTTTTCCTTCTTTAGTTTCATGATACTAACCTTATTTATAACAGGATTTAAAGTAGCAGTAAGTAAGTCTAAAAATTCAATATAAAGTGTGACTGAAGTGAAATTTGAATGAGCACTCTTAATCATACATATCTAACACTAGCAGGCTGATACAAACTACTCTAGACAGCATGGTTAAGACAAACTTCTTTTTATAATGTTCCACTTTATTACATGGTCAGAGACATATTTCCTCAATATTTTAAAGTAACTAATGAAATTATTAAGTATATTGAGCCCAAGTCAAAGCAGGTTAAAGCACAAACACATTATTAGATGTTACATCATGACATCAATTTCAAAAATATGAATAAAAATATGTATAATGCATGCTTACATATATAATACCCTTTTTATCTATCACCTTAAAATTCTCTACAGTTCTCTCTGCTTTGGCCTAGTCCCTACATATTTATCCTTTTACTTTAATCCTTTGGCCTCAGATTCATGTACTTTGTGGTTAAAAAACATCAAGGTTGTTTCAAATACACACCTTTGCATTATATCCAAAAAGCAGAGGTCCAGTTAGCCAGCACCTTTGTCATCTGCAGAAATGCAGTTCACTTGGCAGATGTGAACACAACTGGTGATATAATATTTAAATTCTCCTTCACTTAACTTTTATAATTTGATCACAAGGCAAGTCAAAAGTAAATTAAAACACACCTGTCATCACATTAGGAAAACGTAAAAGACCATGTAGATGCAGCAAAGTATTTGTATTTTCACAGTAATCAATGTTTTTCTTTGTAAAGGAAAACCTATCATCAGATTCAACTCCTCCCTGCTTCTGCCCACTAAAACCCATTGTCATTGCATTTTTATTTTACAGAATTAGATCCCATCGCAGGACAACATGAAGCTGTGGATTCATCTCTTATATTCATCTCTCCTCGCCTCTGTGTCTTCACAGTCCCAGTCTACAGGGTCCTCAGCCAGAGGTTCTTGTGATTCTCTCTGCAACTGCGAGGAAAAAGATGGCACAATTCTAATAAACTGTGAAGAAAAAGGCATCAAGACACTATCTCAAATAAGTGTGCCACCATCGCGACCTTTCCACTTAAGTTTATTAAATAATGGCTTGACAATGCTTCACACAAATGGCTTTTCTGGGCTTAGGAATGCTATCTCAATACACCTTGGATTTAACAACATTGCAGATATTGAGACTGGTGCATTTAATGGCCTTGACCTTCTAAAGCAACTTCATATCAACCACAATTCTTTAGAAATTCTTAAAGAGGATACCTTCCATGGACTGGAAAATCTGGAGTTCCTACAAGCAGATAACAACTTTATTACAGTGATCGAACCAAGTGCCTTTAGCAAGCTCAACAGACTTAAAGTGTTGATTTTAAATGACAATGCTATTGAGAGTCTTCCTGCAAACATATTCCGATTTGTTCCTTTGACCCATCTAGATCTTCGTGGGAATCAGTTGCAAACACTGCCTTATGTTGGTTTTTTAGAACACATTGGCAGAATTTTAGATCTCCAGTTGGAGGACAATAAATGGGCCTGCAATTGTGACTTACTGCAGCTGAAGATTTGGTTGGAAAACATGCCTCCGCAGTCTATAATTGGTGATGTTGTGTGCAATAGCCCTCCGGTTTTCAAAGGAAGCATACTAAGCCGGCTGAAAAGGGAATCGATTTGCCCCTTTCCACCAGCGTATGAAGAACATGAGGACCCTTCAGGATCATTACATCTGGCAGTCACATCTTCAATAAGTGATGGTCGCATGTTACTCAAGACCACATCCCCTTTAAAACCACCCACCAAAGCACCGGGGTTGACACCGTATATTCCAAAGCCGTCCACTCAACTTCCAGGACCCTACTGTCCTATTCCTTGTAACTGCAAAGAACTATCCCCATCGGGACTTCTAATACACTGTCAAGAACGCAATATTGAGAGTGTATCAGATCTAAAACCTCCTCCACAAGATCCTAGAAAGCTTATTTTAGCAGGAAATATTATTCATGCATTAATAAAGTCAGATCTAATGGAATATGACACTCTGGAAATGCTTCATTTGGGAAACAATCATATTGAGGTTCTTGAAGAAGGATCATTTATGAACTTAACAAGATTACAGAAGCTCTATTTAAATGGTAACCATCTGACCAAATTAAGTAAAGCCATGTTCCTCGGTCTTCACAATCTTGAGTACTTATATCTTGAATATAATGCAATTAAGGAAATATTACCAGAAACCTTTAACCCAATGCCTAAACTTAGAGTCCTGTATTTAAATAACAATCTGCTACAAGTTTTACCACCACATATATTTTCAGGTGTTCCTCTAACAAGGATAAATCTTAAAATGAACCACTTGACTCATCTTCCTGTAAGTAATCTCTTGGATGACCTTGATTTACTGACCCAGATTGACCTTGAAGACAACCCCTGGGATTGCTCCTGTGACCTTGTTGGACTTCAGCAATGGATACAAAAGTTAAATAAGAACACCGTGACGGATGATATCCTTTGCACATCTCCAGAGCACCTCGCCAAGAAGGAATTAAAAGCATTAAATAGTGAACTTCTTTGCCCAGGTTTGGTCAACAACCCAGCCCTGCCAACTCAGACTAGTTATGCAATTGTCAGTACTCCTACAGCTGACACTATTTTAAGATCGCTTACCGATGCTGTACCACTATCTGTTTTAATATTAGGACTGCTGATTGTGTTCATAACTATTGTGTTCTGTGCTGCAGGGATAGTGGTTCTTGTTCTCCACCGCAGGAGAAGATATAAAAAGAAACAAGCGGATGAGCAGATCAGAGACAGCAGCCCCGTACATCTTCAGTACAGTATGTATGGCCATAAGACCACTCACCACACCACTGAGAGACCCACTGCATCGCTCTATGAGCAGCACATGGTGAGCCCCATGGTTCATGTCTACAGAAGCCCATCCTTTGGTCCAAAGCATTTGGAAGCAGAAGAAGAAAAGAATGAGAAGGAGGGAAGTGATGCAAAACATCTCCAAAGAAGTCTCCTAGAACGGGAAAATCATTCACCACTCACAGGGTCAAATATGAAGTACAAAACCACAGACCAATCGACTGAATTTTTATCCTTCCAAGATGCTAGTTCATTATATAGGAACATATTAGAGAAGGAAAGAGAACTTCAGCAATTGGGAATCACGGAATATCTGAAGAAAAACATTGCTCAACTCAAGCCCGATATGGAGGTTCATTATCCGGGAACCCATGAAGAGTTAAAATTAATGGAGACATTAATGTACTCAAGGCCAAGGAAGGTATTAGTGGAACAGACTAAAAATGAATATTTTGAGCTCAAAGCTAACTTACATGCTGAACCTGACTATTTAGAAGTCCTGGAGCAGCAGACATAGATGGAGAGTTTGAAGGCTTTTTCAGAAATGCTGTGATTCTGTCTTAAGTCGAAATCTTGTAAATAAGTGCCTTACATGAGTGTGTCATCAGTCAGAATTTAAGCACAGCAGTATTTCCATGGGGAAAAAAGAAAGAAACTCAGGGATCAATGGGAGAAGCCATTGCATTGTATTTTAGTAATTTTGTCTGTCCCCAGTAAAATAAATCCTTGCATGTAAATCATTCAAGGATGAAAGTAATATTTCTCCATACAGAAGTCCTCTTACTCATCTGAAAGAATTGACTATATGAGTAACCACATTTTTCTTGAATTACTGTACTTGTGGATTGAATAGAATTGGATTTTGTCATTTTAAAAGTATACCTGTATATGTAGTTATAGTATGTAAGGAATATATTGTTTATATAACCAGTATATGTATTGAAAAAAAATGTACATTGTCAAATGAATCTGATTTTATTACAGTAAAGGCAAAAGGAACTGGATCTTTAATGTTACAAATAGTAATAGGTAAGGAAAAATATAGACGGTTAAATTATATGGGCTATGAGTGAGCCAAAACTTTGAACATTTGAGGATTTTAAAAAATGCCCTGGCTATGCTTTCTGAATTTAAAAATCAAGAATGATTAGTATTATGGGGAAATGAATAAGCAAACTTTTTGGGTTTTCTGCACACCTTGTGTGGACAATCTTACTGTAAATGCTGCTGTGAACTAAGGTATTCAAAGTTTGTGTTCAAAGTTTAATTCTTATTCTCGGAATAATTTTAAAATGCTACTGATATTCAACTGTAAATATGATTAGTGCATATATTCAGTTTAGTTTCCTTTATAGCTTGATCCTTTGTAAATTTGAATGACCATGATAGAAATATGTTTCTTGTGGCAAGTAATTCACAGGTGTAAAACAAATAGGAAAATGTGTAATTATATTTTTATTGATGTATGATAGTTGCCAAAAATTAGTTGCAAAAGGCACTTCTGAAGGTAAGTGGTTTAAGTTGCCTCGAGAGTGGCACAATGTAGCTTTATTTTACAAGAAAGTATAGCTAGATTTCTATGAACTATTTATTCTGTACAGTTTTGTATATTTTTGGTTCACAAAGGTAATTATTCTTGGGTGCCTTTTAAGAAAACTAAAAATGCTTCTCAGTACAATAAAACTAAAATGAAAACCCTCTTTTTAAATGTACTTTCTTCAATGAAAGTCAGGATTAACACATACACTTACATACACATATGCACACATACAAATACAAAATGAGACTTCTGCTTGTTGTCCAAACAGAATCATCTTAATCACCATCTGCAAAAAGGCCATTCAGTGTTTGCGTGTGACTGAGACAGAGCCACACTTAAAGTCTGACCAGTAGTTCTCCTTTTCCAGTCAACCATGTTCCCACTCATCACAAATGGAAATTATTTTTCTTCTTGGTTGATTATACAATCCACCATGCAGCAGATTTTCGCAAAGCAAAATGGGATTAATCAGGCAACCTAGTTTGTTTTTTGAACACCAGGCAAATCCATGCACCAGGTTAGGAAAGAACCAATTTCTTATTAGGAAGAAATTTCTCCATGTTAGTTAGTTCTATTTTAGTGATTCCCGAATGTTTGATTTCCAACACTCAACTGTCTGCTCTAATAGGAGAATATATTATTTCTTTGATTTTGCCCGAGAGTTCCTGTTGATGAACACAGTAGGGGCCTTTGCTGCATGGTGTGAAGACTAAGTAGAAATCTATTACTTTACCATATCACTAAAAATTTTTATTTTTATATATTTATTTATTTTTAAAAAATATTTATTGTTGAAAGAATTATATTGTTCCTCCTTCCCCTCCATTAACCTCTTCCAGCCCGTTCCCATTCTCGCCCCCTCCAGGTGCTCACCAGCCCATGGTCTATGTCCCCAGGTAATGCATATTTGCATACAAGTTCATTGGTTGATTTCTCCCCACCCACCCTTCCCTGCCTTCTCTCTGAGGTTCCACAATCAGTTCATGCTTCTATGTCTCTGGGCCTATATTTGATCATCAGTTTATTTGGTTCATTAGATTCCACATATGAGTGAGATCATGTGATATTTGTCTTTCTCTGACTGGCTTATTTCACACTGCAAAATATTCTCCAGGTCCATCCACGCTGTTGCAAATGGTAAGAGATCTTTCTTTTTTATTGCCATGTAGTATCCCATTGTGTAAATGTACCATGATTTTTTTATCCACTCATTCTCTGATGGGCGCTTAGGCTGTTTCCAAATTTTAGCTATGGTAAATTGTGCTGCTGTGAACATGGGGGTTCATATATTCTTTCCGATTGGTGTTTCTGGTTTCTTGGGATATATTCCTAGAAGTGGGATGACTGGGTCAAATGGGAGTTTCATTTTAAGTTTTTTTGAGGTAACTCCATACAGTTCTACACAGTGGCTGCACCAGTCTGCATTCCCACCAGCAGTGCAGGAGGGTTCTTTTCTCTCTACAATCTCACCTACACTTGTTGTTTGTTGATTTGTTGATGACAGTAAGGTTTTCTTTTAAATCATTGAATTATGAATAGAAAACAATCTAGAATTATGTGTTACAAGGTTCGTTGTAAACCTAAATTTCTCCATTAGTTTACAAAGTTGAAAAGGACAATGGTGAGAATTCTTTTTTGTAAGTAACACTAAGGGGAAATCTGTGTGCATATGGGATGCTAGATGTATTAGTCACTAAAAATATTCAGCACAGTAAGGAATAATAACCCTTCTAAAGCATGATTTTCAAAGTTACATTCTAAAGAAAAAAAACACAGCATTAATGTTATTGCACTTCTACTCAGAGTATCTGCCAGGATTTTCTGATTCCAATCAGGTGCATAAAGGTATTATAAAGACTTAAGAAATTTCCATGCCTGGAGGACCCTTGGAAGGACTCCATGAGTGCAGACAGAGACATGTCCTCAAGAACATTCTTCTCTTTTGGGTGGGGAAATATACTACAAAAAAAAACTTCATTCACTGTTAATTGCCTGAAGTAGTAATGTTCATTCTTCAACTTATAATTAAGGCAGAACAAAGTTGTTTATAAAGTCATGCAAATATGTCCACCAAATTAAATACATCCCCAAGATTAAAAGCCTGTGGGAGTCAGTATATGTTTTATAATAATGCAAAAATCATTACAGTTTCCAAAGGGCAAGATACTTAACAAATTGAAAAGTTTTGTTCACTATGACAACTTTCTTATGTGATTTGGTGCACTACAAGAAGTTGAGAGTTGAGAAAGCTGGTGTATTATATTCCCTGTTTGATTATTTACCTAAGTAGTCAATGTGATCTGTTTCTGTAATCAGTTGATAGATACAGAGTCCCAAGTTCTAACTCACTATCCTCAACCTTATTTACACACTTAGATATTCTACAAATAAATTAGACTTTTAATTGTCCTACATATTTTTTTATTTAAGCAGACAGTTTAATTTGCTCATTGCACATCAGTGCAAATTTTCTTTTATGTCACAATCTTGAATTTTAAATAGGGATACAAGTGTATCATCATACTAGATTAAATTTATTAAATTCTGTCAATCTGTTAGACATAGATTGTGCTAGTCCCAATTTAATAAATACTCTTTACTAAATTAACATAAAAATAGCTACTGTACATTTATGAAAGTGTTCTTTAGATATCTTCCATTGACTTCCATACTGGGATATAATTTTAGTCTTATTGGAATGGATTGTATCAATGACTGTTGTTCCCCTTGTATTAATCTCATATCATGGAGGAGAGAAGGTGTGTTTTTCCTCTGTTCTAACATTATTAACTAGAGGACTGGTGCACGAATTTGTGCATGGATGGGGCCTGGCCTGCAATCAGGATTCATTGGACCAGACTGGCCAGGGGAGGGGCCACAGGAAGTTGGCCTATGGGCTACCAGGGAGGGGCCACAAGAGGTTGGCTGGCCTGGGGGAAAGGCCACGGGAGGTGGGCCAGTCATGGGATGTTGGCTGTGGAGCTCACTGACCACCAGGGGGCAACCCCTACATTGAATGTCTGCCCTCTGGTGGTCAGTGTGCATATTAGCAACTGGTTGACCAGTTTTCCTGGTCATTATGGTCATTCTGGTCATTCAGTCACTTAGGCTTTTATACATATAGATAGTAAGTAAATTGAACTACCATCTAAATGACATTTAAGTTGTGTTGATGCTTTTTCCCAATTAATTTGCAAAGCTTAAACTTTGATCCAGAATTTAAGAATGTGATTTGAGTATTCTCTTGTTATTAAAATGCAACTTTTAAAAATGATGGTATCTATCTATATATAAATCTACCTATCTGTTTATCTATGAATCATCTATCTATCTGAAGAATGCCCAAATAAATAAATTTACATATTTTGGTAGAGGAAGAACTAATAAAAATGAGATGAATAGCTGGCTATGGTCTCAATATAATGCAATTTATTTTGAATTACTTATTTTTCTTAAATAACTAATAGTTATATAATCAAAGTCACTTTGAAAATAAGAGAAACACAACTAACTTGCAGAATTGTTGGACAAAAAATATTATTTTTTAAATAGAAGCAAACACATAAATAAATATCCAAAGAAAGCTTCCCAAATTTCACCAAGTATAATACTTACTACAAAATTCTCATCAGAGACTGTTCTATACATAGAAAATAATCCATGTTCCGAAAAATGCTGACTAATTGAGAAGTTTGGATCTACTGCTAATTGGTAGATGATCTTACAATGAATTTGAGGATTCCCTTCTATTTCTCTTTCCTGAATACTTTTATCATACAGGCACAGGTGTCTGCAGTTTTGTTCTTGAGAGGATGGGGTATCATAAGAAGATATGCTTTTCTGATAGGAAAAGAGACAAGTACAATTCCTTCTCAGTGGAGCAATCCTATGTGAGAGCAGACATATCAAGTATGATCCATTCCATGGGGAATGGACAAGCAATTAAAAATAAAATATTACTTTTGCCTTTTCAATTCCATACATTCTGAAACAATATCATTTGAGGTTTATAATCATAACAATGTCTCACATAAAAAAAACAAGATGATTATCATTGAATTATAAGGTGGAAATGTTATTAAAATTATATTGCTAACAAATTTTTATCTCATATAAAAATGAGTATCATTACCTGTTTTATAAAACACAACTAACATTTTTCAGTGCATTCTCAAATGCTATTCTGTGGAATATTGTCCAACTCTTATAACTAAAGAAAACAACCTCCATAAACCCTTATGTGATAGCACTAGTGGTGAGCTGTGAATCTGAAAAAATGTTTTCCACATTTTTAGTAATAACAAAATATTCTATCAATGGTGCTAGAAGATTAAACTATTTAGTTTTTTAAAAAATTAATTTATATTAGTTACATATATCTATTCTTATGCACCAGTATATGTAACAGAGGATACTGCCAGATGTAAAATTCTCCTCTCACTGCTTTGAAAGCATAAACAAATGGACAAATACTCTTCTGTTAGTAAAATCATTCAGTGGATTAGTGAATGAAGAAAGGAAACAAGCAAAATTTCACACACACACACACACACACACACACACACACATTCATGTATTTTTTATTAAGATTATTTAAAATGGTAGATTTTTAAATAAAATACTTTGTTTTAGAATTTTAAAAGCAGATCTGATCTTTCACAAACAATTTTTGCCTCTTACATCTCTTAGGTTCTATCAGTGACTAACTTGAATATCTGAGAATGATTAAGGCATTTTTCTCATTATTAGTCTTGTGTAAAATTTCTTGGCATTTAATTATCATATCATCACATTTGGTGCTATGGAAGTCTTGAACAGATGCTATATACAAAGGAATAATTTTGTTGCCAAAAAACTCTCTCAACTTTAAATTCATGGTGTTATCAGTGATGGAATCACAGTTAGTGAATGCATGTTAAGTGTTTTTCCATCCAATTAGTTGGTGTTGTGAGCAATCCAAAAACACATAAGCCCCTGTTACAATGTGTTTATGATTCATACTCTCAGAAGTTAATATAGGAATGTGTGGTAGAACAGGAAAGTAAGTGATAAAGTTCAGAGGAGTCATGGTTCTGGAAGAATAAAATCAGTTTAAATGTTTTATATATATTCCTTCATCATATAAGACTTTCATAGACACATTTCGGGCCTATTTCTAGCATTCTGAAGTACTTTGGCTTAGAAAGTATATATTAGAAAAGTTCCCTATATTATAGTATAGCAAATACAAGATATCAGCAGCACATCATAAACTTCTAGACTTTATAAATTCTAATGTTCTCTTTTTACAAATAAAGGAGTTAAGAAATTTGCCTTACATTATATAATTAGTAAGAGTAACAAAACCACAATTGGAACCCTGCTTGTTATAAAAGTGTATGTCTTGCTTTTACACATACTTTCAGTGTTTAGGTAGGAAAAGAATCAGACATTTAAGTTACTTTACACTGGATTACATAATTCTAGCTTATTCAAAATTACATATAAGACATTTTAGATACAGCTAGAAAAAATGTTGAATGGCAGTGAATTGAACAACACACACACACACACACACACACACACACACTACACACACATATATATAGTAGACAAAAACTTATTGTGTAGATTTAACAAAATTCAGAATAATTAATTACTATTTATCAATACCCCATATTTTTCAAACACAATTTATTAAGAATGTAATTACTATTTTATTTCAAAGAAACAAACATTGACAAAGAAAATACAAGTAGTTCTCATGATATTGCATTTATTTCAAACTTCTTGTATAATCAATATATAATTTAAGAATTGTTAGAATTAACACATATATACGTATATAGTGGTATCAGATATTTTTATTATTACATCTTTAAGACTTCTACATAAAGTGATTTTATCTCTATAGTTGCTTTTAAGCTAAAATTAAGATCATTATTTTAGTGAACATATCATTTTAATCCTAAGAAGATAGTATTATAAAGTGAGCAATATTTATCTTTTTAAATACACTTTATTTTTAGAACAGTTTTAGGTTCACAGCAAAATTGGCCAGAATATAGAGTCCCATATATCTGCTGGCCCTAAGAAGTACAGCCAATTTCACTATCAATATCCCCCACTAGAGGGGTGCATTTATTACAATTGATTAATTTCTTTTAATACATATTATCATCATAAGTTCATCATTTACATTAGGACTCACTGTGGATGCTGTACATTCTGCGGGTTTTGACAAATGTACAATTATATGTATTCACCATGGCAGTATTATTATACAGCATATTTTCACTTCATTAAAATCGTCTGCATTTTGTCTATTCATTCCTCCTTGGCAAACACTGATTTAAAAAAAACAAAAACATATTTTTATTGATTTCAGAGTGGAAGTGAGAGGGAGAGAGAGGTAGAAGCAACGATGAAAGAGAATCATTGATCAGCTGCCTCTTGCATCGCTCCCTTCTGGGGATCAAGCCCAAAAACCCAGGCATGTGCCCTGACTGGGAATCAAACTGTGACATCTTGGTTTGTATGTTGGTGCTTAACCATTGAGCTACACCAGCGGGCTACCGCTGATTTTTTTTTTTTTAACTGTATTCATTGTTTTTCCTTTTCCAGAATGTCATGTAGTTGAAATATACAGTGCATAGCTTCTTCAGATTGGCTTCAGATTGGTTTAGTAATAAGTATTTAAAATTCATCCATGCCTTTTCATGACTCAATAGCTCATTTGTTTTTGTTTTGTTTTTTTTATCACTGAATAATATTTTATTATCTGGATGTACCACAGTTTGTCTATCCATTTTCCTACCGAAGAACATTATGGTAGCTTCTAAGGTTTGGCAAGTATGAATAAAGCTGCTACAAATATTTGTGTACAAGTCTTTATGTGGACATACATTTTCAACTTGTATGCTTTCAAGGAGAAAAATTAATGAATCATATGGTAAGATTTATTTAGTTTTATAAGATCTTCCAAGGTAGCTGTCCATTCCCACCTGCAATGAAAGAAATTTCTGGTTGCTCCACATCCTTGTCAAATAAGTATATTTTCATGTGCTTATTTGGTTTACTCTTTAAACAGATTATTTGTTACCTTATTGTTGAGTTTTAAAAGTTCTATGTATATTTTGGATAATATTCCTTATCACATATGTTTTTATAAATATGTTCTCCTAGTTCAAGGATTATCTCTCATTCTCTCAACAGTGTATTTCAAAGAGAATATTTAATTTAATAAAATTCAGTTTATCAATTATTTCTTATATTAATCATGCTTTTGCTGCTTTCTTAAAAGTCATTACAATGACCAAGTTCATCTAGATTTTCTCTAATGTTATCTTCTAGCAGTTGTGTAACTCTACACATGATATTTAAGCCTCTGATCCACTTTCAGTTAGGTTTTGTGAAGAGGGTAAGGTCTAAATATAGTATATTCATGTTTCTATATGTAAATATATTTTTGCTGAAAAGGCAATATGATAAAATTGTAAAATATTACAACCAATTTAAATATTGATTATTTATAATATAATTTATTATAGTCTTTATATTTAATACACAATTACTGTTGATACTATGTATTATTGCATGTATGAGGGAGTCTAACATATAAGACAGAAAAATATCAAGTTATAAATATTAATATTGTCTTTGAATTACCTGAAGCTACAGAAATATTGAAAGTGAATGTAAAACATTAAGCTTAGCAAGACTCTTCTTAGCTGTGGTCTTAATATATTAATATCTACTTTGTACCTACAAGTTGACATAAATGATAAAGATAGCTAAATTTCAGTGTTTGCCTACCAGATACCTATAACCAGTTGCAGGTGCTGTGTACACTCAGTTCAATCCTTATATCAAACCTTTAAGTAATTCTATTATCCCTATTTTACTTATAAAGATGATGAGATTCAGAAATTTAAGTTGCCCCAAATCACACATATAGTTGGAGTTGAGCTCTAATTTTCCTGACTTGGAAGATTCCTTTTCTGCTACCTTATCATTGCCTCATCAATTATTTTAGAAAAAATATTTAAAAATGTAGATACAGTTTCATTTGATTGTGGAACTAGTATGTCATTCACATTTGCAAACATTTTAGTCTGTAATCACACTTATGATCTCTCTATATAAAACCCTAATATGCAAATAGACTGAACAGCAGAACAACAAAACAACGAACACCTGGTTGCTATGACATGCGCTGACCACCAGGGGGAATGCAGAACATGGCAGTCATCGGCAGCAGGTAGCAGAGCATGGAACATGGTGGGCATTGGGTGCAGTGGGGTGGTGGGTGCCAGACCAAGGTGCGGTGCCAGTGGCTGTCATCTGGGCGAGTCTCTGGTGGTTACTGAAAATTCTTTGTTCCTGCTTACCATAGTCCCACCGGGTGCTCGCACCTACTGCTGACACTGGCCCCTCTCGCACCTGCTGTCCACACTGGACTTGCCGGCCCCAATCGCTTGGCCTTGTCAGTGGGTGTGAGTGGTGGCTGCTGGACCCCATCACCTCTTAGGGCTTCTCCACCTCCCTCTGCTCTTGAGGGGCAATTAGGGCAGTAACCACTGCTCACACCCACTGCTGGTGCCCTGTGCCAGTCCTGATCACTTCACGCCATCAGCAGGTGCAAGCAGAGCTGATGCTGTCAAAGTATGAGAGCAGTGGTGGCAGGATTGGGGTTGCTGGGAGAGGGGACTGGAGCTGTGGCGGGAGGGGCTGGGCAGGGGCGTGGAGGATGGGCCAAGACCCGCCCTGTGCCCACTGCAGCCTCATGGCCCACAGTTCCTTTCAAGGTTCACGAATTCGTGCACTGGATCCTGTAGTATTGTTGTAATTTTGAATGTGTTTGTTTAACTTCTAGTCATGACTTAAACCAATCATTGTTATATGTAATAACTTTTGCAATTTGGAAGCTCTGAAGTCTCCATATGTTTATTTATACTTTATTTAATTTCCAAAAAATATTTATTAAGAAACCTGTGTATTTTAGACACAAGTAAAGTATTGCAATGATGACTCTTTATTATCTGAATACAAACTTGCAATATTATATTATATTGCAATATATATATATGAACAAATGAATAAATTTGATAATTTTAAAATTTGATCAGTGTAGTATGCTTTACAATAAAAAGCTTTTCTTTTGTAACATATATTTCCTCAATTCTCTGAATTTTTAACTCAGATGCCTGTACCCTTTTTATACAGAAATGCATCCACAAAGACTACTCTAGGCAACACTCAAAAATCATCTCTAAGAAGGAGATTACGTTTTCTCTAAGTGCCACTCATTATGCGTACAAACAGTCCCAGCTTTACTCTGTCTTTTTATACTGTGGCTCGGCACACAATGGCATGCAAGTCATGCATGCACAGGTGCCGGTTATGCCAGTAAGGGTATGCAGGTCGATCTCCACCTCCACAGTTCTCACAGATACTCTGCAAACAGACTTCCTGCTACTTTAAAAGCCTATTCCCTCATCGTCTGCCTTTGAAGATTAGAAATGCTAAAATGGATCTGCTTACTCTGCCATGGGAGGTTCAGCAATCCTTGCGAAACGATTCCTAAATAGTATTAAAACAAAGGAAAATGGAAAAGGGAAAGTTAATAGAGACCTATAGGCAAAATGTTATAACCAGAAGATGAGAAGGTGGAGGTTTAATTAATAAATAAAGATGGCCTCTTATTACCTGCTCCTTGTATTCTTGACTCTTCCATTCTCGGTGCTCCCCACCCCACCTTCACCCATCAGATTATCATTAACCTTCTACAGCCAAATGCTGGCCAGAGCTCCCCAGGAATCACCCAAGTTCTTTTGAATTTCACTCTTTCCATTTTCTCTCTAAGTGGATTAATCTTTCAGCAATGCTGTTATCATTTCCAAACAAAACAAAACAAGTTTTCTTGGTCATGGCCACATTAAGATGCTGTAGGAGGTTAATCAGTTGAAAACCTTACAAAACTTTAATACATGGAATGTAATATAAAATAATTGAACAACATTTCAAAAGGATAAAAAAGATACTTCAGAAAGAGCAAGCCATAGTCTGGCTTATATAAATTTAATTTTTAGAAGAAGCATGTGTCTGCACAGCCTCAATGGTTTAAAGAAAGTTGGTTCATCAAAGTTTGAAAACTTTCTGAACCCTACTCCTGTACTTTACTGTATCAACCCATTTTCAACCAATGTACTATCTGTTGCTAACATCTATTAATGAAATTATTCCCTCTGTAAAATGTGTCTGGATCAATGTAATCCAAAACATTCAATAACTTTATTCAGTATTCCTAAACTGGTCTATAATTATAAATTGGTACTGTTGGCTATATTAGTGAATGGTTACTCCAAGAACAAGTCTAGTGTCTAAGTAAATAATTTCTTTCCGTGCAACTATGATAACGTGATTGATATTGATCTTATGGAAAGAAATCTGCTTCCGGGTAAGAACAAAGCTGGTGCCAAGTTATCTACTATGTGACCTTGAACAACTTGTTTAAACTATATGAGTCACAGTTGCTTCATAAAGGGAGTAACTTACTTTTGGAGTTGATTTTATGGTTTATTAACATATGTAAAATAAATCCCTCTGCTTATACATTTCATGAAAGTTTAGAGTTAGTATTGTATTGTGGTAGTGGAAAAGAAAACTGAGTTGGGTAAATTTAGCATAAGTTCTCAGAATTTCATATCTCTTGCTTATATAATAAAAAATAATGTCCTGATAATAGTAATTTGTAAGAAAAATTGAGATACTCTATGTGAAGAGATTTTATAAATATTTCAGCAACATATGAATATTAAGTTTTAACTACTGTTGAGAATTCAATAGCTGTAATTGTTTTAAAAAATCCTATCTTGTTTTCAACTCCACTATTTATTCCTAATATATCTAACTCATTTTATTTCCTAAATGTAGCTCATTATATATTTTTAGAAAGTCCATTTTATCTGTTTTTATTCATTCCTCATAATACCATTTACCTAGTAAGACATTCCTTGGGTTATATTGAACTCAACTTATGTTGTTTCATGGTTATGTCACCATCTCCCATTTAGAGTATTTATTTTAAAAAGTTTTGTCATTTGACTTATGTACATATGTGCTTTATGTTTTTTTTTTTTTTTTAATTTATTTACAACAAGTAAAGGTCAGGAATTGTTATCTTTCTTTTTTTTTTTTTTTTTTTTTTTTTTTTAACTGTTTCACTTCATTACTGCTGTGTATGTGCTCCATGTGAGTGATGTAGGTGCTTATGGGTTCCAACTTACGGCAAAAATCTAGTTATGTCATGTCATAGGAACAGATCTCCCACATAAACTGAGGATTGCCTATATGTATGACAATTTTTTTCTTCTTACATATGATATATATCTCATTATAGGTATTTGTCATTACATATATAGTTTCATACTGGTCTTTTCTGTAAATATAGCAATATGTTATATTTTGCTATATTTATATTCATACTGGTCTTTTCTGTAAATATAGCAATATGTTAATGAATTTCTTGAAATGAACCTATTAACAATATTGCCTGAATTTTAACTGGTTGCTGTCAAATATAGGTATTCTTCAATAGCTAGCTATGATTCTACAAATGCATCTAATGTTGCTTACTTACTTTTATTGTGACATCACTTAAATCTCTAAGGTACTTTTCAAAATCACAACAAAAAAGTGTAGGTTTGATTTCTCTAATCTTATACATAGGCAAAAAGTTTAAGTGTATGTTTATTTCTATTAAATATCAGATCAGTTGCTGAACTTATAAATCAACTGAAACCAGAACTTCATTTGAGAGTCAGTATAATCCGTAACATATCTACTAGTCTATATGTATAAAAAGCTGGTGACCAGAATGCCGTAACAACCAGAATGACTGGTTGCTCTGAGGTAACTTCAGCCAGAGAACCAGCCTGATCTGGGGATGGGGCTGGCTGGCCAACCTCCTGTGACCCCTCCCCCCAGCCGGCCCCACCTTCTGATGGGCATTTCCCACCCTGATCAAGGGCAGAGCGGCCAGCCAACATCTCACAGCCCCTCCCTCCAGCTGGCCCTGCTTTTGATTGCCCCCCACCCCACCCTACCCCAATAGGAGGCAGGGCCAGCCAGCCAACTCCTACAGTCCCTCACCCAGTCAAGCACAGCCCTGATAGGCTGAATCGGGACACATAGGCCAGCCAAACTCCCACCATCTTCTCCCTAAAGCCCCAGCCCAGATCCACCCCGATTAGAGCCAGGCCAGCTGGATCCCACCGGAGGGAAGCCAGTGCTGTCAGCAAGGGCAAGGAAGGCCTATTCTTGCATGAATCTTCGATAATTGTGGAATACAGAATCCATCAAAATAGAAAATGTAATTATTCTCAGTGCAAAATGTTAGTCTCAGATCTTCTAGAAATATTTAAGAAATTGAACATCCAGTTATCATGCACATGCATATACTTTTTAATGTGTAAAGATATGTAAAATAATCTTAGAGTAGTTTCAAAATTACATTTATGCAGTCCACAGGCCCAAAAACACACTAATTACCATTGATGTTTAGAGATGAGGTTATGTGTTATCCATATCTTATAACATATCCGGATGTGATTACACTTTGGTTTTACTACAGGATCTTAGTTCACCAAACAATTTCCTGTTGCCTTTGTTAAAGTTAACACTGACTTTTTATTTCTACTACTCTTCTCTGCAAAGTTCCGATTAAAGTGTCACACTATATTTAAGTTTCTTTAGATGATTTCCCCCCTCTCTGCAGTATTTTTTTTTTTTTAAACTACAGAGGAATAGAATTCTGAAGGAAAATAATTACAATTGACCTTGACCTTTTCACTTGAAAATTAACTTCTCTGATAATAAGTCTTTTTGCTTTGGAATTTAGTAAAATAATGACACATAATTGTGTAATTGGCATTAACTTTAAAGGAAACTTGAATTGATCTAGGGCTACTGTTTCATGCCAGGGTATTTAGTCTTTTCAAAAGCATTTTTTGTTGTTGTTACCCTTTTCTCTAGTCCATGAGTCACGCATACTTACAGCAATAAAACATCAAATAGACAAAAAAAAAAAAAAAAAAAAAGCATTTAATTCTTGGAGTTCTAAAAGTTATCGAAGACTCAACATTTTGTGACTCAGTTATAAGAGGAGAGGAGATATTACGTGGTATATGAATACATGTGAGTATCCTATTTGTAGATTTCATTCCCCAAAAAATTATTGCTTAGAAAGTTTAAATGAATATGGTGTAGTGTCTTGGTTAGAAGAATGGCATGCATGCAATTCATAGAGGTTGTGGGCTCTGAAGGATAATTTGTTTCTCAGTCACTATGATTTTGCATATTAGAGATGGGAAATGTAAAAATCGAAAAGGAACAAACAAAAGAATGATAACGCATATTGCTGAAATTACACAGAAAGTCTCAGGAAAAATGAAAACGAGAATAAGGATTTTCTCCACTGAATTGCATGGAATTTTAGAGCCTTTTACTATTATCTTTTTGAAAACTAATCATTTGGAATCAGAATTTAACTCACTGACTGTTTAAACAATGTTATATAGGCAACTCACAAATTAATCATCAGGGATCTGCAGGATAAAGGAACTTCCAATCTTTCATTATTTTGACAAGAAATGACATTTTTAGATGAAGTGAGTCTACTTTCTCACCCTTAATTTTAGTTCATTGCATCAATTTTATAAACAAAGAAAAATCTTAGCTGCTAATAAAACTTCCAATGACTGCTTTATGTTGGATCTCCTCTCATTTCTCCTCTTATCCAGAGTTGAGTGTGCTATAAAGATAAAAGGTGGTTGGTAAAAAAGAAGTATAAACATACAGATAATCTGCCTGTAAAATTTTTTTAAATGAATCATCCTTTTCCTAAATAGTTCTGTCAAGATAACTGGCTAGTTTAAGAAAACAATAGCTATAAATACTGAGCTGTAAAATGAAAAGTGTGGACAGTATCCAAGGGGAATTTATATTTGTAAAAGATAAAAAATATATTGTGCCTCTGTAAAATTCAAAATAATAATTTAAACTATGTTAATAAATTCAAAAATGATACAGAACTTCATAACAAAATATATTTTGATCTAACATTAAAAGTTAGAATACCTTTTGATTGGAGGAGGGCTTATGAAGAAATTGCCATTTTGAGTATAGCCATTGCTATGATAAACAATAAGATTTACGGCTTCTATTTTATTTACTTTTTTACATTTTGAAATCAAAGAAAAACTCTTAAGTAATATATGTATATGATGCTATTCCATTTCCGTTTCCCTTAAGCAATATTTTCTTCATTATTTGATTGCTCTTGTATTTGTCTTAGCAGGTGTTATCATTTCTGTTTCACTGTTAAAGTTGGTTTTGGGTTAATCATGACTGAAGTAATGAGTGAACTTAAGAATGCAGGCTTGGGGTCCACGTGGCTCAGTTGGTTAGATTGTTGTCTGTACACTGAAAGGTGGAGGATTTAATTCCCAGTCAGGGTATATACCCAAGTATGGTTTTGATCCCAAATCTGTCATATTTCTCTTCTCTCTCTCTCTCTCTCTCTCTCTCTCTCTGTCGCCTTTCCTTGCTCTAAAATCAATTTTTTTTTTAAAGAAGAAAAAGAATGCAGGCTTGGCATAATATGAAATGATTAGCACCATTGAAAATCATTGTGCATTTACTCGCTCATTGAGATATTCCTCAGACCTGTATTCAAGCTATTCTCTACTTGGCACTCAGAACCCTCTGTAATCAATGTGGGTAAAGTGAAACCTGGGGGCCTGGGTTATGACAGGGTGGTTATCACTGGAAGGGTGGGCCTCCTTACATGAATTTCAATATCAACACCAATTCAAATACTTATTTTTAATAAGTAGAATAACAATGATTACATTAAGAAAAGCTTAGGAACCTCCTAACATGTCCTCCTAACAAATAATGCCTAAATTGAGATAATAAATGCAATGTCACAATTTGCCTTGAAAGAAACATGTCTTTATAAAACAATGCCAGTTGGCATAGACAGTAACTAGGGAAAAAATTCCTGGAAACTGAACGAGTGTTCATGGAATATAACTTATTTTTATATAGACATTTCATGATGTTTGAGTATTTCCAATGGTTTTAAAGATTGATTACAAAATATAATTGGAGCTTATCAGTTCAATAAGGCAAGACTAGCTCACTTTATTTAGAGCTATTTATAAGGTTAGGCATTATAGGGCATTAAATATTTATAAAACACCAACACCATTCAGGAAGTGAATGGACATTTTGATACAGTGATCATGAATTAATTGACCCATAGGCCATAATTGGAGAAATGCTTGGGTAAAGCAATAGAACCAAGGAAGGTTTCTGAAAATGGGAGAAAAAAATGACTATACTAGATTTAGATAAATGATTCTGAAAAAAAGGTTAAAAGACAAGTAGTAGAAATAGGGAGAGATATAAGGAAAATAAATGATTTATTAAATTGGACTATTTTTTGACTATATAGAATTTGGTTGGTGTCAGGTATCATGAAGAAAAAAACAGATCCAAAATCTTTAAGCTATCTGTTTTGTAATTTTTTTTTTCCTTTTAACTTTGGGATATTTTATTTTTCTACCTGGACCCAAATCTTCTGCATTTTTCTAAGTGACAACTTATACTAGATCCTTAAGACATATTTTAGTCAGCAAATTTTCTTTTGCAGAATAACCTTTGGTTTATTTATGTCTGTTTCTTTTATTTTATCGTTTCCACCAGTTTCTTAATCCCACCTAATAAAAGAGTAATATGCAAAATAACCATCACTCTACTCAAGCCACACCCACCAGCCAATCAGAACGAGTATGCAAATTAACCCCAACCAAGATGGCTGAAGCCACAGAGAGCAGTTGAGAGGCTTGAGTTTACCCAGCAATGGAGGAGCCAAGCTTTCCACCTGCCCTAGCTGGCCTAGGCCTCTACTCAAGGATACAAAATTTCAAATATAGAAGATACATAAAACCAAACAGAAATGGCGGCAGCCAGAGTGAGCAGGGGGCTTGGCTTCACTCCAGGCTACAAAGTTTCAATTGTAGAAGGTAAATAAATTCCAGATATCAGGGCCTCTGCTTGGGTTGCCAGGGGGCATGGCCAGCCTTCAAATCACCACAGGTCCCTTGCCCAGGCCACCCCACATCCCAAGGGAACCCCCACCCTGATCCAGATTAGGGGTGATCAGGCTGGCAGGCAGAAGCAGTTAGGGGGAATCAGGAAGGCAGGCAGGCGAGCAGTTGGGAGCCAGCAGTCCTGGATTGTGAGAGGGATGATCTAAATGGGCAGTTTAACATCCCTGGAGGGGTCCCAGATTGGAAAGGATGCAGGCTGGGCTGAGGGACACCCCCTTACCCCATGCATGAATTTTGTTCACTGGGCCTCTAGTAATCATTATATTCTTCATTTATAAATCATAAATAAATGTGATATATTCTCTGTCAGAAAGAAAATACAAAATCTTGATAAAGTCACTGTGCTTTTCAAATGTGACAGAGTGCAGAAAGATATTCAGAAGTGTTGTACTTAATAAATATCATTATATCATCCTTACTGAGCATGATGCTTCTTTTTTCTGCAGTTGATTACTATTACTGTTTTCTGCTAAAATTATCTCAATTTCCTCTTTTTAAATATCCCACAGTAAAGCCACTATATCCAGTGAACATTCTTTTTCTTTTTTTTTTGTCAATTAGCACATTTCCTCTTTATTAGATAGGAAACATACATTTGCCTTTTCTTTTTGAACACAACTATTCTATAAAAATGAGGCATCTTTGGTATTCTGCCACAATCTGTTAAATATGCCCAAGGAGAAATTTCTAGAGTTGGTCATTGTTTCTAAAAACATCATTTCTGTGTGTCTTTTTCTTCTCTCAGCTTTGTTTTCTATACTATAACATAATCTTTTTGATAGCTTTATCTATAGGACTCTTCTTTCTCTACAATATTTATAATGAACTTTTCAAAAATGTTGCTTGACAACAGTGGCTCCAAAGGTTAATTATTATTTCTTTACAAGGGTAATGAATCACGGTGAACAAAGCATACTCCTCCTTTTCCAATCTCACCAGTTGTCTTGATCTATACACTCAGACATTCGGCACATGATGCTTTCTCTGGCAGAAATAACTCTTCTGTTCTTTTTTAGTGGAAAATACTAACTCACATATTAGTCTTAAGCTCAGCCTTGCCTGGTGTCCCAGCCTGCACAAAATTATTGGGTATAAGTACTCACACAATATCACATACCCCTTTTCAAGCATGTGCTCGTTTATATTCATCTATTCAGTTGCTTGATTAAAGCCTCTCTTCCTCAGAGACTCAGAGTTCCACAACATCAGATCATTTCTTTTCTTGTTCACCCGTTTATTTCTAGAAGCCAACACGAAGTATGACATAAACACTGAATTAGTATGTATGGAATGAATGTACAATGAACTTTTAATGTTAAGGGAGCAATTTTCCTAATGCATAGATAGAAACCTAGAAAAATTGATGTTCAAATTCTAAAATATATAAATAAAAGACCCAATTTTTCATATTTCTGAATAGGTATCTTTAGAACATAATTTATGGCTAAGATGCATTTATGTCTCCTGTATACTAGTTACATAATTCTGAGCAATGGGTTGGCTAGATAAAAACTTTAGCTTCCTTATTTCTAAAATTGGGAAAATAGCCTACTCACTGTTGAGGAGGAGGCTATTATTAGTATTAGATGAACAATATATGTAAGTACTGAATATTATGTCTTCTGTATAGTGCTTAACAGATAGCATCTATTATTATGATGATGATCAATGCCAAGCAAGTGTCAATTACATATTATATGAATAATAATGAACTCCTGACTTTGACTCTAGTGAGAAAGACATGCTTTAATAAATAGTTAAGTAGGTATGGGATTTATAAAGAAATATAGTGTAAGCACATTTCTTTGAGAGAAGAAAATGTGTCTATTTTACTTTATCACAGAGAGTCAGCAAGGATTCAATGAAAAAATACCACATACATTTACTCTAAAGAGTAAAACAGTATTGTTTAGGTGCTTAAAAGTAGCAGAATTATTTGCATAGGTAAAACAAGGGTATTTTAGAAAGAAAATTATGAGCAACAGAAAGTGTTATTATTAAGTGAATTGAGCCAAAATTTCATTATGCCATGCTAAGCAATGTAGACCTTATGATCAAGCACTGAGCATAAACTCAAGGTTCTTCACGTTATCCTTGAAATACAGTCAGCATATTTTAGATTACAAAAAAAGTTAGACAATAATTAGACAATAAAAGTTAGACAATAAAAAATGTTAGACAATAAAAACATTATTACCTGTCTCACATGAAGTCAGGATATCAGGTTTTTAAAAAAATTGTTTATAAAACAAGTTATTAAAAAACTTAGAAGCTTAAAATCATAACTATTTATTGCTCATTGTTTCTGTGGGTCAGTAAGTCAAAAATGACTTTATCTCTGGGTCTCTCATTAGGTTACAATCAGGTTATTGACTAGGTTGCAGCGCTTTGAAGAACTGACTGTGACTGGAAGATCTGCTTTCTCCGTAGCTTACATTTTTGGATGTTGGCAGGAGGTATCAGCTTTCTGTCATGTATGCCTCTCACGGGCAATATTGGAGGTCCTCATACCATGGCATCTGGCTTCTCTGGAACCGGTGATCCAAGAGAGAAAGGTCTACACCAAAATGTCTTTTATAATCTTGGAAACCACACTCTGTCATTACCTCAGTACTCTATTAGTTACACAAGACAACTCTATGTAGAATGGAAGGAGAACACACAGAGTGTCAATATCAGAAAGCAGTGATCAGTGGGAGTCATCACAGTCCAGGATCCTTTAGCAATTATAGCTACAACCAAATGCAATTAATGATATAATATTGGACACTTTAATTTGCAGTCTATTAAAATAACATTGTATAATAATCTACTATGAATTATTTTAAAACAAACAGTAGAAAAAGCAATATGTATCTTTGCACCCATATTTGATAGTCTAAATTTCTCAATATCCCATTCTCCACAATCCTCTCAGAATTCTATAAGTTAATTCTATAAGTTAATTCTATAAGTTAAACTTCCTGTTTATAAAAAAAAAAGAGAGAGAGAATGCCCCCTCAATACTTTGCCACAATCAAAAGGACTAGACATACATTATTAATTTTCATCCATATAACTGGACTTGGTGAAATAAGGCACTGAAGCAGATGCATGCTTTGTATTACACCCAACTCAATGTACTCAAGTACTGGGCTATTGGAAGATGCCTGTGGAGAGTTATAGCAGGTGACCCATCCTAACTCACTCAGGCTAGCGATAGATTAAACCTACAGATAGATTAATGTCTTCCACCGAGAACACTATGTCTTCTCATTGGCTTAGAAATAATTACCTGCCAACTACAGGATAAAGATAATTGCTAATGAGATTGCCAGCTTTCAGCCTAGCTCACTAGAGTCTTGTTATTTTTGTTACTTTTCACTCAATATTTCAGAAAGCTAAAATTCAAACAAATTCAATTTCTTTCTAAGAAACAGTCTGAATGTGACCAGAGCAAATACTTCACAAAATTATGGCTGGTCATCAACCCTTACAAAATTCCATTTAATTGTTTCATCACCTTGTCTGCACATTCCCAACGTTCACCTAGAATGATGTGTTACTTTGGATGCAGCAACTGCTTGAATTATGGGTCTCTTACTTCTAGAGTAAAAAAAAAAATATGGCCTGCATTTATTCTTATTGACTTTCCACTATGCAATTTCCTTCAAAAGCATTTCATCAATACGGCACCATTGAAGAATAACAATATATATCTCAGAGTTAGGCATCTATAAATATTATAGTGCATGCTTCTGGATGCAGGCATATTGGTTAAATGTTCCAATTTCTTTCAGCTAGTCATCTGCTCTCACGCTCTGATGCCATAAGATGTGAAGCATCTGTTACTATTCATCAGAGGCTAAGAGGATTTGTGGCTTTTCATTAATCACCTGGAAGAGAGACTATCTGTTCACTTAAATGGCAGATCCTCTGTGATTACAAGATGCACAAGAAGAGTGGGGAAACAATTTCTAGGGAGAAAAGCACAAAAGCAAGTGAATGTCTGACAAATAAGGAGCATGAAGGAGAGCAGGTATCATCACATCCCAGGAGGCCTTTCAGATTGTTGTTTTTGTAATCACTTCTTAACGTAAGTCATAAGAAAGTGATATATTAACTCTACAACTTTTAATTTTCATTTTCAAAGAGTGGCTACAAGTATGTACAATGTAGATAACTCTACATGTGTTTTCAATTTTTAATTGACAAATTTTTTGAAAAAAATTAAGTAGGAAAGCTGTGTCCTTACACTTAACATCACTGAAGATGAACGATTAGCTACTTCCCTTTCATTTAACATTGTAATAAATATTTTTGAGAAGGAAAACAAATACACATACATACATACCACACAAATACACACACACACACACACAAGTTTGCTTGGTGGCTAAAATTTAACACTCTAAATTTCAAAACAATAAACTAATAATAAAATAAAGAAACCATGATAATAGTATTCAGAACTCAATTAAGGTAATCTATCATATCAATAGGTTTATGAAGAAATCAAATGATCATATCAGATGAAAAAAAATTTTTTTTTTAATTCAACATCTACTAATGATAACACTCAGAAAATGAGGAATAGGGAGAATTTCCCTTACTGGAAAGAATAAGCCTATAGCTTCTTTCATACTAGTAGCAGAAATAAATAAAACTCTTTGCTCACAGATGACATTGTTGTTTCTATAAAATTCCAAGTAATAGAAAACAAAATTTAAAAACCCTACTGCACCTAATTAGCAATTATAGCAAGATTGCAGAATATAAGGATAATATACCAAAGTTAATTACTTTTTATACACAAGCAATGAACAACAGGAATTTGAAATTAAACACAACATCCTTTACATTAACATACAAAAAAAAGAAAAGAAATACGTAAATACAAATTTAACAATATATGTGCCTTATTTAAGGAAAAGGAAACACTCTAATAAATGGAATCAAAGTAAACCTAAATAAATGCAGAATTGTACAGTTTTGGTGTTGACTAATAAATTATGTCATTTAGCCATCATTACAGTAAAATCTATATACATATAAAAAGCCAGAGACTGCAACGGCATCATGACCACAACAACCGTTAGTCCAGAACCACCATGGCCCTTCGCAGGGCTGGCCCCACCCCCCAAGGAGCAGGTAGGGGCAGCCCTAGGCAATACAATAGGGTGCGAGCTTGATGAGGGAAAGGCAGAGAAGTAGGGTGGAAGGTCTTAAGGGTCTGTGAGGTTGGGGTGGTCCATCTGGAGCAGGTTTGGAGTGTGCTGGGGAAGAAAGAGGACAATCCAATTAGAAAACAACATCACTGCCGGCCTGGACCCTGAAATGCTGCTGCTGGACGAGCACCTGCTGAAGCTGCTGCCTGCAGACAAGCAGATCGGGACCAGGCTCTTCCTGGAGGCGGTGTCCCACTTTGTTCAGAACTTTGTCCATTTTTAATTTTTAAAAATTATTTATTTACTTGCATATTTTGAATAACAGTCCCTTATCAGATATCTCCTGCCTCCACAGCAATGCTAAGGATGTCTGACTGATGGCTTAGGTGGACATCTCTCGAGAGCTCTTGGATTGTAAGTGGGTGCAGGCGGGGCTGAGACCCCCTGGAGTGCACAAATTTTTGTATACCAGAATAGTTATATATATTCTTGTATAATATTATATATGTATATATTAATATTTTAAAGTATATCTTCATATATGTGAAGATATACTTTAAAATTATATATATATATATATATATATATATATATATATATATATATATATATATTCGTGTAAAGTTTACATTCAATAACACTGTTCATCATTCACTTCTTTACTGCCAGCTCCAGGGCTTGACACAGAGTGGGAAACTTTTAAATATCTAATAATGAATGGATGTTTCAGTCAGTTCTAATAAATATCTCATGATCATTCTGGCCTTTACTCAATGTCATAAAGTAGCTAATTTTGAAACATCATACTGAGTAAGCATTTCGTCCTTTACTTCCTGATTCAAACTTTCAAATTCTTGGCTCTAACGGGTGTGAGAATGGAATGGTGTTTCTCTAAGAACAATGTTATCTTTTTTCATAGTAATCCTTACATCCCACAAGTTGAGGTTCTGAATAATAATTACAAATTGGACTTGATATTTATGTTTTATATATAGTTTGTTTCATCAGCTAAATATCTTCAATTAGAAAAGAAACTGTGATCTACCAAGCCATGACAAATGTTAAAGTTCCTTAATGCTTTCTATATAACTTTGGAAAAGAAGTATTCTAGTTCTAAGAATACTGCCATTTTTATAAAGTATAGATATATTTATCACTTCAATGTTTCCAATAATCAAACTATAGTTATATTACTTAAAGGTAAAATGTTGTGGGAGTTTATTAATTTATCAAAATCTTTTTAATGTTATATGAAACTCATGACTTATTTTTGAGATCTATTGTATTCATAGAATAGTAAAGAAAAAAATTTAAATAAAAGATACAATATCAGCCGACTATGGTTTAACAACATTATTGGGAGGGTGTGTTGACAGGAGAATATCTGTTTGCTCTAACTGAATGGAATTCACAGAATTGATGTATTTAATTTTACCTATCCTTAAGAGGAAGATAAGTTGCCACCTGTGCAGTGCTGTATAGAGATAAAATACTACCCAGCAGAATGGTCAGAACAAACACCGTATTTCAAATCAGAACTTCAAGGAAATTAGGTTAGTTTAGACGAAAAGACATAAAAACTTTAATAAGCACAATGCATCCTTTAGAATATCACCGGAGAGTTAACAAAGGCATAGCTTCAATGAGAAAAGATGAACACTACTAAAAAAGAAAAAGAAACATAAAAGATGTGAACAGTTTCTTTTTTGGCTTATAGGACCCAAATTTACAAATACCACATCAAAGAGATGGATCTCAGTTTGGCAAAATGAAATAGAACTGAGGGGAAAACAAATGTTTCAAAAGGATCCTTTGTTCATTAACGTTCTCATTTGAAGAACAAGCACTTAAGGTTACTCTAAAACTTGTATCTACTAAACACAGTCCCCACCCATTTCCCAGGAAGATCTGCTTTGGACCTGTTCGGGAAAAGCATTGTGTTCTGCAGAAAGGTTCAGGTTAAGCTGTCACAGCTGTGGAGTGATTCAAAGGAAGGCTTAAATCATAACCCAGCAGATTAGCAGTGTGAATGTTCCAGAGAGGATGGAAACCTGCCTTACTGTGCTCTCCTTTTAGAATTTTTATCACTTGGGGGAAATGGAAGGAAAGAATAAAAGAATGCAGGTGATATGATATCATATTTTAGCAATGAAAATAGCCCAGCAAGGGTCCTGTGAGAGGCATATAGTACATCGGAGAGATCAAGCATATAGTACATCGGAAACATTAAAAGACAGACTATGGCATTGTTTGGAACATAAATACAATTTTTTTTTTTTTTGGTTTTGCTTTTGGTTCAGAGTAAGAAATGTTAAAAGAAGTAAGTTTGTTATCAGTAGAATTCCCCTTTTGCATTTTTACACATTTGTCCTCCTTTGACCTTTATGTTCATCATCCTCAATTCCTTCTTTCACTCTCAAAATGTCTCCATTGTTTTTGTTTTTAATTATCACCCCAAGAAATATTTTTAAAAAATAATTTTTATTGGTTTCAGAGAGGAAGGGAGAGGAGAGGAGAGGAGAGGAGAGGAGAGGAGAGGAGAGGAGAGGAGAGGAGAGGAGAGGAGAGGAGAGGGGAGGGGAGGGGAGGGGAGGGGAGGGGAGGGGAGGGGAGGGGAGGGGAGGGGAGGGGAGGGGAGGGGAGGGGAGGGGAGGGGAGGGGAGGGGAGGGGAGGGGAGGAGAGGGGAGGGGAGGGGAGGAGAGAGAAATCTGCATTGGTTGCACCTGATCTGCCTGGATCCAACCTGGGTATGTGACCTGACGAGAAATGAAATCAGACTCTTTGGTGCGTGATGTGCCAATCAACTGAACCACACTGCTGGGGGTTCTAATCCCATTGTTTTAATTTAATAATATTCCCATAGTAATCAAACATTTGGAAAAAAAAACACTTTTAATTTTGAGTCTATTCAGTGTCAAAATATTAAAATTCATTAATTACAAAGGAGCACTGATTCCACTTTAAACATGATAAAGGTGAACCTAAGAAATGTTAAGTAACTTATTTATGGGTAACTTAGCCCAGAAATGAAAGGACAAGTATTCAAATTTAAGTCTGGCTGAGTCCAAACATCATATTAGTGGCCATGCTTTTAAATAATCCCCGTTTTCTCTTATTCTATCAATGCCTAAATCATCTTTCTTTTCTTCTTTAGCCCTGAGAGATTAATAATAAATAAATGTAACTCATCCCTTTTGCTACTAATTTATAATGTCTTACGCTTTTGTTGGAAAGAATGTGAATTAAAAAAAAAATTTGAAGAAACTGGAGTATTCCAAATAAAATATAAACAAGTATGCGTGTAATATGATGAATGTGGTGAAAAGGAGTATTTTGTTTCCTTACAGTCATGAGATCAGGCTGGTTAAGTTCCTTGTTGAGTAATTGCTTGTATATGCTATGGATCTCTTAATAGCTGCTGGTGAAGAATAATCTTGAGGGCCTCCGAGCTATTCTATTTTTGTAATCAGAGGAAATAAAAATGAAATACATATGCCTGGAATCTGAACTGGGTTATATCCTCTAGTTACACATTTCTGAGAAAGTTCTTGGAACAAACATAGGTAATTAGACATTATTTATTTAATTCATTGAACAAATATTTTTTTTACTATCATTCAGATTTCCTTTTCTTTATTTTAGGGACATTTCTGTTTCAAATCCATACACTTTTATCCAACATATCGAATCCCCGTACATATCCCAGGAATTGTATTATGGTCCTATGTACCATATGTGTTCTAAAGGATTGGTATTAGTTCTAATTTCTAATTTTTCTTTTGCTTCTGAATCTATAATGACAGAAAAGCTCCTCAACCACTTTAATCCACAAATATTAATTCAGAAAATAAAACACTTATGACATAACATAATCCATTTTATTTTAATCTTAGACCCACTAAATATACTTGTGAAATGAAGACAGTGACTTCTATTATATTTACATAATATTTTCTCTTTGGTTGGAAGCAGGCTGATTAAAGTCTGTTTAACATCTCAAATTACTTACCGGTAAGATTTACCTAGTATACTTTTCCTTTTTGCAGCATTCCATTATTATGAACTCTCATTATGAGGTAGATCGAGGTGAATTAAAGGCTAGGGAACAGCAAACAAACACAATAGGAATAAGAAAGAATAAACCACTCACAAGATAAAAGTCAAACAAGTCTTACCTGTTTTATTGTAGGTTTTATTAGCAAAGGGAACTAAAAATATTTCTTCATCTGTAACCACGTTTTCAATCTTAGGTCATAAAATAAAACCTCTTACTGAGGTGTTTTAAAAAGTTTTCTAATAGCTATTTCCTTATTAAGAAAAACAAATGTATTATAGTGCCAAATAAAATTTTAATGTCTTTCTCTGTCTATGTTCACATCAGCCAATGTCTAAACACTAAAATGTTAAATTATCATATAAATGTACAGCTAAATTGGTTTCATAAAATAGTCATCAAGCTGTGCCAATTGTCAAAGAGACTAAATACAAGCCACACTAATAAAAGTTCACAATAAATTACTAAGTGTCATAAAATCATTTTTTTCTGTTAGTAATGAATCATTAAAGTAAAAGCTTTTCTTCCTTAGCTGCAGGATATATAATCAAGAGACAGAAAATTATCTTGATTAACATCTTTAAGTTTAGTTCAGAGATTAAAAGAAATAAAATATATTACTTACTAATTTCTATGATCATAAAATGGATGTGATGGAGAAGGATTCCAAAATAATGATGATTTTGCTACCACCTGAAAATTCAAGGAAATTATTTTTTTTTAAATCACAAAAAATAGTCTTTTATCTTGAAAACATTTTATACCACTTTGTTAAACTACAATTTCAAAACGTACCATGTGCATGCTTCTTGAAAATATTTTTTAAAACCTCTATAATCAGCTGAAACCGATTTGGCTCAGTGGGTAGAGCGTAGGTCTGCAGACTGAAGAGTCCCAGGTTTGATTCCAGTCAAGGACATGCACATTGGTTGCGGGCACATCCCAGGTGGGGGTTGTGCAGGAGGCAGCTGGTCGATGTTTCTATCTCATTGATGTTTCTAGGTCTCTATCCCTTTCCCATCCTCACTGTAAAAAAATCAATAAAATATATTTAAAAAAACCCTCTATAGTCAAATTATTCTATCATTTAATAAGGAAATAATACAGAATTATTAGATTTTACCCAAGATAAAATTCTGGAAACTCAGTTTGACTTAAAGTTTTCCTGAAAATTTATATATTAATGAGAAGAATTGAATTTTCATGACACAAAGTCAATCCACTCTATAAATCCATTCTTATTTTATTTATAACTTGGAATTCTTCAACCTCTCAAATATATCTCAAACTTTAAATTTCTTTCAAAAGTACAAACTATCTAATAATATTCAGCATCTTCTATTTTATGTCATGGGAGCACAATTCCCAAGATTTGCTTAATGTAAGTACATTCTATAGGATAGAATTAGAATTAACACTTGTGTATTATAAAATTTTAATCACTGTGGAGGGAAAAATTGCAAGGCATTAAAAAAACAGAGACCAGTGAAATGTCTTCAGCCCCTCTCAAATATAATGAGCATTTATTTTAATTGTTATTAATGCTCACCTGAGGATATTTTTTTCCATTGATCTTTTAGAGAGTGGAAGAGAGAGGGAAAGACAGAGAGAAATATCAATTTGTTGTCTCCTGCATGGGCCCTGACCAAGACCACTGTCAGAGAGGAGCAACCAAAGTACATGCCCTTGACTGGAATGAAATCTGGGATCCTTTGGTCTGCAGGCTGACACTCTGTCCACTGAGCCAAATCAGCATGATCAAATAATTTTTATACCAAATGCAATACATCTGCTCTTATGAAAAATGGTACAACCTACCAATAATCTGAGAGACTAGGATCTCAAGCTGGTCAACTGGGTCACCGCGGAACATACGGCTGAGAGAACGTGGCCCCATATCTGCACTACAACCCAAGTAAGAAGTATTAAGCAGCTATTTGGACAAGGGGCAGTGTGTCCCTGGGCAGAAATTTGGAGGTAATGGTTAAATCAATTTACTATTTCCTTTTGCCTTGCCTGTCAAATAAATAAATAGGCCAGTAATATATCTATTAAAATACACAAAAATCCAGAATAAGCAAATAATGTATATACACTTTAACAGCTGATAGCTCAATTTTTAAAAATGAAATGTATTTTAATATACATTGCATTTATAATTATTCAGTGTGTGTATACATTTTTTGGTACACACCATAGAGTGAGTTTTTAAGTTGGGAGATGCAGACATGACCTAATCTCTCTAATGTGATCTTAGTATTAGAGAATAATGTCAAATGATGTTGGATTAATTTCTCAAGAAAAATAGTAATAAAATATCATACTCATCTGTTTCCATGTGAAGAAAAAAAGAACAATAGCTATTATGTTGTGCTGTAGGTACCTCAGCAACAACTTCAGGCTTTTCTCTAAATTATCTTTGAAATAATCACTTATTGCCTTTCTGTTTCCTTATAGAATAACAAATCCATGGCATCTATTGTATTGTGGCTTCTGCTTACAGCCTTCCTTTATTGTGTATCTATGCTTGACAATTTTGCTTCTCTGCCATGTATTAAATACTGCAAATACTGAGAATATAACTGAAATATCCATTCCCATTCAGAATAGAGACCAGTGTTGCAATGAATGTTAATTCATTGCAGTAACCACCAGCGTGAGTAGACTTAGTTGCCCTTAGATAAGCCTCTAATGACTGGTCTATTTGGAAATGAATAAAATAGGAACATCACATGCTATACAAATTATCATAAAAATACCTGATAGTTTTCTGAAGAAGTCTATAGACTTGGAATGCACTTATGCTAGTACTACTGGGCTGCACCCTCTCCAGTCTGAGACCCCTCGAAGGATGTCCTACTGCCGGTTTATAGGGATCAGGCCTAAACCAGCAGTCGGACATAACTGCTCACCTGCCTGCCTGCTTGATTGCCCCTAACCACTCTGCCTACCAGACTGCTTGCTCCCAAATGCCTTTCCCCGCCAGCATGATCACCCACAACTACCCCCTGTGCCAGTGTGCTTGCCCCCAACTTTGCCCTTGCTGGCCTGCTCACTCCAAACTGCCCCCCCACTGTTCTGATCACCCCCAACTGACCCCCCCACTGACAAGCCTGCTCACCCCCAAATGACCCCCCTGCTGGTCTGCTTTCTCCCAACTGCTCCCCCTCAACAGCCTGATCACCCCCAACAGTCCCCCACCCCACCAGCCTGATCACCCACAACTGCCATCCTATTCTGGCCTGATTATCCACAACTTCCTTCCCCTCTTGGCCTCTAATCGCCTCTACCTCAGCCCTGCCACCATGGTGTTGCCCAGAAGAACATCCCGAAGGTCTCCTGGAAAGTGTCCCAGTCTAATTAACATATTACCCTTTTATTAGTATAGATAGAGGCCTGGTACATGGGAGAAAGCCAGCTGGTTTGCTCTGAAGGGTGTCTCACATCAGGGTGGGGGTTCCCTTGGGGAATAGGTGGCCTAAATAAGGAGCCTGTGGTGGTTTTCAGGCCAGCCATGTCCCCATGGGGTGAGGGTCCCCACTGGGGAATGTGGCCAGCCTGGGTGAGGGGCTGAAGGCTGCTTTTAAGCTGGCCACAACTCCTTCAGGGTGGGGGTTCCCGCTGGGGTGCCTGGCCAGCCTGGGTGAAGGGCTGATGGCTGTTTGCTGGCTGGCCATGCCCCCCTGCAGGGACCCTCACCCCATGGGGGCATGGCCAGCCTGGGAGAGGGGATGAGGGCTGTTTCTAGGCTGGCCATACTCCCTAGTGGGGACTCTTATTCCATGGGGGTGTGGCCAGCCTGGATAAGGGGCTGAGGGCCATATATAAGCTGGTAATGCCCCCAGGTGACCCAGGCCCCCAGCCCCAGCTTGAGGGGCAGTCAGGGTGGGTGGGGTCAACCCAAGCCTCCTGTTTGCTCCAGCTCTTGGCTGCCACCATCTTTGTTGGGTTAATTTTCATTCTTGCTCATGATTGGCTGGTGGGTGTAGCAGAGGAATGGTCAATTTCCATGTTTCTTTTTTACTAGTGTAGATAATCACTTATGTTACATGAGGTAACAGATGTTATTTAAATGTTAGTAATTATAATTACAATTGACAATATTTTCAATTAATGGCTACCAGCAAAAATAAATAATTTATATAATTAACAATTAATTATTTAAATTATTTTTATAATTTTATGTAAATGTTCATATAATGTATGAATTTTAATTATTAAAAACTATATGTAAACTTGTAAATAAAATATAAGTATGAAATTAAAAATGACAAACTTAATAACTTAAAGGTAAAGCAAGGTTATTATGCATAGAAGAGTGATTTGGAACCTTCAATGATTCAGTGACCTAAGGATTACATTCCATTTATTTCATTGGAAGTCATTCAAGCGGAAATATTTCTCAGGCAAATGTATGAAAATTAAAATCCTTTCAGAGAAAGATAAAACCTACGAAGGCTAAAAATACTCAGGTGATTCTTATATCATGTCTAAGATAAGTTGTCACTCTTACTTTAAAATCAATCATTTAGAAAGGACAGAGGTTTCATTATTTTTTTCCCCTAATTAGTGCTTATAATATTTTTACAATACTTTAATGAAAGTACATGTATATTCATTCCACTCAAAAAATAAGCTTAGGGAGACTCTAAATTTGGAGACCTATAATATTTAAATAATGACTTGCCCATGAAAGAGGAAAAATATAATATTTGGGTAAATACACTTAAATGTCAAAAAGAGCTCATGCATTAGAAAATGAACCAATATACTCTATATAAATTTTTCTATTAATATATCATTTGTTGATCAATAAAATGTGTAGGTATAAGAGCACATAAACATTGTGGCCTTAGAAAAGAATCAACCATGAACAATATAATAGGGAGAGAGCTAAAGTTCAAATAGATGGAAAGTAAACTTCCTTAAGCATAGAAAAGAGAGAGATGCATTATAACCATAGAAACTAAGTAGACTTCAAGAACAATTGGTAAGATTTAAAGTGCTGTATATCAACTATTGAACCTGTAGGAAAAAGGCATTCTGAATTAAAAAAATAAATAAATAAAGCAGCATAAACAAAAGAAGGAGGGTTTAAAAGGCGAAAAAATCACATCCTATTGAAGTAATAAGATATAAGGCTAAAAATGAAATTTTGTTTGAAAAGGTTTCAATTTCTTCATTAATTTAACAAATATTAATTGATTCTCTTCTATAGACAAACATAAGCTTAGCTAAATGTATAGTTGTGAACAAAACAGATGCACACTGTTGTAAAGAGACTATCAAGAAAAGTGTCTCATTCTAATTGTTATCACACTACAAATAAAAAAGTATGAGGTATTATGCGATGACATAAATGATAGCCCTTAAACATCTGGTAAGGTGACCATATGTCTCAAGTTTATTTTCTCTTCCCCTCCTTAAGATATACTATTCATACTTCTTCCTTTTCCCTCCTCCACCAACTTCCTTGTAGTCACACTTGATGAATGTCCTAGCCTTTTATTTCACTAAGAAATCTCAGGCTAGAAAGAACTTGATGCATTCAAGTGTTTGAGAAATCTCTAGGCCTTGAATATGGTGGGAAAAGCAAGATTAGGGTGTGATTATGTCGTTGGAGCAAGAGTCTAATAGATCTGACTTTAAATGAGGCATATGGCCCGCCAGCGGTGAGTTTGATATGCTTGGGTGGTGCAGGTACTTTCATTTGTTATTCAACATATATTTACTGAGCATTTATAGTAGATCAGGTGCTGTTCTGATGCAGGAGACATAATGGCGAGCAAGAATTGGGGAGATTCCTGGTTCTAGTTGGAAAGAGTAAGACAATAAATGAATAAACTTTTTATACATGTCAATCATATCTCAAAAAAGGACTAAAATATAAGAAAAGTAAATAAAGACTATTTCATAAGTGCTGTGATCTCAAAAGGATACGGAGAAGGCAATGGTTAGCAATTTAGGATGGGTAGTGGAGATAGCTATTTAATTGGTGCAGTTAGAGAAACTATCTCTACGGTGTAATTTAACTGAGGAGAAAAAGTCAATATGGGATGGATGAGAACAAATCAGAAAGACCAGTGTGAACAGGTCCCTTCATTAAGTGATATTGGCATATGTAAAGGAGAGAAGAAAAGCAAATATGACTCAGTTATTGTAAACCTTGAGGGGTGAGATAAGAGATAAAGTAAACAAGAGCTTTGCGATGCAGAGTATGACTAATGATAGAAAAATTTGGACTTTTTTCAAAATGCAAAGAGGAGTCATTGTATTATTATAAGCTGTAAAGTGTCATGTTTAAAATTATTCTTCAAAAAGACTAGTTTGATTGTTAAGTAGAAAATGAAATGTAAGAGATTGAAATGTAAGTAGCCCTTTTTTACTCTCAAATGTCCTACTCAGAAAGATATCTATATGATGGCTATCTCTTCCATCTTTATAGAGTTTATATGGTTAAATCATATGGGTCTTAGTTTTTTTCTAACTGACATTTCACTTAGCATAATAATCTCAAGATGCATCCATGGTGTTACAATTGGCAGTATTTTATCTTTTCATTTTTATTCATTTATCTAAAATATATTTTTACTGACTTCAGAGATAAAGGGAGAGGGAAAGAGAGAGAAGCTTCAATGATGAGAGAGAATTATTGATTGGCTGCCTCCTGCATGGCCCCCACTGGAGATTGAGCCCACAAACTGAACATGTGCCCTTGACTGGAATTAAACCCAGACTCTTCAGTCTGCAGGCCAACACTCTATCCACTGAGCCAAACTGGCTAGGAATAATTTTATTTTTAATTGCCATATAGTATTACATTAATTTCAGGTTTAAAACATAGTGAGTCAACATTTATATACCTTATGAAGTAATCACCACAATAAATCTAGTAACTATCTGTCTATGATGCCTAAAGTAACCATTGTTTTAAATAGTTGAACAGCTATTCATATATCTTTTGGCCACTTGTATGTCTATTTGAGAGAGGTTTCTGTTAAAGTCCCCTAACTTTATTTTTAATTGGATTGCTTATATATTTGATGTTGAGTTACATGAGTTCTTTATTTATTTTGGATATTAGCCCCTTGTCAAATCAACCAATTGAATAGTAGGTGATATTTACAAGCAACTTCGCAGGATACTTTTGATGTGTCATTTGAGTTTTATCTCATTGAATTTAAATTCAAAATAATAATGTTACTTCTACAACTAATCTACCATTGTTAAACTGCTTGACTAATGTTTCAGAGTGAGAAAACATTTGGAATTACTGGTTATAGGATTTCCCAATTAAAATAGAGAATTATAACAATATTAAGGATATTTGCTGTTGTGGGATTAAAGTGTTGGACATTGTGTTATTAAAACTGTAAGGATGGAAGAAATAGCCATCATATAAAAAGATCAATTAATGGGAAGTTTCAAAATATTTTGTATAAAATAGGGAAATTTGGTCAATACAGGAAGGAGCTGGCAGTCAGATTAAGATGTTTATAACTGAGATCTTAGGAGATGTTGCAGATATTGGTGATAATGTCAAAAAAGAACATTCTGAGAAGTTACAATTAATGGGAACAACAACCACTGGAGATCAAAGAGTTATAAGGTAAGAGTCAGTAGAGTTGAACATACCACATTTGTGGCTATTTTTGTCTCCAGATGATGCTTGGAATAATTGTGAATAGAGTGATGGTAAAATAAGTGCTAAGTTCTGGGAATAAAGAGGAGTATTCAAAAAGTTGGCATATAGCCATAATAAAAGAAAAAAAGGTAATAGCATAGGGAGGAATTCACTTAAAAATATTATGCTTTTTGAATTAGAAGTAAAGAGAAACATGAAAACTTCAGTGGGGAACAAGTAGGATATGATACCACCTCCAGACTCAAAAGCACATGTTATAGAAAAAGAATATTCTATCCTCCAAGCTAAATGTTTGAGTCTTTTGTTTTCTTTAACAGGGCAGGGTTTGTTTGTGTAGTTTTAAAAATAATATTGTGGCATCTACAGGTATAAAAGTACTTTAGCATTTGGATTCCATTGCTAATCATTTTTGAAGAAAAATCATGGTTTTATTTTGCAAATTTAGCAGTATATTCATAGTTGAAGTTGTGTCATTGCTTTTAAGCAAACCTGAAAATTTTAAATATAAGAAGACAATTTAAAAAATTGTTTAAGGAAGTACTGAGGATTAAAACAAACAAAAGAAAGTTAGCAAATATCTGACCAGAAATGTTTGAACAGTATTGATAACAGGCAATTACAAAATTTTGAACTTATACTGAAAACCATAAAATATTTTAAATAAAATACTCATGATTATTGCATTTATACAAATGGTATGCTACACAAATCCTTCTTAATTTCATAGGAAACAAAAATAAAATTAATTAATCTTGGAAGTTATGCTTCTATCCACAGCTTGTCACTACAACCATAAAATCTATTTGACATGACAAAAATAAAACATCACTCTTTTTAATTGGTAGAAGCAGGCATATTACAGTGTGCACATGTATGATCATTTTAGGTTTTAGTTCTAGCAAACATTACATGTGATATACTTGATATATGAAATATATATCTATATCTATATCTATATCTATATCTATATCTATATCTATATCTGTATCTGTATCTATATCCATATCTATATCCATATCTATATCCATATCTATATCCATATCTATATCTATCTATATCCATATCTATATCCATATCCATATCCATATCCATATCCATATCCAGATCTATATCTATATCTATCTATATCCATATCTCTATCTCTATCTCTATCTCTATCTCTATCTCTATCTCTATCGAGATAGAGATAGAGATATGGATATGGATATGGATATAGATATAGATATGGATATGGATATAGATATGGATATAGATATAGATATGGATATAGATATAGATATAGATATAGATATAGATATAGATATAGATATAGATATAGATATAGATATAGATATAGATATAGATATAAAATTCACTGAGCATAAATCTTCAGAATTACCCCCTTACACATGGGGGATACAACAAAGGCTCCCACCCATATATGACTGAAGCCACAGATAATATCAAATACCATGTTTTTTTCTATATATGCATATCTATGAGAAAGCTTAATTTATAAATTAGACCCAGTAAGAGATTGACAACATAACTAATAATAAGATAGAACAATTATAACAATATACTGTAAAATAGGAGCGGCTTGAACACAAACGCTGCAATACTGCTACAGTGGGTCTGATAATCAAGAGGACTGCTAAGTGACTAATGGGCAGGGAGCACATACAGTTCAGATACTCTGTACAAAGGGGTGATTCATGTTCTAGCCAGGACAGAGGGGTTGGTGTGAGATTTTATCATGATACTCAGAATGGTGTGCAATTAAAAACTTATGGCTTATTTACTTATGGAATTTTTTATTTAATATTTTTAGACTTGGTTTGATACCCCAAAAAGCAAAACTGAGATAAAAGGGGGAATATTGTAACAAAAAGTCCTTCAGGATCTTAGCTGTGACTGTTATTAGAGTTCCCCATATTCCAAAAGCCAAAATTGTCCCACTTTTATCATGCTTCCCAAGTTCACAATCATGGAAGATTTATGTTTTAAATGTACACAAAATTATACTAAGACTAGAGGCCTGGTGTATGAAATTCGTGCACAGGTAAGGTCCTTATGCCTGGCCAGTTATCATTCTCTTACAGTAATTTAGTAGTTGGGTCACTTGATTTTTTAAATCATACCTAATTCAAAGCAATAAAGTGATACAATTAGAATGTTGCCCATTCTATAGTATTATAAAGAAGCAGAGAGCTTATCAAGAAGTTGTAAAAAAATAAATGAATAAATGAGTAAGGGAGAGCCAAATTAAGGACAATATTACAACTGAATAAATTTTCCAGAACATGTTTTTATCAAAATTGCAGTCATTTATTTGGGTGATTATTTTGTTTGTTTGTTTTGTTTTGTTTTAAGGACTACATATAGAAAATATGTAGAAATGAGTTTATTTAAATTCTACATCATAAAAGTAAGGTCCAAGAAAATATTGGTAAGTTCCTAAAATATACAATTACATGTGAATCCTCCATTATTTTTCTATATATTAATTTCAGTAGAATGTGAATGGTTTAAACTATCTAGAATCCACCTCTCCTTATGTAGAATAATTAATTAAAACAACAGAAACACAACTTTATGAAGAATAATGACACATTTAATATAACTACTAACATAAGGTTTATATTAGGTTGTCATTTAAAAATGGCATTCTGAATCTAAGAGATCAAATCATGAACTTATGTATTAACTAGAGGCCTGGTGCATGACATTCATGCACTGGGAGGAGTCCCTTAGCCTGGCCTGAGCCCTATCGTAGTCCAGGACCCCCAAGGGGTTCCTAGTGCTGCTGAGGCAGAAGAGGCTCCCACCAGCACTGCTGCACTCCCCAGCCATGAGCCCAACTTCTGGCTGAGTGGCACTCCCCCTGTCGGAGTGCACTGACCACTAAGGAGCAGCTTCTGCATTGAGCATCTGCCCCCTGGTGGTCAGTGCATGTCATAGGGACCAGTCGTTCCACAGTTCGGACTATTTGCATTTTAGGATTTTATTATATAGGATAAAAACTTAGAAATACTGTTTAGGTGACATTTATACAAGAAAGCCATACATATTTAAAAGTTGTCTTTATTTTGAACTTTGTCAATAATAATATATGAGAAATATTTTTACATCCAAGGCAAAATATGTGTTGTAATTTAAAACATTTTGAGATGTTGACTTGCATACATATATTAAGCAAAGAATAAACTTCATGTGTCAATCTGTATTTTGGCTTCAATAAGCTCCTTCACAAAATGTAAGTTGCCAGAAATATTTCTATCTTTCCTTATAAATTATTACCAGCAGCTGATATTATAAGAACTCATCTGTGAATTTTCTATAGGAATGATAACATTCTAATATAATTAATTTGTTTTTTTTTAAATTCACATATTTATTTAAATTTCATTTTTGCATCTTCTATATTTTCTCCCTGAAATGAATATGGGGTGTGTTTGTGTGTGTGTGTGTTTGTATAATTGAAACTACCTCAAATTCTTGTCTGCACAGGTATAAGGAAAATGAGCCTCAGGTTTTTACATACACAGATGTGATGAAATTAGCTACTTCATCAAGAATGTTTTGATAGGAGTTGAAAGACAGATATTTTTCCCAAGGCATCCAAAATGTTGTTTTAAGACATACTCAGCTATGCTTTCATTAATTTTGTTGTATAAGAGCACTTATATTATTAAAAAGATGCTATAATCATAAGTTAAAAAAGAATCTCATGAAATAGAATACCCCTTATGATTATCATTTTAAAATTATTAATCTTAAATGATACCTGTAAAATTGTAAACTGAATTCATAAAAATAATTATTTCTGCATGGTGAAATTACAATCTTTTTTTTTTTTTGGTTAAATTTCTTGCATTTTTACAAAATATACCCAGTAAGAACTTATAGATTATTAATAGAAGATGAATTAAATATTAGTGATTTTAAATGTTACCAAAGTTAACATTTCGTTTACTCTATATGTGCTGCATCTCATGTACAATCATGAATGTAAATCCCAATTAAGCTTTATCCAAATAGTGAAAAAAAAGAAAGAAATAGACCAAGATGACTGCATAGGTAAATACCTGAACTGCTGCCTTACACAACAATCTCAAAACTAAAACTAAAAGATAAAACAGACATTATCCAGAACCACAGGGAGGCTGGCTGAATGGAAATTCTACAACTGGAAGGAAAGAGAAAATTACACTGACACTCACAGGAGCTGCGGAAGTAAAGGCAGAGGTTTGAAGGGGCATGCATGCAGAGAAGGCTAGAAACTCAGTATGTGGGTGTCTTTCTCAATCAGGAGGGAGACAAAAAGCTCCTGATTCTCTAGGTAAGACTCTGGGGACTCAGACTCATTCGGAGAGAAACTGAACTGTCTGGCAGTGGGTGAAACTCTAGCAGCTTTCTCTCAGGGGTGCTTGCAGCAATTACTGCGGGACACTGAGACCCAGGGGCCTCTTAGGGCAGGGCTGACTGGAAGCCATTGATGTTTGCTTCGCTCTGAGACTTTGCCCCATCCAAGTTGAGCACAGAGGTTTTTGCATATGAATGGCCTGGACCTTTGAATTCTAAACTTACCTAACAAACTGAAGCTGAGTCAGTGAGACCCAGAATATCCAAAAGAAGGCCCAAGGCCTAGGTGACCAGATCATCCGGCTTTTGGCCGGACAGTCCCGATTTTCAACAATTTTTCCCGCGTCTCATGGCGTTTTTAAAAAACTCCTGATTTTTGGAAAGATTGGAAATATTCTTTCCAAAAATCGGGACTTTTTAAAAACGCCATGGGAGGCGGGAAAAAATGTTGAAAATCGTGTCTGTCCCACCAAAAGTGGGATGATCTGGTCACCTTACTCAAGGCCCTCCAGCAGATGGCATTGCTTTACAGCTGGGCCTCATCTGGGCACCTCCAAAATCCAAACAAAGAAGAGGAATCTGCATATCTCTCAGTAGATCCTGCTGGGTGGCCTCAGGCAGAGGCTAAATTACTACCTCCTTTGAGATCTAAGAGCCAGTGTACCCAGGGGTCACAGTAGGACCATCCAGATTACAATTCCTCAGATCCATAAGGGACACACTCAGGAGGCAGACTCAGTGAGCACCAAAACCCCACTGAAGCAAGTCTTATCTCATAAGGGTGTCTTCAGCATAGTTCTTCCATCTTAGACACATCTGATCTTCACAGCCAATTGTCCTGGAGGTCAATTTATCCCAGTGGTATCAACAACAATCAAGGCTTAACTATAAGACTATGCACACAGGCCACAAAGGGCTACACCATGCATGTCCACCTCAGGTAACTGGGAAGGCTGAGCCACTGGGCCCTGTAGGACACCTAGCAAACAAAGCCATTCTATCAACTCAGAGAAGCAGCCAAAATGTGGAGACAAAGAAACAAGTCACAAATTAAAGAAATGGAGGAAATCAAATGACTGGATGTAGGGTTCAAAACCATGGTTATAAGCTTTTTCAAGAATTTTCTAGAAAAGGCCAATAAATTTATGGAGACCTTTGAGGATATGAAAAAGGACCAACTAGAAATTAAGCATACACTGACTGAAAAAAAAAAAAAAAAATATATATATATATATATATATATATATATATATATATATATATATATATAAAGATCCAATGGCAGACTAGAGGATTGCAAGAATCAAGTCAAAGATTTGAAATACAAAGAAGCAAAAAACACCCAACCAGAAAAGCAAAAAGAAAAAAGAATCCAAAAATATGAAAATAGTGTAAGGAGCCTTTGGGACAACTTCAAGTGTACCAACATCTGAATTATGGGGGTGTCAGAAGAAGTGAGAGAGCAAGATACTGAAAACCTATTTCAAGAAATAATTACAGAAAACTTCTCCAACCTGGTGAAAGACTCACAAGTCCAGAAAGCACAGAGAACCCCGAATAAAAGGAATCCAAAGAGGACCAAAACAAGACAAATCATAATTAAAATGCCAAGAGCAAAATACAAAGAAAGAATATTAAAAGCAGCAAGAGAAAAACAGTTACCTACAAGGGAGCACCCATACAATTGTCAGCTGATTTCTCAACAAAAACTATGCAGACCAAAAGAGAGTGGCAAGAAATATTCAAAGTGATGAACAGCAAGAACCTACAACCAAGATTACTCTACCCAGCAAAGCTATTATTCAGAATTGAAGGGCAGATAAAGAACTTCACAAATAAGAAAACCCTAAAGGAGTTCATCACCACCAAACCAGTATTATATGAAATGCTGAAAGGTATTCTTTAAGAAGAGGAAGAAAAAGAAAAAGGTAAAGATAAAAAATATGAACAACAAATACATATCTATCAACAAGTGAATCTAAAAGTCAAGTGAATTAAAAATCTGATGAACAAAATAAACTGGTGAATATAATAGAATCAGAAGCATAGAAAGGGAATGGACTGACAATTCTCTGGGGGAAAGGGAAAGGGTGTAGGAGGTGCAGGAAGAGACTGGAGAAAAATCTTAGTCCTATGGATGAGGACAGTGGGGGTGAGTAAGGGCAGATGTTGGGGTGGGAACCTGGTGGAGAGGAGCTATGTGGTGGGTGGGAAAGAGGAACAATTGTAATAATCTGAACAATAAAGATTTATTAAATAAAAAAGAAATAGCAATCAGAAGTGGACAGTTTTTATTTCATCTATGACACCAAAAAAATAAAATAGAAATAAGAATTTGTTCCCACTTTGTACATGGGGTGCAGTTCTGTATTTACAGATTTTGCATGTAAACATAGTGAACACAATTCCCTGATTTTAAGCCTGTAGAATCTGCCTGACTTGATCTGAAACTAGATTTTACCATTACTAACTTTGTGGTTCTAGCAAATCCCTTTACTACCTTATTTATCACTTGTAAAATGAGGATAATGATAGAGTTGTTGGGATTACATGGGTGAATATATGTAAATCCCTTAGTTAGCACAATGATTGGAAAATTGTGAGTGTACAATTCACAATAACTTGCATTACGTTTATTTATTTATTTTGTTCTTGCTGCTGTTTTTGCTTTTATTTTATGCCCCTAGTAGAATAAACCAAAATTAATCTTTGCTTTGTTCAATATCTAATTATTTCTGCCAGGTCTTCTTTTTACTTTGACATTCAAATATTCTCAGATTTACTAAAAGTGTGAAACTATAAATAGAATAAAAACAGAAGTGTATCTGTGACCACTATGGGCCAGGAATAACAAAAGCACAGCCTTATATTAAACTAGAGGCCCAATGCAATGAATTTGTGCAAGAGTAGGCCTTCACAGCTGCGGAGGCTGCCTGGGTGAAGCTGCGGCAGCTTTCTCATTTCCTGTGGCTGCAGCCCTGGCTTTGTCTGGAAGGATGTCCTAATTAGAATATTTTGCTTTTATTATTATTATAGATCATGTTCTTTATAAAAATAGTATTATTCTCATTTATAGGTGGGTCATCTATGGAAATAATAGGTTGGAAATTGCCCAGTGTCACATTATAATTGGTAGAGTCAGGATTTGTTCTCTTGAGATCTATTTCTTTAAACACACACACATGCACATACACAAAACCACACATGCACACACAAGTATGAGTCCACGAATGTGTGTCCACACAAGTGCACACACATACACATATACACACACACAGCCTATAGAAACAAACTAAAAACCATATCCACTATCTTTAATACAGTAATGGCAAAATATTTACAGTCAACCTAAATATTAAAAATAAGAGGAATGATAACAGAAATCATTGGACATGAATACTATGGAGTTACTTTAAAGTTATTAAATAATAAAAGTGTTTGCATTGGCATAAGCTTCTGTTTCATGGGCTAAAGAAGCATGTTGCTAAACAACATAATGTAAAAAATATATGAAAACATGTATATTTAAATTATCTAGAAGAATTCTAATTATTAAATTTGGTAATGAGGCAGGGCAAAGAAAGGGATCTGAAATTTTTACTTCCTTTTTACATTTACAAAGAACATGCATTACTACTAACTTAAAATAATGACTTTTTAATTATATTTGTACAATATTTGCTTTTATACTGTTAAAGCATAACATTCTGGGTCATTTTGCTCATAGAATCTACAGAGCCTTAATTGAAAATTATCAACTGTATTCAACTTAGCCATTCATAATTGCAAGTTCCTAAGTAACTACATAAAAGTAAACAAACAATACTACAAACTTAACAGCCAGATTGGTTGTTAAAGTGCAAAGTACTCATCACTTCCTTACATGAAAAATAATTTTTGAGAGTAAAGCCAAGATTACGTTTTAGATTAGCAACGACATGATGATGGAAGAGAAGATACTGCAATGTTTCAATGTTTATTTATGAGGATAAAACTTTTGAGTGGCTCAATTGTGCTTATGTATCATATGTATTACCTTTCTTCTGTTGGTATTCATTAGCAGAAAAGGTTATACTTGGTATTACTAATTTGTTGGTAGGAAATCCCTTTAATATCTTTCTATTTTTTAAATCATTGCCACCTCCAATTCATGAGATGTTGCACAATCTGAGGTATTAAAATTCTAATTCTTTCAATTATTTACATTTTTAACCTTGTATAAATAAATTAGCTTGCTGTCTCTATGCATAGCATTAAAATGAAGACACAGGTTTTAACTTAAAAGTGCTTTTTCTGGATAATATCTAAAGTGATTATGAAGCACCTTTAGAGCACAATAAAGTTGAATAACTATTTTCCTTGTAACCATTTTCCTCAGATTACCTAACACATCAGGGAGGAAATCAATATCCTTATTCAATTTCATTTTCCATTTTCACACAGCACAAATGCTTACACATATGCTTATATCGTGACTTATAAATAAATGATACTAATTACCCAACATTTTATCGCTTTACTTGGAAAAACAATCAGACCATTTGTGTCCTAGTATTTTCCCTTAACAAACAATTGCTGTTTAAGCTTTATTAGTTTGGTATTCCTTTCTGAGATTCTGTTCAGTGACCTCTCAAATATATTTTTTGGTGTGCTAAAGTGTTATCTATATTATTTCTGATTTTCAAATGGCTTTTTTTATTTGTTTGTTATTGTCTCATTTATTTTTATCACCAAAATTTAAATATGTATTTATATGATATATTAATCACCCTCGTTAATTATGTGGTTGTGGATAAAAAGAATGTTCAAATGACATCAGAATACATCTGATACAAGTGAACAAAACATAATACAGGTATTAAATAATTCAAATAATTTTAAGGCATACTTATACAAAGTGTTCTTGATGTATTCTCAATCTCTATTATTAATTTCAATTGCATATTAAGTAGTTTATAAGTCAAGGGCTTTCAAAGGCAAATATATTATTAAACCACTTGATTTCTAAATTAATATTTGATGTAATTAAATTTAAAATTAATAACCCACTTTTTATTAGCCCTTAAATTTAACTTAAGAAATGCTTATATTTTCATATTTAACACTAAGTAATGCTTTTACCCAGTTGTACCTGTCATTCTAATAATATTGAGAGGGGGAAAAAAATAAACATTGAATGTTGCTTATTCCAAAACTTGGAAAACTCAAGTTTATTATTATATTTCCTTATACAACAAATAAGGAGTACATATTATGTATAAAATTTATAAGAATATCAAGTATCTTTAAACAATCTCTGTGCAATATTAAATACACATAATTTGTTGTTCATTTTTCAACTGAAATCTGAAGTAAGAAAACATTTTGACATTGAAATCACTAAGGTAGTTCATAATTATAACTAACATGCAGGATTTCCATATAATTACTAGTAGCCCTGCACAAGAATCTGTGCACCAGTAGCTCCCTGGGGGCCCTGGCTGCTCCACACCCACTGCCCGGAGGTCTCTGTGGCCCGGAAGCCCAGCTGCGGCTGGGTGTGGAACATTTGCTTCATCTCCATGGTGATGAAGCCAGATTCCGCCAGGCCACTCATGCTGCCCCCTCTCAGCGGCCACATGCCCCAGGACTGGGGGACTCTGGCGGGGCTGGGAGAACTGGGCACCATCATCTTATGGCTATGGGTGCCCCCATCTTTGTGACGGAATGATGGTTAATTTGCATATTACTCTCTTATTAGATAGAATAGATCATTTACACTGTGCATATATTATCTAAATGATTATTAAATGATTATTAAACTTAATTCTAAACTAAAACAGACACTTAATATATGAGCTTGAAATATTTCACTCTTTTAGTTTATAGGCACACATACCATCTGGTTACTCAAAATTCCCATTATTATAGTTGTTAGACAAAAGGCAGCCCCTCCTGCTCGATATCCCAAATCTGTTTTGGCATGAAAATTAATTCAGTAATTTTAAATTAAAGTTAAATGCTTAAAAAGTATTAGTTTGGTTAATTTTATGTGTTAATTGGGATAGGCTATGGAGCACAGCTGTTTGGCCAAATACTTGTCTTGTTGTTGCTGTGAAGGCATTCTTTTTAAATGTGGTTAACTTTTATTTATTGATTGATTTTTATTTCATAAACTTTTTTCTTTTATTATTATTTTTATGTCTTTATTGTTGAGAGTATTACAGATGATCCCCCCTATCCTCCATTGCCATCCTCTACCCAGATCCCACCTAACCCCAGGCCTTCACCATCCTTATTGTGTGTGTCCATGGGTAATGTATATATGAGTTCTTTGGCTAAACCTTTTCCAAATCCTCTTCCCTCTGAGATTTGTCAGTCTGTTCCATGTTTCCATGCCTGTGGTTCTATTTTATTCATCAGATTATTTTATTCATTAGGTTCCTTGTTCATTTATTTTGATTTTTAGATTCAATTGTTAGATAACCATTTATTGCCATTTTATTGTTCATGCTTTTATCCTCTTCCTCTTCCTCCTCTTCCTCCTCCTCCTCCTCCTTCTCCTTCTCTTCTTTCTCCTTCTCCTTCTCCTTTTCCTTCTCCTTCAACATATGATCTGAAACTGATGTACATAGAGTGGTGATGAATAACAAGGGAGATGAAATAATAGCTGTGACAATGAGAATATCAGGTCATAAAGACTCTAATGATTCTTGTAATACTGTTTTGGTGATGATGAACTCCTTTAGCTTTTTCTTACCTGTGAAGCTCTTTATCTGACCTTCAATTCCAAAAGATAGCTTTGTTGGGTAGAGTAATCTTGGTTGTAGGTCCTTATTTTTCATCACTTTGAATATTTCTTGCCACTCCTTTCTGGCCTGCATAGTTTTTGTTGAAAAATCAGCTGACAATTATTTGGGCACATCCTTAGAACTAAAAAAGCAATAGATAACTAACTGTTTTTCCCTTGCTATTTTAAGATTCTGTCTGTCTTTTACCTGTGGCATTTTAATTATGATGTGCCTTGGTGTCGGCCTCTTTATGTTCCCCTTGTTTGGAACTCTCAGAACTTCCTGGACTTGTATGTTTATTTCTTTTTATCAGATAAAGGAAGTTTTCTATCATTATTTCTTCAAATAGGTTTTCACCAATATCTTGCTCACTCTTTTCTCTTTCTGACAACCTCATAATTTGAAGTTGTCCCACATGTTCCTTATACTATCTTCATATTTTTGGTTTCTATTTTCTTTTTCCTCTTCTAATTGGATGTTCTTGTTTTTTGTTTCTTCATATTCTAAATCTTGATATGATTTTTGGCATCCTCTACTTTACTGGTTGATTCCCTCTAAATTATTCTCCATTTCAGTTGGCGTATCCTTTATTTCTGACTGGTCCTTTTCACGTCTTTGATGTTTTCACTTATTTCCTTAAAAGTCTCACTAAATTGCTTGACATTCTCACTAATATCCTTGAAGCTCTCATTAAGATCCTTGAGTAGCCGAGACTGGTTTGGCTCAATGGATAGAGCGTCGGCTTGGGGACTGAAGGGTCCCGGGTTCGATTCCGGTCAAGGGCATGTACCTTGGTTGCGGGCATATCCCAAGTAGGGGGTGTGCAAGAGGCAGCTGATCGATGACTCTCTCTCATCGATGTTTCTAACTCTCTATCTCTCTCCCTTCCTCTCTGTACAAAAAAATCAATAAAATATATTTTTTTTAAAAAAAAGATCCTTGAGTAACCTTTTAAACATTGTTTTCAACTCAGTATATAGTAGTTTTCTTGTTCCTATTTCATTTAATTCTTTTTCTGGAGATTTTTTTCTGTTCTTTCATTCCAGACATGTTTCTTTGTCTCTGCGTTTTGTCTGCCTCCCTGGGTTTGTTGCTCCGTGGTAGGTACAGTTGCTATGTCTCCTGGAATTGGTAGAGTGGTCTTGTGTAGTAGGTGTCCTCAGCCTCCTTAGTCACCTGAGCTGGGCACTCTAGGTGCATCCTGAGTGGGCTGTGTGCACTGTCTTGTTGTAGTTGAGCCTTGATTGTTATTGGCATCAATGGAAGGAATTGACACACAGTCCAATTGGCTTTGAGGACCAGCTGGAAGAGCTGCTGCGTAGAAGTCACCCTATGGAGCAGGACTTGCTTCAGTGGGGCTTTGGTGCTCACTGAATCTGCCCCTGAGTGTATCTCTTGAGGATGTGTAGAGTTGTAACCTGGCATGATCTGAAGCTGTACACTGGGTACACTGGCTCTGGGGCCTTCAAGGGTGTGCAAAGTCAGCAACTGCCTGTGCCCTACCTGGGGCCACCCAGCACAAGCTACAGAATGGTCTATAGATGGCTGCTACTGTGTTAGACTAGGAGGTTCCCAGACAGGTCAAGCTGTGAACCTTTGCTAGCTGCTGCTAGTGTCAGGCCTAAGGCCACTTATCAGGAGGTATGCAACACACTAAGTCCAGTTGTTGCTTGTTTGAGGAATTTAAGAAAGTCTGAAGCCTGAGCCAGAACAGGCGATTCTATGAAAAAGACACTGCAAACAGCTTGAGTGGGGCTGCAAATTGGGTGTGGCAGAATCTCAGTGAATCACTAGGAGGGGCGTGAATAGTGTGGGCCAGGTTGATGGAGACGCAGGTGTGGCTCCTGCCAGTCAGCTATGTGAGAGGAGAGGGTCTGGGAGAAAGCTGGTCCCTGAGTTCTGGCCCTGATGCCAGATAATTTAGTTCCTCCCCATATGTCCCTGGATCCTTTCGAACTGCTGAGCCAGTGCTGGAGCTCAGGGGAATGAGTCAGAGGGAGTAAGTCTGTGAGCTGGCCCTTTACAAGGAGCTGTCTAGGTCTTCAGCAGCCTTCTTGTCACTTAGCCATAATCCCTGCTGATTTTTTATAGCCCGAAGTTATGGGGATTTCTCTTTCTGGCTCTTTCACACTGAGCTGCAGGCCTGGTGTGTGGCTAGCACCTTTTTCTCCTAATTGGGGGTGGGGTTGGGTCTCCCTAGTCAACATATTCCTCCTGATTAAAACCACACCACATGTGGGTGTCTGCCCAGCCCAAACCTTTGCCCCTCCTATCAGTCTCAATGTGCTTTTGTATTTACTTCTCTAGTTGTGGGGCTTCCATTCAGCTATATTTTAGGTGGATCTAAATGACGGTTTGTCTTTACTTTAGTAATAATTTTGATGTGGTTGTGTGAGGAACCTAGATGACAGTGTAGGTAAACATTGGTTGTGAAAACCGGTATTTACCTACACTGCTAGCTTAGTTCCTTCTCATGATTCACTTTTAAATCAGTGGACTTTAACTAGAATGGATTATTCTTCATAACATGTATACACCTCATTCCATCAAATGAAAGCCTTAAGAACAAAGACTGAAGTTTCTCAAGAAAAAGCAATTCAGTCTCAAGATTGAAACATAAAAACCCTGAATGAATTTCTAGTCTAAAGATTTAAGAATGAAGACTGCTACCTCAACTCTCCTTTCAATTTCAAGGCTGCTGAATTGCTCTACATATTACAGATTTGTCACCCCCTACAATCATGTGAACATATTTAAAAAAAATTCTCTCTTCCTATCTCTCTCTCTCTCTCTCTACACACACACACACACACACACACACACACACACACACACACGTAGTTCTTTCTCTCTTTCTCTGGAGAACCCTGACTAATAAAAGCATTAACTTACTTCTATGAGCTAGTCACTGAGGATGGAGAGATACATATAGCAGGAGTACTTATTCTCATAATTCTAGTGGTGGCAAGTGGCAATAAGCATATTAGGTTATGAAAAGTGTTATAAAATAAAATTTAAGGAAGTAAGGGGTGAGAGAATAAAGTGAATTAGAGATGAATCTTACCTTTCAAATGGTTAGATAAACCTTCTTCTGGGTTATGACAAAGGCATGGATAATGTGTGGGTTTGGGGGATGGGCTTCAGTGTATGGGCAGAAACAAGAGCAGATGTAGAAAGAAGCTTGGGATCTTAAAGGAATAATAATAGGCTGATTTATTTGAAGACACTAGTAAGGAGCAACACTTAATTTAGAGAGCTATGCAGAGACGAGTTAATCTGGCCTACAGTAATGGTTAGAAATTTGGTTTTATTCTAAGCCTTTGGAATCTCTTGAATAGGGGGATGATTTAATCGGAAAACACCAATTACTTAATCATCTCAACATAGAAAAAGCCTATTATGACAGGCAAGCACAAATTAAATTGCAACTGATGAGCCCACTACATGATGAAACTGATTGTATGTTGAGTGTTGATGAATAACAAGGGAGATGAAGTAATAGCTGTGACGATCAATGACTCCAGAGAGCATAGTCCCACTCTGTTACTTTTTCTCAGACCTTCAAACCAGGGAATGATGCCTGGCCTGCTGAATCTATTACCTGAAGTCCAATCTCAAAACGTATGTAACAGCAATATTCAGATGTTATTTCACGTGAACACCCATTACTGTGATACTGCTTGTTAACACTGGGCCTCACCCATAGCTGTCTTCTCACCTGTATTTCCTGTTATTTGCCTCTTTCTCCTCTGAATATTCTATTTTGTCCCCACCTCAGAATCCACATATAACATTTGTGGAAAATGCTCAGCTGAGCCATTATTTTGAGGAGAAGGAGGAGAAGTTTGATTTTTTAAAAAAAATATAGATAATTCTTATTTTTTTAAAAATATATTTTTTATTGATTTCAGAGAGCAAGGGAGAGGGAGAGACAGAAACTTCAATGATGAGAGAATCATTGATCAGCTGCCTCCTGCATGCCCCACACTGGGGATCGAGCCCATAACCTGGGCATGTTTCCTGACTGGGAATCAAACCTTGATGTCCTGATTTATAGGTTAATGCTCAACCACTGAGCCATGCTGGACAGGAAATAATTCTTAATTTAGTTCTTTATATATAAAAATGCCAAATCATGATTATTCACATAAACTTTATCTTAGATACACTGTGTCTGTGTTACAGGTTAAGTTCTTCTGGAAGCCAACTGAGATGAAAGACTACTAGGAACTTCTCCTGCAGGAGATTTATTAGGAAGTACTACTGAAACCCACACCTGTGAAAGTAAGAGAAGGAAAGTGGACTTGGGTAGAAGAAGTTGAGATGTGATGCATTTTCCAGCCATGCTCTTGGCTGATCTCTCTGAGTGATCTGAATGTGGAATAGCCCTTCAAACTTCTCTTGAGCTCAGTTAAGATGGCTTGGCCTTTAAAGCTTCTGGTTGGTCAGTCATTGAGTTTGGGTCACTCTGGAAAGGCAAACTGGAGAGAGGCCCCCTTTTTAGCTCAGGCATCACAAGTAAAACTGAAAACTAATAGATAGTATCCTCACGTCATTCTCAGCAGTTGAGGTAACACATTCTTCATTCCTGAAAAGAAATTTGAGCATGGCATCATGACATTCACCACTGAGTGGGAAAAGGTGCTAGTGAGGTTACCTATCAGGGTAAATTGTGACCATGATCACTGGAAACAAAGATAAGGGACAGTGATAGAAATAGAGGACCAATAAAGCTTGTGTTTATACAATTCAAGAAAAACAAAGAGTTTTTAAAAACTTTCTATTTTTTTTTCCATCTTGTGGCTTTTTCTCAAATAAATGGCCTTAACAGATAAATAAAAAAAACCCCTCAAAACATCTAATCAGGGGTGGGCAAATGTAGGTTAAAGTTGTGAGTATGCAAAACAATGTTTTCTCTTATATTATTATTATTTTTTAATGTATCATTATTGTTGAAAATATTACAGATGCCCTTTTTTTCTTCCATTGACCTCCTCAACTCCACCCCACCCCAGGCCTTAACTGCACTGCTGTCTATATCCCTTGGTTATGCATATATGCATATAAATTCCTTGGTTAGTCTTTTCCAGCCCCCCATACCCTATTTGTATTATAGCTGTACACATATTTTTGCCCACCCTTGTGAGTAGGCCAGAAAAAGAAAAATAATGGGATGCTTTTCTATTATTTTTCTGTTTAGACCTGAGGAGGAGAAAGACTGCTGCCAGAAGAGGCTATGAATGGTGAGAGATTATTTCTGGAGCTTCAGAAGAAAAATCAGTGAATTAGTATGAAGCCTTTTAGAACACACATAATATTCCAGGAAATTGCACTGTCAAAAGTATAAAGTTCCTTATATGCAGAATCCACGAGTCTCTGTCTCTTCACTCTCCTGATCAACTGAAAGTTTTCAGGAACAATAGATGTGTTTTATAGCTAAAGACTCACCTGTTGGAATAAAGGCTTAGGACAGCAGCCACTGTCCCCGCCAGGTATTTCTTATATCTGAAACAGGAACTTTAGGGGAATATAGGCAGGCTTCTTAGGGATTTTTTAGAATTGGGGTCCATGGAAAAACAAAGGGCTATGCTGGGAGAAGGTACATTTCCATAACACAAGGAAGCCAGGTGCAGTTACATTTCCATAAGACAAGGGAACTGGAAGTAGCCAAGAAAGGTCTATATTTACAAAATAAAGAGAAGGAAACCCACAGTGTATAGGAGGACAATGAGAGAGGACAGACTCAGGAGTTACTATAGTAACCAATTTGAAAGGGAATATTGACCAATCAGAGAGCAATCAGGGCACAGGGACTGCAGCCTTTATCAACCTTGGAAATAGGAAGTCAGTGGGACCCTTTCCCTATCCCCACCTGGGAGTCTGTACTTGTTCCTCAATAAATATCCACCTTTGCTATACTACCCTCTGTCAGTGAATTCATTCTTGGAGTCTGATGGACAAAGAATCTGGGTTCCAGTTCAAAAATTCCGTTTCATATCTAAAATTAAACCTAAGGAAACAAGCACAGTGACTTTTATTATACAAAACAAGGAATCAGGAACCCTGCAAAGTCAATTTAGGTGTTAAAATATAATTAACATAATTGACAAGAAGATCAAATCATGTCTCAAATAAATATAAATTAAACATATGTTAAGCATTTCAACATATTAATTGCTGAATCAAGGTACATTTGAGAAGCTAAAGTTCTTATAAGATGGCAAAATTGCTAGGTTAGATTAAAAAGCAGCTGCTTAATGTTTAATAAGCCTATAAACTAGTATTTCCAGGGTTATTTGCTCCATTAGACACAAATTACATCTCTACTGAACAAAAAAAAATCTATAAATTAACCAGTGGTTCTCTAAAGTCTGAGATATTTAATCAATAGTAATACTAAACAGAATTAAATATATTCTCCTAGGATCTAGATCACATATGTCAAACACAAGGCCCGCGGGCCAAATCCAGCCCGCCAGGCCTTGCAATGTGGCCCGCACCACGCTGTCATCACTGCACTCCGCTGTCAGTTTATGACATTGTCAGTTTATGACTGTTGAGTAAACCATTCGGCCCGCGATTTAGGCTGGATTTTAGATTTTGGCCCCTTCTCTGATTGAGTTCGACACCCCTAATCTAGATAATCCTTGGGCAACCTGAACCCCATAAACACTGTCTATGTTGATGTGTCAGGTACTTTTTCTGACAAAGATTCAATGTAGAAGTACAAAAAAATAATAGTTTATTTTAGATTTTAGAACAACTAGCTACCTAAGGAGTCATGAAGACAACTGGGATCTAAAGAAAAATTACCAAAAGTTGTAATTTGAAAGACAAAATACAGATCAAGAGAATGCTACTATATTTTAACATTTAAATTCTTTAATTAAGCCTTTGAAAAATTCTAGTTAATAGTTTCCAGTTGATGGTATATTTTGTGGCCCATGAGTGTTTTTATTAAGGTATCTACACACTGTTTTTTCAGTGCCAGCAGCATTTTAAGGTGCAGCCATCATTCTGATAGGCACTTACCATTGAGAACAAGGTGCTCTCAGTTTTAAACCAGGAAATGAAGACAAAGAGGGCTGTGATTGGAAAAGGAAGAAGCAAGTTGTAGCCTAGAGCATGACAAGGCAATAGAGAACAACTGATTTGCAAAACTACTAACTAGCCAGGAATGGAGAGTGGATTGAACTAGATGAAAGAATAATTTGAATGTCAATTCATATTTTACCCTCTTTTCATCCATGTAATTCTGCCTTTTTTATTTTCTTCTATATCACCTCAAATCTTTTTCCCAGAAAATAAAGTATGAGGAAAAATATTCTACCAAACATTACCAAGCATTCTACAACAACATTAATGCAGTAAAATTTCAATAAATTGTTTTAAATTATTTGTATGTAAATAGTATAGTTCCAAAGATAGAGTTACAGTGTCTGGTGTAAGATATAGAGAAGGAATGGACTTGAATACAGAAATAAGGACAGAATATTTCTGGAGATACAGAAGAATTCCAAATTAAAAAATGTCTCAAAAGTTAACCAGCAATGCTGGTCTCTACATAGCATTGCCATTTATTTTTCCTCATGCTTTATTTTCTGAACCTGACTCTATATTGCTCCAATAAAATAATGACATAATATACTTGTGAAATATTCAATATTGTTCTTTAATGTCTTTATTTGATTCTGTTTGAGAATCCTATATAATAAGAGGGGAATATGCTAATTACCCATTATGTCATGAGGTATAATGACCTGATCATGGATCAGCAGGAAGGTGGGGCAGTGAGCTACAAGCAGGTGGTGGAGAGCTACAGGAGGAGCAGAGCAGCAAGCTTAGACAGGCAGAAGGGGATAGGGTGAGCTACTGGAGGGCAGCAGCAAGCTACTGGCTGCAAGCAGGAGGCAGAGAGCTACAGGAAGGGGCAGTGCAGAAAGCTAAGAGGGTTGGAGGGGGAAGCTACAGGAGGACAGCAGCGAGCTACTGGCACACAGACTCTTGCACAGGGCTATTAGTGCTGTATAAATTCCTTGGTTATTTATTTATTTATTTATTTATAATATATTTTATTGATTTTTTACAGAGAGGAAGGGAGAGGGATAGAGAGCTAGAAACGTTGATGAGAGAGAAACATCGACCAGCTGCCTCTTGCACACCCCCTACTGGGGATGTGCCCACAACCAATGTACATGCCCTTGACCAGAATCGAACCTGGGACCTTTCAGTTCGCAGACCGATGCTCTACCGCAGAACCAAACCGGTTTCGGCTAAATTCCTTGGTTATTTAGAGAACGATGTGTGTTTGATTAAAAATGTTCAAGCAAAGTAGAACTATTTTTAAAAAGGGTATTCTAAACCAATTTTTTCAGCTTTCCAGTGTTTCTTTTGTCTTTAGACAAAGCTTATCTATATATACTTACCGGTTTTTATAATTTCATCCCCATTAAAATGAATAAATTTTACTTTTAATTGTATATTACATAATAAAATATAACAACTTTTTGTGTTTGTTACCACACCTAATCTTCACAACAACCATATGAGAAAGATTCTTTGAATTCTTAACTTACAGGTAGATAAGAATTCAGAAAATTGGGTAAATATTTGGCTAATTCCACAAAGCTAGTAAGTGAGGAAGAGAAATTTTGAAAAAAAAAGTAAATTCCTAGAACTATTTTAACTTAATTGCACCGCCTCCAATGTATGGAATGTCACATATGTTATTTTCTATGTCAAGTGGTTACCTTACTGCTACATCCATTGTCCTGTCCCTGTGAGAAATGCCAACATATTGACCATGCCAATTTTTCATTGTCTGTAATTGTCACCCTGTTCTTAATTCTTTCCTTACATATCACAGAAACCTGCTTACTTGTATATACTCTCACCTCTGTGGTTGTCAGTGTTCTCTAATACCTAGTTTTCTTCTTTTTGTGAGAATATGACTATTGTACTTCTTAGTGGTCTTGTAATTGGGCTGGACATATAAATTGTTCTGGCTAATGGGCTGCAATGGAAATGACATGTATAATTTACCCACTGAAGCATTTCAGGCCAGTGTGGGATCTCCTACTGGTTCTCTTTCCCAGCTGTTGTGGCAGACAAGGCTGCCAAATAGTGCAGCCGAAGAAAGACGATACCTGTAATCTTGGGTATCTACATGGCTGTTGAGAGTCGTTGATACACATCATCATTGAGAACTAATCTGTATTAAGTCTGAGATTTTGGAATTGTTTGCTTCCGCAACATATTCTAGCTAATCTACCTAATAATAGAGGAATATGCAAATTAGCCAGGATGCTGTAGCATAGCAACTGAACAACAGGGACCTGAGGCTGCATGGCGCCTCGATGGGGCGAGGGACTTCAGGCCATGTCCCCTGCCTGGTGGGGCTTGACATGAACCTCAGTCCATGCCACCCTAACCTGGCGATGGGCCAGGGGACCTCAGGCCATGCCTTCTGCCTGGCAGGGTTTCATGGGGGACCTGAGAGCACACCTCCTGTCCTGGCACTGGAGGAGCTTGACTGGGGTGGGGCTTGACTGGGTTGGGGTCTCACCCAATGCAGGTGGGGCTGGCTAGGTCTGGGTCTCCTGCATTTTTGAAACAAGTGCAGGTGGTGGGCGGGGACTTGACTCTAGGTCCCATGGTGTGCCCCAGACTCTGATAGGAAGGAGATTTTCATCTACATTTTACTAATTTTCTTTCATCTCTAGCACTTCTATTATAGAGAAAGGGCAAATAGCAATATTAAAATATTTCCTCTAATTAATTCCCCCTTAATGTCAAGAATTTCATGCACTGGGCGACTAGTCCTAGTATAATCTCACATAGATCTCTCCCTTTTAGATGCTCACCTACAAATACCTCTTTACTCTGTTTATATTAACCTTGTCATTGGACAAGGCTTAAAGAAACACAGATAGCCTCCACTTTATAGTCTTAGGATCTAAAACCCAAGCATCCAATCTACTGTATATTTTTATCAGTCTTATATTCCATTCTCTGAAAAAAGGCAGAAGACATATCCTCATTTTGTAAAACTGCTACTACCTTCTCCACATTCTCACCTGATGATGTCTTTTCTGATTCCCCTGAATTATAGAAACAATTTGAAGAGAATTATCTCAGCTACCTACCATCAATTTTAATGTTCTCTTAGCTTCTGTATTCACACTTTTCACCTTATTTTTTGGATCAATTGTTTTTAATCCTACCTCAGAATCAGCTTTTCACTTCTGCACAGTATCTTTTCCTGTTTTGCTGATTCCACTTGTTTCTTCTTACTATTCAAGTATTGATTTGCTACCTCTCTAGGATCATTCCAATTTCTCACACACATATTCCCATCCCAAACTAAGCAAAACAACAGCAACAGCAAGACTCCAAACAAAATCCTGTTTTAGTCCCTAATCTCTTTCAATAACTGTCTCTTTTCTCTGTACATGGGAGTAAAAGACACAATTATCTTTAGCTTCTACAACATGACAATGGACTCCTAAAGTGTCTGTTTTTAAACCTTGGCCCCTCCTTGCCACAGTCTATCACTGTAGCATCCAGAGTAGTCTCTGTTAATATAAATCATATGATACATTTAATTGAGCAGAATTCCAGAGACAGTTTCCTGTAATACTGGAATAAAGGCCAAACTTGTTACTATAGAATACAAATGTCTATATGGTATGGCCCTGCTTACCTCTTCAACTAATTTTTCTAATGGTGGTCATTCTTGTTTAATTCATTTTTTGAGTACACTATGCTAATTTCTACTTTCAAATTCTTGAACATACTGTTAACTTTGACTAGAACATTATTCTCCAACTTTTTTATAGCTTTTTTCTTAAGCATTATCAAGTCTCTGCTCAAATATCTCATTCTAAAAAACCATAACCTACATACCCTGTCTAAAACAGCCCTTCCTAAACACATCCACATGCAAAATACCTCTTCTCTCTCCATGTTCTGATGCTGCTTCATTTTTCTTTAAAAATGTGTTATTTCCAGAACTGATACATGTTATACGTAAACACAGAAAAAGAGTGACTAAAATTCCTAATCCATCGTTTTTCCACTGAAGTTTTCTCAGTGGGCTTCTGTAAATTTCAGGACTATAAAATCAAAGAAATTTTGTGAATTCATGTGATATTGAAGAGGTGGAGGAAGGGACAAGAGATAAAAAGCTTTGCACAGCTGAGGGCAATAAAGTAAAGTTTGTTAACGTTTGGGAGATATACAATCATTTTCCCAGCAGGGTCTCAAAGTGCTGTGGAAATGTCATGATGTTTGACATCTGAAGTTGATTAAGAATATTAGCGCGCTGAGGGCTCTATTGGCCAATAATAATTCCTCTGCTTTTTCAGCTGTGTTTAATCAATTTTCTAGAATAGAACCTTTAAGCAGGTTTCCCTTATTCATCTACATACCCAATTCTGGTATCCTTTATATTGTTCTCTGGGTATCTCTACATATTTTGTTTAATTATGAACATCAGACAAGTTACTAGATTTGTTTTAAAATATCTACAACAACTATATAACATAGTTAAAATAACCCTACATAGATTTTGAAAACCTACATTAAAAAGTACAGTTTGCAAACTAAAATATATATCAGATGGAACAATCATCAGTGAAATTGTATTGCCTTAAATAAGTTTTGGAGATGCTGAATAATCAGCTACTTTCTTACTAAACATATATTCACTTTTAAATTTTTATCAATTTAAATAAAATGAAACATAACATGAATTGTTCTTTCCTCTCTTTTATGATGTACTACATCTCTCTCTCTCTCTCTCTCTCTCTCTCTCTCTCTCTCTCTCTCTCTCGCTCTATATATATATAGATATATATATATATATATATATATATATAGATATATATAGATAGATAGATAGATAGATATATACTCCCGCCTCCCCCCCCCCCCTCCACAATAGCTTTTACTTCCAAACAAACATAAAATGGAAAGAAAGTTAAATTTAGGAGCAAATATATTGATTAACTTAAAAATATATTAGGGTCCTTTTTTAACTTTTGTGTCTTTTTATTGTTGTTAAGTGGTTGATATTTATTATCTACTTGAAAAAATGCTGTTTCTCATATCACTTCATGTGCAATATGTGAAAATATCTCAATGAGAAAAAGTGAACCAGCAAAACAGTACCAAAAAATAAAAATTGTAACTATATATTAAACCATATCGAGTCATATGTGGCAATAAAATCTATTTCTCTCTCTTTCCTCTTCTGTCTGGGTATGTCTAGCTCTCTCCCAAATTTTATTTTTAAACTGGATTTAGAATTGTTACAAAAGTCGACTGCTGAGTTTTTTTAAATCTCTAGGTTGATTAAGACACCTTGTTCTATTGGTAACTTATTATATGGCTTTTATAGCAATTCTCAGTCTCCTGTGCATATAATAAATATTAAAATTATAATAAAAACTCAAATAGTTTCATTGTCTCTAATACCACTTACATTAACAGTTAAATTTTAAAAGCTTTGAAAATATTATATAATGGAAATAATAATTTGTCACCACTTTTAATTATTCTAGTTCATTAAATGTACCATTTTAGAGAGAAGAAAATCAGATTGATAATGCTAACATATATAATTATTTCAGTTTTATAATAGTTAAATGAACAAATTTAAGAGATACATTGAGGAAATATTTTGGCTAATTGGAGTCAAAGTGGATATACTATTTTAAAATTCACAAGCAAGATGAGCAAATACTGTTACTACCATTTTTAATGTTCCACAAGACACGCACAAAATGGTATTATGACCAAGGACATTTTATGGTGAAACTTAATTCTTATTTAAACACGTGTGGTGATAAATGAAAATACAAGTGTTGTGAAAGGTGTTCATACAAAGCACTCCTTAACTATTAGTGATTGCCATGGAACCATCAATTCATGCCCAGATGTCAGAATTCTAAATCATGGTTATATTGCACAATATTTCAAAAATCAAGAAAAACAAATTAAAAAATCTGGCACAATGACTAAGTATAACGGGATAGCTAAGAGGTACCCTAACTATGGATTTTTTTTTTTTTTTTTTTTAAGGAACCATCAATCTGAAACCCAGATGTTAACGAAGGAAATTCAAATTTATTGAATGCCTGAGGCACTGTGCTAAGACCTTTCCCTTTCTTTCATCATGTAATAGGTTTACCATTACCAGAGACCATTATTCATATTTACAGAAGAGTTAAACTACCAAGAATCTGGAAAATTTAAGTAAACTTTCCCAGCTTATAGGAGAAAGCCACAGCTCAGACCGAGGTCAGTCTCTGTAAAGATTGAGTCTTATAAGGACCAAATTCTTTCTCTGAGGGCTTCTTGGCAACTCACATATGGAGGTTTACAGACCATTGATACTAGTGTTGTATCCATTCATATAGTCCCAATATTGATTGAGCTTTTCCATGACATTTTATACTATTAGTAGATCAAAGTATTTGGTGAAAAATTAATCAAACAAAAAAGTGAGTAAATACAAAACAATCTGCGGATAATTACTACACTCTGGTATGTCTTTTATTATACTATATAGAATAATTTACTTTTGAATCCAAACTTTAACGTTTAAAGAAAGAAAGAGTAAAGACAGCAAGTGCATCTCAGGTCTCTATTTATAAATAATAGGAAAACACTAAAGGCTGATGTGTCTCAGTACACTATCAATTAAAAATTGAACATATTAAAATACAGAAAATGCAATAACATAATGATTAAATATTGATAAGTGCGTTAAATTTCTTTTCTTATTTTAAAGATAGACAAATATATTTTAACACTTTTTTTTATTTTTATCCTCACTGGAGAATATTTTTCCGTTGAATTTTAGAGAGGGGAGGACAGGGGAGAGACACATAGAGAGAAACATAGATTGGTTGCTTCCTATGTGTCCCCACCATGACCCAGCCTGCAACTGAGGTATGTGCACTTGACTGGGATGGAACCTGAGATCCTTCAGTCCTAAGGCCAATGCTCTATCCACCAAGCCAAATCAGCTAGGGCAATCTTCAAACTTTTAAATTCAAAACAAACTACTCCAGAATCCTGGCTAAAAATCTGCAAGGATTTATTAAAGGTAGTTTTATAACTGATGGAGAGTACACATTAGACAGTGGTCAGTAATTATAATTAAACTGCAATGAACAATACAGTATGAATATTGAGTTAAATATTTGGGTTTTAATTTAAAATTTTTTTTCTTATTTACTTTTCTTTATTGTTATTGTTGACACTCTTACAGATGTCCCTATTTCCTCCTTCTTGCCCCCCTCAACACAGCCTTCGACCCCCCCTTCCCTCTGGCCATCACCACACTATTGTCTGTGTCCATGGGCTATGCATGTATGTTCTTTGACTAATCCCTTCACCTGCTTTCATCCAGTCACCCACGCCCTCTCTTCTGACAGTTGTCAGACTGTTCCATGTATCCATACCTCTGTTTCTATTTTGTTCATCAGTTTATTTTGGACATTAGATTTCATATTTAAATGCAATCATATGGTATCTGTCTTTCTCTGACTGCCTTATTTCACTCAGCATAATAATTTCCAGGTCCATCCATCCTGTCACAAAGATGAGATTCCTTCTTCTTTTTTCTTTTATAGCCATGTAATATTTTATTGGGTGAATGTATTACAGTTATTTATCCACTAATATTCTGATGGGCATTTGGGCTATTTCCAGATCATGACTATCCTATATAATAAAAGGCTAATATGCAAATTGTCCCTTTGACTGGGAGTTCGACCAGGGGGTGGGGCCGGATGACCACCCACCCACAGCCCCTCCCTCAGGCCAGCCCATGCACGAATTCATGCACTGGGCCTCTACTTATAAATAATGCTGCTATGAACATGGGGGTGTATATATTCTTTTTAATTGATGTTTTGGGACTCTTAGGATACATTCTGAAAAGCAGGATCACTGAGTCAAAAGGCAGTTCTATTTTTTAATTTTTTTGAGCAAACTCCACAGAGGCAGCACCATTCTGCATTCCCATCAACAGGGCACTTAGGTTTTTTTGTCTCCACATTCTCACCAGCACTTGTTGTTTATGTTTTTGTAACTTATATTTAAATCCTTTATCTATTTTGAATTTATTCTTGTGTGTGGTGTAAGTTTTTTTTTCATATATCTGTCCAATTTTTTCTGACTATTAATTGAATAAATTTAATTACCTTTGTCTTTTTGTCAAATATTAATTCACCATATAGATGTGGGTTGATTTTTGGGTTCTCTGTTCTGTTCCATTGATCTATATGCCTGTTTTTATTCCAGTACCAGCTATTTTGATTACAATGGCTTTGTAGCCTAATTTAATATCTGCTGTTGAGATCTACCCACAAAAAAGTGTTTTTATTGAGAAAGCCATAAATAATTATATACAAATTTTAAGAAAACACAGATTCTGAAAATACTTCATCTTTTTATGCATTATATAATTTTCCCTTGATATGATCTAATTGGTTTTAATCATTTAACAATGATTTATTTTGTTGCTACTAGTTAGATAGAGCATTTTATATCTTATCATTCAAAATAACATTTTAAAATATTTTGTTATAATTAGAAAATTTAGAATTTTTATCTAAATTATCTTTCTAAAAATTTTATATTCAATAGTAAGTGGTAGTATAATTACATTCAACTGATTATGGAAAATTAATGATGACTATAAGTAAGTTCTATAGCATTATAAAATAAAAGAGCTAAATAGTACTTCATTAATAAACTATTAAGTAACCATATAACTGATTATTGTCTTTGTTGCTGTAATTTTTAGATTATTATATATTTTGCAAGATATTAAATGGACTTCATAGAGAAAATAAGTTCCAAATTAATATGTGCAAAATCAAAGTTTACAACAAATAAAGTAAAAACAAAGCTAACTAAAATTATTTATATTTGTCATGCTGAAGAAAATTGGAATTAACATTGCAAAGATAATGAACAATAAAAGGTTCTGTCTAAGAAAACTTTATTGTCTATTGATATAAACTGGAAGTTTGTTTCCTCCCCAAATCCAATTCTCAGTGTGATGATATTTGCCTTTGGGAGTTAATTAGGCCGTACATTGTAGCTCTGATGAATGGGATTAGTGCCCCTATGAGAGTCCTCAGAGCGCTCTTTTGCTGCTCCCTCAACAGGAGAACTACAGTCTATGAGCCAGGAAACAGGCTCTCAGCAGACACATTTGCCAGTGCCTTAATCCTAGACGTCCCAGTCTTCACAATTGTGAGAAATGACTTTCACTTATTCATAAGCCATCCTGTCTATGGTACTCTGTTATAGCAGTTGGAATGGAACTAAAATATCTGTCATTCTGATCAAGTTAATAGACAATTAGTCAGTTTCACATTCGCTCTTCTTCACACATCAAAACCATAGATCTGAAAGATGAAAAATTGAGACTGAAATTATTTTTCATGCAAGCATCTCAGAAGTTGGGTTTCTAAGGTGGTTGATAATGGACAAATATCAAATTATCCTTGTCAAGGATAAATTTAACCTTGTAAAACAATTGTTGTCCTGTCACCATTTTTATAACAGTTTTTAGAACATTTTCTCTCTAAAGATGTGGAACCATTCTCCAGACGAATCTGATCTTAGTTTTTAGAGCCATTACCTATGGAACAAAAGTATATAACCATGAATAAAGCCAAAGGCTAATATATTTAAGAGTTAGTCTCTGCTGTTTTGAAGTTTGTAGTTATCTTGACCAGTAAATTGTGAGTCACCTAGTTATGTTGCACACACACATACACACACACAGTGCTCACAATAAAAACAGTGACTTAAAACCTTTGACTGTACAAATTCTTCACAAGGAAAGCATATTAGAATTTATTGATCAAATTTATCAAGTAAGTTATAGGAAAGCTTCATCCAAATAGTAAGAATGGCCTTAGCTGGTTTGGCTTAGTGAATAGAGCATCAGCCTGTGGACTGACGGGTCCCAGGTTCAATTCTGGCCAAGAGGTCACGCGTTCCTCTTGTGGGCTAGATCCCCAAGAGGGGACATGCAGGAGGCAGCCAGTCAATGATTCTCTTTCATCATTGAGGTTTCTCTCTTTCCCTCTCCCTTCCTGTTTAAAAAAAAATGTATATATATATATATATATATATATATATATATATATATATATATATTTTTTTTTTTTTTTTTTTTTTGAAAAAAACAAATAGCATGACTGATATTTTTGATGAGACAAAATTTATAAAGAAGAATGAAAGCTCACTAATGTATAATGGTGTTTATCCTTTCCAGTTATTGACATATGGATGCTTGCTACTTTTTAAAAATATATATTTTATTGATTTTTACAGGGAGGAAAGGAGAGGGATAGAGACTTAGAAACATCGATAAGAGAGAAACATCAATCAGTTGCCTCATGCACACTCCCTACTAGATATGTGCCCACAACCAAGGTACATACCCTTGACAGGAATCAAACCTGGGACCCTTCAGTCCACAGGCCAACGCTCTATTCACTGAGCCAAACCGGTCAGGGCGAATGCTCGTTATTATAGGAACATTTTGTTTTTCTGATATCAAGGTACCAATAAAACAAATTAATAAAATAGCCAATTTAGGATAATTTGTTCTGGGTGGTCCAGAATTATATTTAATCTAATTTGGGGAAGATTCTGAAGTCTTATTTTTATTCCATTACAGAAAAAAGACTCCCAAGTTAGTGGAATGCTTGACACTGTCATGTGAAGTTAACTGTCCGTAGGGAGTGGTTGATAATAAGTAACTCATTCTAGCCAACCATAATAAATTGTGGCAATAAATTGGACCAGCACAAGAATAATTAATTCAGTTGTTTCTGTTGCATGCCTTACCACTTATTGGTGAGATCTAAGACTGATGTTGCTTAGTTTCATATATTTTAACTTGTTTATGTTTTCTTAAAGCTAAATCCAAGTCCTTTTTTATGTAAAGGGTCAAGATATCAGGAATTTGCAGCTCACAGCCCCTATGTACAAACTGCACTGTTTTCTCAAATGCTGTAGTCTCTTCTAATTAAGCAAAGTTGAGGGATAGAATGTTGGCTGTCATCAACCTTCAGAAGAAATTCTTTCAACTTTATTAGAATTGTCTGGTATTAGTATTTTTAAGTTGTGGCATATACCTATAGTTTTCAACATATTTAGCCTTTGTAGACATAATCTTAGAGATAAAAGAAAAGAATAAATAAAAGGATGCAATATCTTATTTGAATTATGTTATAGAACATAATGGTTTCTCTAAAAATGCCTCAAATGGAACTTTTCTGTAAACTGTCTTTCAGCATTTAGAACATTGAAATCAAACCTAAATATACATAGTCTCAGTCACCTCATTGTGATTGTATTCCACTTTTATCTCTGGCACTTTTTAACATGTGGGCAATTTCTTGAGAAATAAAAATAAAAAAAAAACCCAAAAATTTTAAAACTAAAGGCAGAAGAAAAGGCTTGCCTCAAATATGGAAAAGCACGTGGGCTTTCTAGCACGGAGGGAGGGTAGCTTGGAGACTGAAATAGCTGCTTCCAGCTCTCAGCAGCACACCCTAATTCGCCAGATGAAGTCTTGTGAGCGTTTCACGGTAGAAAGCATTTATTTTTCAACAAGTCAGCAGTTCATAACAAATATCCACCTATGCTTACCCTTTAGGCTGCATCTAAATTATTGGCGAGTTGACTAACTTGCTGATAGCAAAGTTTTTCTGGTGCAAGGCTTCTAGAATGCAAATGCTCCCCTGCTTCTTCTTGAGAGTAAAAGCTTTCTTAATTGCCTCTGATATTTCATCAATAGACAATTAAAAGAGGAAAGAAAAGACGAAGACAGGGGAGAAAAGAAAAATACTTCACAGAATCTCTGTGGGGTGTTTCACATAGCCTAATGGATCTCCCTCAAACAAGAGACGAAGCTGGGAGTTATAGATTTCATTTCTCGATATAAAATTTTAGAAGGAATCAATTGAAGATAATGACAGAATTGTATATTTTAAATGTTGAAATGCAAAGTTTTAGAGATAGACTTGGTAACAATTTATTTCAAGAAATAATAATAATTAATATTTTTCTTAAATATATTTCTTTCAACCCTGGCTGGTGTTGCTTAATGGTTAGAGCATTGGCTTCAGCAACAAGGACCAGAGGGTTTGATTCTCTGTCAAGGGCATGTACATATCGTTAGTAAACTATGCAATAACTCAAGTGCTTTAGATATATTATTAGCATTATTTGGACATGCAGATAAGTAGGCACAATTATTTGACTACAGGCTTAATAATATCTGATGTTTTAAAATACATAACATGAATACTGGATGGGAGTTAAGTGGTTAGAACATTGGCTGTGCAATGAAGGATCTCGGGTTCAAATCCAGTCAAGGACATGTACATGGGTTGCATGTAAGGGTATGAGAAGATGGCAACCACTTGATGTCTCTCTCTCTCTCTCTCTCTCTCTCTCTCTCTCTCTCTCTCTCTCTCTCTCTCTCTCTTCCTCTCTTCCTCTCTCTTCCCTCTTCCCCACTCCCTCACCTCTCTTTCACTCTCTCTAAAAATCAGTGGGAAAAATATCCTCAGGTTAGGATGAACAAAAATAATAAAATAAGATACATACATGTCAAAAGAGGTTTAGAAGATAGAATATCCCTGAATTCTCAAGTTATTGGGTATCAGTCAAGGGGGGAATGAGATGGGGAAAAGTCATTATATTAGTGTCTCTGTCACATTCTACGTAAAGGTTTCTCACCCTTGAAATTAGGGACCTTTTAAGCCTCACAATTCTTTGCTGTGGTGGGCTGTTCCTTGAGTCATAGGACCTTTGACATCATCCTTGGCTTCAGCTCACAGACAAGTAGTCCTTTTCCCCAGGAGGTGACAACCACAGGTGTCTCAAATGTTTCTAGACATTGTCAGGTGTCTCCTGGTTAGGGATGCAGAAGTCAAAATTATCCCTGTTGAAAATCACTGCTCTAGTGAGTGGAAATTCAATGATACAAACTAGACCAAAGTACAAAAAAATAGCTGGTGTGTTCCTAAGCTTACAGAACATACTGATTCGGCAATCCATTCATTCAAAGACTGTAAACTTAAATTACTTTTAGAGTTAGGGTGTGAAATGTATATTATCAAATTGCATCAATCACAGTACTTTGAACTAACTCAAACAGGAATTGCATATATAAAGTGCATAAAATTTGTATAAATTTTATTTTTGCTTTTGGAATTGATGACTTCCAATAATTTGAATTGGAGCATTTTATTGGATCCCTAGTCAATGAATGAAGAACTGATGCTTATAGTTTGGTAATTTCCATTGATTATATTACATTTATGCTTGAAGAAATATATTTTTAAAAGTAACTGCTTAGGTTGCTTAAATAATATAAGTCCAAGTCACATATTGATTGGTAATTAAAAACAGAATTACTTCTCCATTCTACTCATATGTGGAGGATAAATAAACCTTCACTAATCACTAAAAATAGTATTAACATTCATTCCCTGAATCCAAAGACAATCATGGTAGGGCTTTAAGAAATTTGAATTTACTCATGAGTCAGTATAGTATGTAAAATTATATGGGTTTATGCAGAATTGTCTGTGTGTGATTTGGATACAAAATAATTTTTAAAAAGTTATTTTTGTTAGATTCTCAGAGCAATATGTAATTCCCAAAATTAAAAAAAAACTAACCCAGGACTGCTAATTTTGTTTTTATACAAGACTAAAATATGACTAAGTAGAATACTGTAGAAATATTTTATTCTGTCATTTTGGTTTCTTATGATTAAAGAAAGACTGCAATTTAAAACAGAAAAATATGAAGTTAATAATTCAGATGTTTTCAACTTCTCTCAAATATCTAGCCTTGAGATTAGTTAAAAACCTTACTTGTTATATTTGAATATGATTTAACTTCAACTTCATACATGATTTGCCTCATTTTGAAAATGTAATACATACATAGTATATTAAAATGTGTACCCTTTCTATCATTCCTGCAAAATTAGATTCTAAATCCCTCTGGTATAATATGGACTCTATGTATTTGAGGTTTTTATTGCAGTCTCATACCTTTTATTGACATAGAAAAAAATATCACTTGCAAATCTTCCTCTAACTTATCTAACAACATTACTTTTAACAGTTTAGAAATTTAGCCATCCTTTGTTGCCATAGGTTGAAGTTTGGAGTATTCACTTAGATATGCAATCACTAATGTGTTGCTTATGTATTACTCTCTTGTTTTACACTATGACAATTTTCTTATACTCATCATTTAAGTTTAATATATTGGTCTCTTGGTTCACATTCTTCTTTCCTGACTAGATTTCATTATGTAATGCAATTATCAGAAGTACCTATCTACTTCCAACCAATATTTATAATCTCATTTTTTATAATCTTATCTCCTGCTGTTTCTTATTACCTGTCCTTGGATAGCTAAAGTTGTCATTTTTCAGAGTCTTATTGTTTCTTATGGTAAATTATGTAACTATTTTCACAAGGAGAATATTAAATACCATTTTTTCTACACTGAACTGTTTCTTTTTGATGTTCTCACAGCCTCACCATCGTGCATCCATTGTATAACCCAATGAGTGGATTTGATTTACTTATTAAATATTCTAGAGTACAGATGATATTTAAATTATTTTCTATGTTTATTTTGTAAAACACAATCTGGCATGTACAGAGTACTCACTAAATCCTAAGTCAATGACAGAATGAATTAATGACTATGAAATTGGCTTATAAAGTCACACAGAGTCTTAAAGATAATTTTTGATGTTTAGCTTACATTTAAAAGTATTAAGGAATCCGTACAAGCTATTGATGATGAATTAAAAGATATTACCTATGTATTTTAGAGGGTAACTACCAGGAAATTGACATATGACATGGTGAGAGAACAAGGCAGACAAATCAAACTGAAGATTATAACAATAATCTAGGAAATATATGATGAAGAGTTGAAGAAGGTGACAGTAGTGATAAAGAGTGATAAATTATGTCTTTGTATTCCTATAACCTTGAAAGAGTGTGAATATATATTTATTTAAAACTTAATAAGAGCCAGGTAAAAAATTAATAGTTATTAATTTTAAAAATTAATAGTTATTAATAAATAAATAGTTATTTATTTATTTCAATATATTTTAATTGATTTCATAGTGGAAGGGAGAGGGAGAGAGAGAAAGAAATATCAATTCTGAGAGACAATCATTGACTGGCTGCCTCCTACACACCACCCATCAGGGAATGAGCCTGTAATCTAGGCACATGCCCTTGTCTGGAATCAAACCTTGGGTCCTTGAGTCTGCAGGTCGACGCTCTATTCATTGAGCCAAACCAGCTTGGGCTGTTTGTGCTTTTAAAGAAAATCCTTTATCCTTTACTTTATAGTATAGATTTTGATGAAATCAAATGTTTTATTCAGAATATAGTAAACTTTGTTGCTTCTCAAACGCACCTTTTCACAAGCCGATGTTATGCCCGAGGAGCTGAAGAGGGAACATAGTTGACTCTTTGCTACTTTGCTGTTTTAGCATTTTCAGGATCACAGTTAGGCAGTTTATAATGGACCTCATTTCCCCCTAGGCTTTGATTTTATATTTAAGTATTTGTTAAGAATTATAAAAATCTTAACCTATTTCTCAACAAAAAATTCATAGTTCTGGTGCAAAACTGGTTAGATACAAAATTGATTAGAATAAAAGAATGGATGGAAATTCCGGTGTCATTTTTTTTTAATAAATCAAAATCCTGGTTTATTGAAGGAACAACAAAAAAATACTAATTAGATTACCCAAGCAAAAAAATAAATTAATACCTCTTTGCAAATAAACTTGAAAACCTGGATGAAATGGATAATTTCCTAGGGTAACACAGATTACCAAAATTATTTCCAGTAGAGAGAGAGCATTGAAATAAAACAATTATCATGGAAGACATAGAGAGAGCTCTTAAGGAGCCGCAGTGCAAAGTAAGCACCAGGGCCATACTGTTTTCCATGGGAATTTTTCCAAACCTTCAAAGTCCAGATAGTTCCAATGCTCTTCAAATTGTTCAGAGCATGGACAATGAAGGGACATTTTCCCACTGCCTTTTCAAAGCAAATATAACATAAAAACCTAAGACCAATAGTGACAGTATTACAAATATATTTCATGAATACCAATACTAGAGCACTCAATAAAATATTAGTAAATAGATTCCAAAACCACCCATGATTATTAAAATGTACTTTGCTAGTGGGGCGAAAAGTCAGAAAGTTATCTAATTATGAAGTTAGAAACTCAGTGCTCCTGCCTGTTGTCTATCTGTCTTGGGAGTCAGGTCTCTCCTCTGAGTCACACACCTTATTGCTATGTCTTTCCACAGAATTCTGCTGTTAGGTAGGGTTAAACTTTAATAATGTGTGCAGTTACAAATTGTTGTCAGCTGGCACAGGTGGCCAGTTTCAACTTTCATGTAACATTTACCATAAATATTTAACATTTCAGACATGTACATTTTTAGCAATTAAATTATAAGTGACCCATTTGGAATGTTCTTTATTGTTGAATTATATTTTAAACCTATCTATCTAGAGCAAAATAGTTATGTATTATCTCCAACAAGAATATATCATAATATTTTCAGTGTTTGAGATAATTTATGATTTCTAATGGAAGAAAACAGAGGTTCACTCTTGTATACGTTTTTAATTATTCACTTTTGTGTGACCAGGGCACATGACAAGGTGAATGAAGAGGAAACTAGGGTATTTCCTTTTCTTTACGACTAATTTGAAATAAAGTGCGTTTTATAATGAGGGGCATGAATTTGGAGACATCAAATGTAAAGTCAGCTATTTTATAAATTTAAAGTCAGCTATTTTGGGTGAACATGGGCTCTTCTAAAACAAGATTCATGATGTTTTATTAAAAATAAATACAGGATGTTTATAATACTTGCACTTACTAAAGGCATGAACCACTTCTGGCAATGTGACTATAAGCAGATTGTCTTGATGTTCTCTCACTTAACCTAATAATATCCAGAAAAACCAAGGTGTAGACTATATGATCTATTAGCTATTTGAAACATGGTATTTAAAAAAGAGAACATATTTTTAAATAACATAAATTAAGTAAGAAGTTGGATTAAAAGGAAACTGGGTAATGTTCAATTTGCTTTAAAGTTGAAATTATGATTAATGTAGAGAAAATAATAAAATCTATGTGCATCCTTACTTAAAGTAGATTCAGAATGTTGGCCAACAAGTGGAGAGTGAATGATAGAAATGTTCAATGACTTGTTTTTGATGCTGGATTATTGTCATATTTATTTCCTCATTTAAAATGGCTCTGCTTATACCTACAACCTATAGAAAAGATTCGTGGTCAATAAAAAAATATATATAATGTAGCCTGCTGCTGGTGTGGCTCAGTAGTTGAGCATTGACCCATGAACCAAGAGGCACCAATTAGATTCTTGGTCAGGGTACATGCCCAGGTTGTGGATGTGATCTCAGTTGGGTGCACATGGGAAGCAATGGATGGATGTTTCTCTCTCACATCAGTGCTCCTCTTTGTCTCTCTGCCTTTGTCTCTGTCTTTCTCTCTCTCTCTCCCTCTCTCTCCCTTCCTCTCTGTATGAAATCAATACAAAAAAGTCTGCATTTGATATAAAAAAAATCCCTTGGTAGCTGCAGAGGATTGAGGATTCCTCAGTGAATTATTTACTTATGGCTAACAAATAATCCATCTATAAAAGATGAAAAAGATAGATAATGAAGAGGGTATTATTTGACTTGTATAAAATATTTTATTATTATGTAATAAAATTAAGATATTTTAAGATGAAATCTAATGTTAATCCATTGACATACAAAATGAAACAGGAATTATAACCCTTTGAGAAGGACCAGGAAATCATAGGAGTATTCTAGAAACATTCATTGATGCTTCCCTAAAAAGATTCACAGCTATTTACCAGGTTAAAGTGCATTAGGCAAAAGAAAATACCTAGACCACTTTAGGACTATTGAATATGGTGACTAAGCAGACATAAATAAGAAGATATCTATAAAACTTCATCAGTTTGTATAAATCCTTCATCCAGAAAGGATTTATACAGATTGGATAAAATAAAATTCTTACTCATGTATATCTCACAAGGTATCCATCTAATAGATGTTTGGGGAGAAATACTGTGTTTTTTTTCCCCTTCCCTAGTATGTAATTATAATAGACTAGAGGCAAGGATAGGGTCCCTAGCCTGCCTAGCAATCAGGGCTGATCTGTGGGGAGACCAGCAGAGAGATCAGGGCCCTTGCTTGCACTCACCTTGGCCTGGAGCCACCTGCTTGCCAACCCTGCCCCCTCCCACCACTGCCACTAGTTGCTGTCTTTGGGGCTCCCACTCACACCCACCTTGGCCTGGCGCCACCCACTCACCTGTTCCACCATCTCACTCCAGTCCTGCTGTTATCAGGGCCCATTGACACCTCCACTGCCAGGCACTGCCAACACTGTTCACCAATGCTCACCATGTTCCACTCCGCGCCCTGGTAATCAGTGCATGTTTAACTCCCAGTAGGTCAAACTCCTACCCATAGGGATAATTTGGATATTAGCCTTTTATTATACAGGATATTCTCAGTAGCTTATCGTATCATCTTGTTGGTTTTCTGATCTATAGATTAAAAGCCATTGTAAGATGAGTTTCTAACCCACGTTGTGCGGCTCAGTGGATTGAGGGTTGTCCCGTGAACCACGAGGCTGCTGGTTTGATTTTCAGTCAGGGCATATGCCCAGGTTGTGAGCTGGATCCTTAGTAGGTGGTGTGCAGAAGACAGCCGATCAATGTTTCTCTATCATTGATATTTCTATCTTCTCTCCATCTCCCTTCCTTTCTCTAAAATAATCAATAAAATTATATTTAAAAATGAGCTTCTAAGTGGAAACTTTTCACTCCCCAGGTAATATAGCACATCAGAAACAGTATGGCACCCAAGGAGGTATTGCAATGACGAGAAACAATATCAAAGACTAGAACAATGCAAGGTATTAGTCCCCACCATCTTTCCTTTATATTAATGTTACTGTTTTAAAAACTGGATCGGTCATGCCATAACTTTAAACAATTTGTGTAGGACCCAGAGCAAGCTGGAATTCTGTTGTAATCTTCTCTGTTATCCAGAGATGTTAGAGATATTTGAGGCAAACCATTGTACTGTTGTGATTCATCTTTGAAGCCTCAGTAGGAGCATTTTTGATAGATATCTAAGGTATTAGAGGAAGTGCTTAACTTCTTGGGCAGAGAACTGGTCTCAGTTTGAAAATGAAGTCTCTGGAATAATGCAGAACTTTGAAAGTGAAACATAATGGGCCTGTGGACATCAAGTGACTGCAATCAGATTTTCCTATCATGAGCTGAATCATCAAGCCAGTCAGATGTACAGTAATACACTGTATAATAGAAATGAAAAAAACAGGATCGAGCTTAGCCAGGTCCAAAGAAGCATTATGTGAACATTTGGCACAAAATCTTTGATAAACATTCCTATTGGACAAATGCCTGCCATTCAGCTCATGCTTATGGATTATGTAGTGATTGCCTATTATCCCTTCTCAATCGGGAGGAAAATGTTAAATGTGGTTCACAGAAGGGGCAGAGCAATATGTTGTTGATGTTAGTCATAAATATACAGGCCCCATATTATGGTGGCACCCTGTGCTGGCCTGTGTCCTTGAACACTGTCCTACAGGTTGTAGCATATGACCATTGATTTATAGTGCTGGATTCAGAAAACGGTGTGTCTTGTGTAGCATTAGCTTCTCTCACTATAGCTCCCTGAGGACCAGACTCAGAACTTATGTATTTCATCCCCACAACCTTAGAAGCTGTATAAATATCTATGGGATTAAACTCCAACATCAGAGGGGTTCTTTTCAGAAGCAAGGACATGTCCAATGGAGGCCTATTTTTAAAAAGTATATATTTGATTGATTTTTTTTTATAAAGAGGAAGAGAGAGGGATAGAGAGCTAGAAACATTGATGAGAGAAAAATCATCGATCAGCTGCCTCCTGCACACCCCCCACTGGGGATGTGCCTGCAACCAAGGTACATGCCCTTGACCGGAATCGAACCCGGGACCTTTCAGTCCACAGGCTGACACTCTATCCACTGAGCAAAACCGGTTTTGGCCAATGGAGGCCTATTAAGCAGGGTTCCACTGAACTGGAAGAAACAATTATTCCCTGGTCACTTTGGCTTTTCTTATGCTGGTAGACTAGTAGGTAACTACAGGAGTTACTACACTGATGACAAAAATTACCTTGACTTCAATGGCATTCCAAAATTGTTCCAGAAAAATAAGAGAAGGTTGTGGTATGTTTGGAATGAAGAAGATTCAATGAGGCATTCATATCTAATGTTTTGTCCAGTAGCACGTACTTATCATTTTTTTTTTTTTTTTTTTTTTTTTTTTTTGTTCTTAGGCTTATCTAACCTAAAAATGTAGGCCATCTTGACCAAACGTACTTGGCACTCACAACTGGCATCTTGGAAGTGAGGAAAACTTTATGTGCAATGTGTTTTTCTAAATGGGGAAAGGATGAAAGTAGATGAATAAATGCTTCAATTTTTCCTTCTCAAAGGAAAAATTTCTTAATGCAACTTAGAAGATCTTATGGGATTTTGCTCCACGCATCTGAAGCAGTGGCCAATTTTAAAAAGCATCCTTTTAATGCTATATCCTTTTGACCCTGTTCCCAAGAGTCTTTATATCTTTTTTTGGAATCACATCTCCAAATATGTCACCAGTACATAGATATTTCTCAGGCTCTGGTTCCAGCCATCCTAGAATAATGAGTCCAGTAGGAAAAATCCTTGAGACATATAATGTCAATAAGGATTTTGTGGAAAAAACATTAGGAGACCCCAGCCGTGTGGCTCAGTGGTTGAGGGTCCACCCATGAACCAGGAGGTCATGGTTTGATTCCCGGTCAGGGCACATGCCAGGATTGCAGGCTCTATCTCCAGTAGGGGGCATGCAAAAGGCAGCCAATCAATGAATTTTTCCCCTTGATGTTTCTGTCTCTTTCTTCATTCCTCTCTCTGAAATGAATAAAAACATAGTTTTAAGAAACATTAATAAAAAAACCAGTTTACAATGGTATGAAAAATCACTTTATAATAGCATACTTTATTGATATAGTTACTTGCCAATATTACATTTATTAATTAACAATCACAATACAAATAGTTATTGATGAACTAAGCACTTGCCAATTTCAGATGCTATTATGGTGAATGGGACATTATTTCTGGAATAGGGTTAAAATATACTTTTAATGTTATTAAAATTAAAAAGTGACCCTAATTACAATAAAAAATGAGTAATGTGAAGTAGGAAAGGAGTAAATAGGAGGATACTGGTTTTTTAGGTGCTCAATAAAGTAATGATAGTGGATTACTACATTGTTGACATTAAGAAGCCCATATATTTTTGTTTTCATGTACTATCTCTTGAATAGTGCCATCAAATTCTATACTTTTGGTTCATAGAACTCAGATTAAAAAAAACCAAAAAACAACAGTGCTTCATTGACTGTACTATTGAACATCTTTGTGGTGATAGAAATTAAGTAGAAAACGGAATGCACAAATTTACCCTGGCCATGGGAACCTACTATACCAATGCAGAGGATGGTCCTACCGCGAATAAAAGTCTCATTCTCATTGAACCTGTTGTAATATCTTACTGATTTCCACATCAACTAGTGAGGTAGATACAATCTTTGACACTTGTTCATTTTTAAAATTTATTTTATTTATTTTCCCAGTACAGGGGTTTTATTTGAAATGTAATTTAAGAGTGATTTTTTTTCTTATAAAAATAACTCTAATATAGATACTACTTAAAAAAAATTCGCTCAAGAATTTAGTTGAAGTATATCTGGGCACTTTAATTGATTTATTAATTTATTTTTGGCAAAAAAAGTGTCATGGCATCCATCATATTTATACTTCCTCATATAGGTAAAAGTAGATTTAGAGTTGTGAGTATGTAAAACATACTACTTAACAATTATGATATTATTTTCCAAATGAATAACTGCAAACCTATCTTGGCTCTATCCTATAAGTCAATGGCTTAATTTTAAGTTGAAAAAAGAGAGCATTTAGGGAAAGAGGGATATTTCATTGAAAAATTATTTGGAGTAGTAATGTAAACATTATAAAAGGTCAAAATAAATTAACGAGCAGCACCGTCAATTTTATATTTTGAAAGATCTCATTTTTCAAAGTTTCTTGGAAAATTGCACATGTAAATATCTTAGTACTATACATTTAAAAATTGATGTTAAGCCGAAGCCGGTTTGGCTCAGTGGTATAGCGTCGGTCTGTGGACTGAAAGGTCCCAGGTTTGATTCCGGTCAAGGGCATGTACCTTGGTTGCGGGCACATCCCCAGTAGGAGGTGCGCAAGAGGCAGCTGATGGATGATTCTCTCTCATCGATATTTCTAACTCTCTATCCCTCTCTCTTTCTCTCTGTAAAAAAATCAATAAAATATATTTATGGAAAAAAAATAAAAAAAATAAAAACTGATGTTAAAACCCATGGTTTAAGTAATATTTTAGGAAAAATAATTTGATGCCAGAATATAAGAAAGATGGTTGACAAAGAATGAATTAGGAGGCTGTAACACCTGTGAAGGGGAAAGGCATGGCATAGCTAGGACCTAAGTTAAGGTGGTTCTGTGTAAAGGGAAACTAAGGTATAGACTTTAAAAACAAAACCTCATCAAGTTTATGAAATAAAATCATACTAGAAGTCCTTCCTAAAACTGTGTCAGATATTTTAGTCTTGCTGAGCTAGAACAGTTGTGGTAACAGTAACAAAAGTAGAGACGTCAGAGAGATGATGGTTTTCAAACCTTGTGGATGGTGATTAATGAATTACTAAACGTGTAACATTAGTTGCAAAGTGATTAAATAATGCTGATTGATCAAGTTGACTTAGGAGTAGAGGTATTATGGAGATTTATTTAGATTACATATTAAATGCCCTGGAATGGAAGATTTTATTGTTAATTTTTTTATTTTTTATTTTTATTTCAGACCTTTACTAGTTTTGCTAAAATAAATTGTGAAGGCTTCTCTAGGTGCCCCAGTACACAGAATAAGGAAAACTGCAGCCAAGAGAACATGATTTCAGAGAGCACATTTACACAAAGAGCCTTCTCATTAGAGAAAGAGGTAAGCTATTTCAAGTGTGTTTAAAAAGTAAGGCAAACAGCCAGAATTTGGTAAAGCAAATTGAAGGAAAACAAAGAATCCCATAGACAACTACTGATAAAGAACCAGTACTCAATGAACATGTTGTATTGCTAAGGAAAGTTTGGAATTTTTGCTTATTAGTAATGAAAGCCTTGAAGCAAGAAGTGGGCAACCCAGTATAGTTGAGTGAAGCAAGAATGGGATCTGAATAAGATCTACATTGATTCAAATTAGGGCGGACCCATATCCAGCTTTGAAGCACACCACTTACTATTTGAGCTTACAGATTCTGAAAGATGTTAACAATTTTTGATTTTATGTTTGATTCTTTTGAAAATATTTTACTTACAATGCTATGCTCTGTGCTATGAGTTACTTTATCTACTCACTCACACAACATACTAGTAAAAGTGCAACCATGACTGGCCCAGGAAAGTAGGTGCCCAGGCATATAGAGCCAATTAGAAATATTGTACCTAGAAAATGGGCTTTAGAGACGTTAGTTACCATCTCTGTCCTACAAAAAACATTAAGTTATAATGAATTGGGAAGATAGCATTCTATATAACACATTAAAGAGTGAACCAAGGGGAACTCCATCACGCAATGACCAATCAGGATGGGGGTGGTGTCAAGGCAGAGAGCTCTCAGCAAGCCTGCACTGGTGGTCTGAAGGGTGTAAAGAGGAAGGGAGAGCAGATAGGCAGTTAAGGGGATCAGGCCAGGAGGGGAGCATAGATAGGCAGTTAGGGGGAAACAGGCAATCAATTATCATAATCCCTCCTTGTTGGCTGTGGGTGCTGCCATCTTTGAGAGGGTATGATGGCCAATTAGCATGTTCCCTCTTTATTATTTAGGATTGCACCATAAATAATACTAGAGTCTATAAAATTAAATATAACCAAGTTTAATTTTAACAGAGATAAATATCTGAACAGGATTGACTTCAGGATCTTTTCTGTGTTTTCCTTTTTATTTTGGTAAAGTGAGCACTGAATTTGGGTGGGAAAATTTTGAGGGTGAGAGAAGGGTACAGAATTCAGCACTACCCTCTACTATTTTCATATTGCTAGAATAATCTGCACCACAGACTATAAATATAAGCATATCAATTTTAAAGATTAATGACTTTTAACTTGAGTGCATATGCTTTTAAAATTTTTTCTAAAATCTAACAATTCCTTCTAATTAATAAAATACATACAAAAGGGCATACAATTTATCGAATATTTTTCTCCCCAACATTAAAATTTAGCAAAATTCACATGATTAAAATTGTTAGAATAATATTTCTCTAAGGTATTTAAACACTGGGCACTCATCGCCCCAGTGAAACACTCATGGTTTGTGCAAAAGAGGTGGGAAAAAAATGTCCTAGCTGCACTTGACAGATGAAAGTAAATAAGGGCAAAATTCTAAAATATCAGGCTATCAAACCATCTGGGTCTGGGGAATTTCAACGAAGTGGACACAGAACAAGTCACCTCAGTGATGATGGTGAGAAAATACCTGGGGGGATTCACAAGAAGAGGCTTACATTACGGATTAGCTCTGCATAATAATAGTGAATGAGTTTTAGCCTTTGTTATAGAAAATAGGTTGGTTCCCAAATTACCTAAGGATGTAACAGAGACCGCCAGAGCACAGATGGGAATCCTGAAGAAGAAAAAGGAAAGAAAAAGAAAGGAAAAAGAAAGAAACTGTACAGTTTCGTGGACATTTTAGCGATACCTTTCATAAGTTATGAATAGAGCCTTAGAGAGACAATAGAGCAGGCTAACTAACAGAAACTCTAACCGCTCCAGTTGTCCGAAAGTGGCAAGCTTCCAAGAAGCTTCTTAGGATAAAAAACACTGAAGTTCATGATGTTCAAACCTAGACAAATACCGGAACACTGCAACTTTGAATATTCTTTAATTTGCACAGACTGCACAAACTCCTAAGCTGTTCCACAACTAATGGTCTTAACCCAGAACCTAAGTGTTTTTTCATCCCAATTATATTTCCTGTTTGCATTTCAACTATGAAAGCCGCATAAGTAAGTTATGTATGTTTTTGCAATGTAGACTTAAAATGCAAATATGTATGCAATGAGGATTTAATACTTATTTTATGTTGTTCATGTGCTTGAATATGCTACATTAATATTCTATATATCATTTGTTTATTTAGCAAATATTTATTAAGTGCCCATTATATAGGCATGTTATAGAATAGTAATGAGCTAAGAAAATTCCAGAACAAGCAGAATAGGGAAACTAAGACATAGTTAAAAAAGCAATTTGCAGTCACCTAGTAAATCCTATCTTCTTCCCTAAACCAAGGATAGTTAAGAGTAAATGGTTTGCAGTTGTCCCCGGACCACCCCCACCCCCACCCCCAATCATAGGGTAAATAGTTTAAATCATCCTACTTAGGGAGATAGAAAACAGGAATCCAATTAATGCCATTTGTCAACCATACCCAAGGACAGGCAAATTGAGAGATAAATCTCAATTTGGTACATTGGAATACAGCTAATGAATATTCCATTGATCCGCCCCTAAATGCCTAAGCTCTAAAACCCCTGAAAACTAAGGTCCCCGAATGTTCTCCCTCCAGGGAGCACACCTATGTCATTTTCTTTCCCCTCTGTGCTCCCCTCCCCCCCAGCACATGTCTCCTGACCTCTAAGGGACCCATGAGACTGGCAACCAAGGGAGCAATGGGTAGTAGCAGCTTGTCCTGGGCTAACTCCCTGAACCTGTCTCCCAGGCAGGGGTTCCCCCTTTTCTCTGACTTCCCAGCCTACGCTCTCTCGCTGCTTCTTCTTTGCCCTTCCCTGTTTCACTGTCCTAAGTATGTTTTTGCTTTGGCCAATAAATTATTTCTTTCTTTTCTACACTTTGATTCTTGATTGAAATCTTTCCCTCAAGAAGACAAGAACCAACGTCTCCTTCTCTCCTCGGTAACAGGCACACAATAAATTTTAATATGAAATTATCGTTCACTTCTTTATGATTGTATATGACTTCCATAATAATACATATACTATTTTCACATTTAATAATCTGTAAATCAGCATGCTACTAGATTTTATATTCCATGTGCTTTATATGCATATAAAGGCTGTTATTTAAAGCTCAGTATATATTTAATAAATGGACAATGATGTACTATCTTAACTTTTCAGGAATAATATGAATGTAAAATAATGATTCATTATTGAAATTTATCTGGTACTCTAATAATTTCTGTCAATTATCTTAGTCATTCTTAAATTATAATACCTCAATATTTATTTTTTTCCTTTGACTTTCATGTTAAACACTCTAATATTTAGGGAAGATGTAAGACTTTCTCTTTTGTTCACGTCATTCTATCCACCTAGACTCGTGAATGATATACAGATGAATAATAAATGACAATATCCAAGTGGATGGGATTCCTTTGGAAACACACATGATTTTACAACATGTATGGTGCTTTCAGTATAGTTCAATGAAGCATCTTTCTATTCTTGCTCTTGAATCCTTTCTAATTTAGGTCATTTTTTCTTTAATAATCTATGCAAAAATATGAGTCTGGGGGTGGCTCCTAACTTGGAAGGATGATCTCATGTTTGAAATATATCCTTAACCAAAGGTGGCATTCAAAAATAAAGGAGGGACATAATGACTGTTTTCCAATGCTTTTTTAATCTTCTTGTTACTTAAAAAAAAATCTATATTAATCTCAACTTCAATTCAACAGGAATTTAAGGACTGACATTAATATTTAGTATAGGTTTGTATAGAGGTCCAAAATTATTTCTCCCACCATATAGTTAGTTCTGGTTATTTTACTATAGAGGATACATGGACTGTCTTACTTACAGGAAATCATATTCAAAACTCACTCTAGTTTGCATCACTATAGTGTAATGACTGGAACATTAAATTTTTTATTTCTCAGAGGTCCTTTAAGATTTTATTTAATTTAAAATTTGGCAAAGCAATCAATGCCTTTATTGATAACTTGAATTAAAACATTTTATTTGGAAGAGAGATGGAATGAGATATAAATATATCCCTGACACTGGTCAGCTGAGGAAGAAAAGGCAGGATTCTAGAGCTAAATGCAGAAGAAGGAACTTCTTGCATCATCTGGCAATCTTTTGGGTATTAGCAGGAATAAAACCTTTGGCATCCTGGTTGATACTGAACATTGGGAATAATTTCTGGCAGCCCAAGCTAGCATTTCCTTTTCAGTTCTCCTAACAATTGAATAAATGTTTTAAATAATCTTTATTAAATCCCTTTTGCCATAATGCTAGCTAAAATGTATTTCATTCTGTACGACTAAATCCTGATCTGTACCTCCAGCATTGTAAGAGAACACAATTGTATGAGCTCAGAGGCCATATTGTGATTAGCAATATAATCAGCGTGCCTTCTTATGTCCCTCTACACATCTTTCTTGGGGATCTGGTCCTTGTAGATAGATTAGGAGGTAATATTAAACTGGACACATAATAAGCTCTGGTACATCATTTTATAGCTAGTCTTCATAAAGTTTATGGTATGCTGCAGCAGCGCAGGACTCCCTCTCTGCTTTTATCCTTTGCAGCTCACAGAATGCAAAGTAGATGATTCTTAACAAAAGTGTCTATTTACTCACTTAGTTGTATGGAGTGTGGCACATTTACTGAATTTCAAAAAATGTAATCCCTTTTCTAATCTACTGACAGACACAAAATACCTTGGAAAACTTGAATCCCATCATTTGGAGTGCGTCTGCTTGCTAAAGTAATATTTCTAGGAATTATATCATATGCTAATATCATATTTATTGCAATAATATTTGTAAGAATTGTGATAAACTTGAAGTTCTAGTGTTGTTTATAGAAATCTCTCTATATAAAAGCCTAAGCGACTGGCTGATCAGCTGACCTGGCTAACCAATCCTCCAGCTGTCTGGTAGCTACCACATGCACTGACCACCAGGGGGCAGACACTCTACATAGGAGCAGAAACCACAGGCATGGAAACATGGAACAGACTGATGAATCTCAAAGGGAAAGAGTGAGGGGGAAGGTGGGAAGAGATTAACCAAAGATCTTATATACATACTAGAGGCCAGGTTCACAGATCAGTGCACTGGTGGGGTCCCTCAGTCTGGCCTGTGGAGATCTAGCTGAAACCAGCTCTCTAACATCCCACAAGAGGTCCTGGATTGCGAGAGGGCACAGGCCAGCCCAAGCGACCCCACCAGTTCACAAATCTGTGCATTGAGCCTCTATTATAAACTAATGGTGTTGTATAACCTTCAAAATCAACACCTAATCAAAGATATTTTTCAGTTTTGCTTTGAACTATGAAGCTATGTACATGCTCATTATCTGGTACCACATTTCTTCCTGGATCCTGTGAGAGAAAAAAATTGAATTGAGTATCCACAAGATAAAGCCTGCTGAGTGAAGGCATGTGGCAGAAAAAATTACCCTAATGCTACCAGTTAACCATTGCTCTTTAACACTTTTCTGTGCAATGGTGACCGGTTCCCTTGGACACATTACAGGGATGTAAATGCTTATGAAATAATTTACTTTAAAAAATATATATTTTTATTGATTTCAGGAGAGGGAGGGAGAGGGAAAGAGAGATAGAAACATCAGTGATGAGAAAGAAGCATTGATCAACTGCCTCCTGCACACCCCTCCCCCCAAACTTAGGAACAAGCCTGCAATCTTGGCATGTGCCCTGACCAGGAATTGAACCGTGACCTGCTGGTCATAGGTCAATGCTCAACCACTGAACCACCCTAGCTGGACTAAAATAAATTACTTTTGACTTACACCTTTTAAGTGGCAGATCCTACTGTCTCTTTAATTTTATCAACAATACTCCCCTATGTCTTGCTGTAGTTTTTTTTTTTTTTTCTTTTTTCTTTTTTTCTATTGAAGTGTTCTTTGGAACATGGCCTGTCTTTATTGCTAAAATAATATTGTTTAGCTAACTTGGACTTTTCCAAGATTTCAAAGAGATGGCCCATGGTAAATTCTCCAGCCTAATATGTAATCAATATCTGATTTTCTACTCCAGAGGAGTAGAGACAATATGTAAATGGCTATATCTTCCATTAGGGAGGACAGGATCTACATGGGGTAAAGATGAAGTGCTTGTCTTCAATCATCTCTTTTAGTTCTGTACTCATAAAGGTACATTCAGCAAAAGAAGGCACACTAGACCCTGCTATTACAACCAATGGCCTCCGGGGAATTAGGTGATCTCACTTTCTATCAAAGTGTTCCCACTTCATCCTCTTTAATCACCTGTAGATCTTAACAAACTGCATCATGGATGTTTTTATATTGACCCACTTGCTGCAAGCCAGGGATCCCTCTAAGAAAACACAGATTTAGTGGTAATTTTGGAAGATTTAAGTATGGCTCACACTACTTTAGTTTAACTATTGATGCAATCTCAGTATGAGCCACTCTCCCTTATCAATCTTCTTTGAAACTTTAAAAATCATCCCTATTGAAGTTTTATAAGGTGTTTATTTCTTGAGAAACCTCTCACAGAGTGGCTTAGACATACAGAAGAAATGCCCAAAAGTTTTCAATCTTGATAGTTGGGAAGACTTAAAAGAGCATTTAAATGATTCATAGATATCTTTTATAGATTTTTGACAGTGAGATAATATAAATGTTTTATTTACAGACCTGCTATTAGTCTGGGCTGAACCTGTATTCTAGTCTAAACCCAATAGGCTATACTTGATATATTCACCATTATTTCCAAGTGTATGTTAGTAATTTTCTATGTAATACAGATAATTCAAACTGCTTTTATAATAGCAGGTTTCACAATGGGAAAAAAGATAATTTGGCCAAGTATATTCAGTGATGTCACTTTTTATATTATTAAAAGTGTTACTTGAAGTCAACTTACCAAAATTTGATTTTATTACTTCTCAGAAAATAACCATTGTCACATATTCATATATAATAAAGTACCTTCCAATTACCAACTTTATTATCCTAGAGATTATTGCCAAACATGAAAGTCTATTTTATAATTTATAAAACTTCCAAATGACTATTTCATGCAATAAAATATCTTTACTGAAATAACTATAGAGTGATATTTTGCCTGAATTTAAGAATTATGGAAAGAAGCTGAAATTCAAAATAATTCATAACAAAACATTCTAGTTTTTATTATTCCTTAATAATATATATATATATATATATATATATATATATATATATAAATTACTAAGGTATTGTACTAATTTAATGCATGACCTTGAAAATAAATCACTTCTATATTTAACATTTTGTGAAGCATCATTTGAAATAATTTATTTGTAAAACTAAATTTGAATATTAAGAATAAAAATGTTTAAATAAAGACAAATTTATTTTTTATTATTCACATTGTAAATTCATAGGTATATTATAAGAAGTTATTTATACCTTCTTATAAACCTAAATATTTTTATTGACTACCCAAAGTTCATCCTATTAATGATATTTTAGGAAAATATTTTACATTTATAACATTAGATTAATAAAAGTCAGAAATTTGGGGGAAAATTAGAAATGAGGATATAAGGGAAAGTTATCTTAGTGTACTGAAAATTTGAATTTATTGCTTTTGGTAAGAAGTTGCTGAGCTCAGAGAGATAAACCTTCGCTCTACGCTAAAATTTGACCTAAAATATTTCTCATTTGGTTCTTATGGGTCAGAACCCCACACTTGAAAAAAATCTATTCTGTTATTCAATGTGCAAGCAAACTTATATTTAGCTCTGATACCAAATAGCTGAACAAACACAATTTCCTGAAATCCCAAAATTAAATAAGATGAGGCAGATAGTAGGAATTTCATTTTCTACATGGTGTAATAATAGTAGAGAGAGCAATGTTTGGACGATGTTGCTTGATGAAATTACAGTACCTTTGAATGAAATACTTCACAAAAGATCATTTGATTATAGCAGCCAGAGTAAGAAGGGATAGATTAAAAGTCACTGCTTCTTATTAGCTGTTGACTCTCATGCAGGTTATTAAATTACTCAAGTTTTGTATTTTCAGGAAAGATTTGGGGACGTGATTTCACAGAAACTTGAGTATCCTCTCTCAGTAAAAGTGTGGGGGCTGAGGAAATGAATAATTAAAAATAATAATTTCATTGATAAAAGACTCATTTTTAGCCCAGCCGGCATGGCTCAGTGATTGAGCTTGGACATATGAACAAGGAGGTCACGGTTTGATTCCCAGTAAGGGAACATGACTGGGTTTGCGGGCTTGATCCCCAGTAAGAAGCATACATGAGGCAGCCAATAAATGATTCTCTCTCATCATTGGCGTTTCCTCTCCTCCCTCTCTCTTCTTCTCTGAAATCAGAAAAAATACATATAAAAAAAATTCAACGTTACCTTGAGAATAAAAGGAGACAAACCTTTCTTTATTGAATAGCTACTATGTATTGGACACTTGACTATTTCCATTTTGAAGAGGCTGAATTTTGCAATGGTTATAGTCTTTAGCAGTGCTATCCACTAAAACTTTCTGAGAAGAGAGAAGTGTTCTGTCTGGCTTGCTGTCCATGATAGGCACTAGCCACTTGTGTATTATAAAGCACTGAAATATGGATAGTTTGAATATTTAATTGTATTAATTTAAATTTATGTCGACACACTAGCGCCAGACAACCTCCATGTATCTCTTATGTGTCACCCAGGCATTATCATTCACATTTCACAGAAAAGGAAACTGAGAAGATAAGTCATTTCACTTTGCAAGGGTCACAGACTCTGTAAGTAGCATGACTTTCTATTTATTCAATACATTTTTCTGTATGGATTGATTATCATCCAATTGTAATGGATATGACTACTTTTACTATTTTTAGTGGGTTACATTCTTCTTTTTCTGGGCATAATAGAATCCACAGAGTTCTTCCGTAGTACATTTCTACAGTTTAACAGGCATTATGGCTCCTTTGTCTTATCCTGTTATTCAATTTGCAAACAAACTGATTCACTGGGCTTATGATGGTACTTTGATGTTTTTCTATCAAACCAGAATCCTGGTTAGATCCTGATATTTTATATAAAATTATGAAATAGTTCTTATAGCTTTTTTCCTACCAAGACACAAGATTAGGGTGACTTAGGAAGCTTATTCAATTAAGAAACAACATGCAACATTCAGAATCACTATAAAGCTTAAAAATTGGACCTGTATCATTTTTCTCCCAAAGAATCTTCTTTTGCCAAGGGCTATATAGTGTCTCACGAGAGTATATACTTAAAAAATCTTGCCTTATCGATTTATAAATCTTATACATTTTAGCCTAGATTCTTGTGAAGCCCCCAAACAAGAACACTTTTAAAAAATATATATTTTATTGATTTTTTTTACAGAGAGGAAAGGAGAATTAGAAACATCAATGAGAGAGAAACATTGATCTGCTGCCTCCTGCACACCTCCTACTGGGAATGTGTCAGCAACCAGAATCGAACCTGGGACCCTTCAGTCCGCAGGCCAACGCTCTATCCACTGAGCCAAACAAGTTAGGGTTCAAGAACACTTGAATGTTCCTTTCTGCAGGTTTAAGTTTTAGAGAGGCTTTTTTCTTTTTTTTTCTTTTTTTTTCTTTTTTTTAATTAATATTATTTGATTGTAAAAGAATACTTAACCTGAGATCTATTCTCATAACAAACTTTTAAAAAATATATATTTTATTGATTTTTTTCAGAGAGGAAGAGAGAGGGATAGAGAGTTAGAAATATCAATGAAAGAGAAACATCAATCAGCTGCCTCTTGCACACTCCCTCCTGGGGATGTGCCCACAACCAAGGTACATGCCCTTGACCGGAATCGAACCTGGGATCTTTCAGTCCGCAGGCCAACGCTCTATCCACTGAGCCAAACTGGTTTCGGCTATTCTCGTAACAAACTTTTAAGTGTACAATACATTATTGCTGAATATATGAATAATGTTGTACATCAGATCTCTAGTGCTTATTCATTTTGCTGAAAAAAATATGCACATTGATTATTAACTCTTAATACTTTGCTCCCTGCAGTACTAGCAACCATAATTCCATTCTTTGATTGTAGGATTCTAACTATTTTGGATAACTCATATCGGTGTTATTATGCTCTATTTCTCTCTTTGTGATTGGCTAACTTTGTTCAGGATAAAGCCCTCAAGGCTCATCTAGTTCTCACGTATTGCAGTCTCCTTTTTAAAGACAAAGTAGTACTCCAGTTTATTTATTTACACATTTTCTTTATTAGTCACCTCTTGGTGAACATTTAAGTTATTTCAACATCTTGGTTATTGTGCCGGAGTAAACATGGAAATGCTAATATCAATTACTTTGGGTAAATATCCAAATGTTGCATTGGGGACTTGATTTCACAGACACTTGAGTTTCCTCTCTCAATAAAATTGTGGGGGCTGAGGAAATGTATAACTTAAGAAAAATAATCTCATTGGTAAAATATTCATTTTTAGCCCAGCCAGCATGGCTCAGTGATTGAGCTTGGACCTATGAACCAGGAGGTCGTGGTTTGATGAGAGAGGATCTTTGATGGGCCTCCACCTGCACACGCCCTACCTGGGATCATGCCTACAACCCAGGCATGACCAGAATTGAACCCTGGACTCTTCAGGCCATAGAACAATACTCCAGCCACTAAGCCAAACCAGCTGGGGCTCATCTCTTTTCTTCACAAAACTTTCTTTTGAAAATCACCTTCAGCCACATTAGTTTTGGATTACCTTTCTAAATTTATCTGAAACAGTTTTCACTAAGATTATTTTACTAATCAACACAAGAGCTCAACAAAATTAACAATTACCTTTAACAATCTCTGGTGATAAATTTTAATTTGATAATTATTATAACACCATAAAAAATTTATGATACAAATAACAAAACAAATGAGCATGGGCATAAACCAATAAAACTTTATTTACTCAAATAGAAAGTCAACAGGATTTTATCCCGGCATATAATTTGGTAATTCCTGCTCTAGACCCAATAAATTTCTATGGGCAATGAAATAATAACAATTTCTAGTTTCAGTACCTCCAAACTTGATTTACTCCACTCTTTAATAAATAAAATGGTATTTCAGTCATGAAAGCAATCTCAATGTGACATTGACTCCCTTAAATTATAGTGACTTTATTAACATTGATATGTTTAGACATACTTGGTCTGGCTATTGCAGTTGGAACTTGTGAATGGGATGAGTCTTTTCAAATATTCACTTAACTTCTAACTGTTTAAAAAAAGGATTCAATAACATTTTTGTGACTCCACAGAGGGACTGAGGAAGGTATTAAAATTATATGAATACATTTTTACATCTTCAAATATGATGCCATATAATGAGTTTTTATGCCTATAGCAATTAAAATTTATTAAAGGAATAAAATAATATTCAAGTGCATGTGACCTATAAACTAGGGAATAAATTAGTTGAAATATATTTTTTAAAATATATTTTATTGATATTTTACAGAGAGGAAGAGAGAGGGATAGAGAGTTAGAAACATCTATGAGAGAGAATCATTGATCAGCTGCCTCTTGCACATGTCCCTACTGGGGATGTGCCCGCAACCAAGGTACATGCCCTTGACCGGAATCAAACCCGTGACCTTTCAGTCCACAGGCCTACACTCTATCCACTGAGCCAAACCGGTTTCAGCTAGTTGAAATATTTTTTAAAAAGTGAATTCTAAAGGCCTGTGCAAAATTGGCACAAGACTGAGAAGTGGATCTGGAAGTAAACTTATAAGTGTACACACTTTAATCTTATCTCTAACTAAATTAATAAATAAATAATGTATGAAAAACATGCTATAATGGTCACAATAAGCAAATAGAAAAAACATTTTTATTTTGTTATAAAGTGGCAAGTCATAGGCTATTGAAATTATCATAAAATTGAAATGTAAACCTGGAGTAAAAGAAGAAGTTAATAAGAGGCAAATAATTTTATCTTTACAAGCCCTCCTCACTAGGGCACAGTAAATGGAGAGAAAGGTGACCCATAATGCAGGCAGGACAACAGAGTGTAGCCAATTCTAAAAACTAGTGCTAAAGCCTTTAAAAGGACCGAGAGATTTTTATTTTTTCCTTACTTCAGGCCACAAACCCTTTACCGCCTTTTAATCTAGCAACAGAGGCTTATTCTTTGGGAGCTTGAAGCGTTTCTGGACAACAGGTCCAGTTGAGAATGGTGGTATTATTGAAAGTCAATAAATTTAATATGAGGGCCATTGCATTTATACTTCTCCTAGGTTCTTAAGACACCAATGGCCAGATTTATACCTTTCTGACAGGTAATTAGAAATTATTTTCTGGAGAAACTGATCACTACAAATTATCTATATATATATATGAACACTTTAAGTTCCTCAAAGAAATGTCAGCTTATCTGCCCGATAAACACACCAGTCTCGCAAAAGCATATAGCGCTTTATCAACATACAGCCAATGATTGCCAAATAATTGAGGAAGGTCTTCAACAACAACAAAAAAGATTAAAGTAAATAAGCCTTAAAATAAACTAGTAGAGAATAGAACAATGCAGAGTTTAAAATGTCATACTGAGTTGAAGTTAAAGAAATAACTGAGAGAGCAGAATCAAAAGACAAAGGAAGGGTACAAAATAAGAGAAATGATTTTGTGAAATTATATTTTAACATTTATTTCAGAAAGAACTGTGATAAAAAAAAAATTTTTTTTTGAGGAAAAAAAAAAAAAATCCCCAAAGTGAAGGCAATAGATTTCAAAGTTCTCACTGAGTTTCTAGCAACATAAAAACAAATAATCTGTAGGGTATATTACTGTGAAATATTAGATCATTGAAGAGTAAATATTAGATCATTTAAAGAGTAAATTCATAAAATATTGGGCAGGGACATAGATATGACTAATGTACAAATAATCTGAAATAGTAATGCTTTTTTAAAAAGCCACCTAGGAAATTATAAAAATATAAACTATTATCTTCAAAATTATTAAAAAATATAATATTAAATCTAAATTATAAATTACCAATTAAGATTATTTTAACTAATCTAAATAACCAATTTAAGATTAAGTATCAATTCAGAGGAAAGGCAGAAAAAAACTGTTTGACAAGTTAATTCCACAAATTTTAATATCCCTTGTGTACTTTCTCAGAAAATTAAAAAAAACAAAAAAAACAACCACAATTAATGAACAAAAACAAAGAACCACAAGTAAAAAAAATTAATGTATGGAATATCTGTATTGAGATTTAGTCTTTGAGAGATTCAGTGCCAGTATCTCAAATCTGAAAAAAGAAATAGTTCTGGAAAAACAAGAAAAGTGAATAAATAAATGCTTACTAAAAGAAAGGATTAAAAGCTATAATCCAATATTGGAATAATATGATAAACAGAAGCTATTAAACACGAGGTCTTGGTTCTCCTCATGTCTTCTGGCTCCAAAATCTATGACTTGTCTAAGAAATTTATTCTAATCTGACATGTACTTAACGCTCAAGTGCCTTGCAGTCATATTATCACATGAGCACATGAGTGACACTAAAGTATTTTTGCTCACATAATGTAATTCTAGGGTTCTATTGAACCAAACCTTTAACAAAGATGTTCTCTTAGATCATTACACACATTAGGTGTTCTTTAGTTATATTAATTTTATAGAGAGTTTCCTGACTCATCCTCTTTCTTATAGAAATACAGGGGGTGGGCAAAAGTAAGTTTATAGATATGAATATGCAGAATGTAGTTTATTCTTGTATTATTTATTCTTATGTTATATGTTTTCCATAAGAAATATTTAGAAGATAAATGTATCATATGTACATCCTATATAATAAAGAGCTAATATGCTAATTTGACTGGACAGCTGAACGACCTTCCGGATGGACATCCTTCTGGATGACCTTCCGGATGAAGTCAGGGCTGCAAGAGCCATCTGGGGCTGCAAGGGCTGGCGAAGGCAGCCAGGGCTGTGAGGGCCGAGCCCTTGCATGAATTTCATGCATTGGGCCTCTAGTTAGTATATAATACCTATGGTGTAAAACAAAATTAACAAAGTGTGCATCATCTCTTCTCATAATTATTACACAAATGTAAAATTACCTTAAGAAAAGCATGTTGAATGCAATCGTTGAGAATTTAGCTGATGAAATTTACAGTGTATATAACATATTAATTTTTCAACATGGGAGTTATGGTGTAATATTTTTTACATCAGAGGGTACAAAAATATTGCTTTGGAGTTATTTCAAATAAAATTATTTCTATTTTTGGACACTGCAGAATAAAATAAACTAGTTACTTAAACTGAAGGATTGGTGAAATAAAAGTTGCTTTTGAATATAGTTTGATTTTAAAAAATACAAACCAAAAGATTTTTGTTGTGATAATTTTCAAAATGAGTCAGAAAAAAAGAGAAAGCTATCAGGAAGAGAATAAAATAAGTCTATAAACTTTACCCCTTGTTCTTACGTTTCTGTATTTATTTATAGTTAGCATGGCCCCAATTTTTAAAACCTTGACATATAAAAGCTACATTAAAATGCCACTGAGAGCATGCATAATAAACTTTCTTCTTTTTATTAAAAGGGTATTATCTATGGGATTTATATAAAGAGAGTGTTCCTTAAATACAGGGTCATTTTAATGTATTAAACATTGCTCTGCTAATGTCTGTCCAAATTTACTTGGTCATTTTGTAACAGGGATCTAAAAGGGTAGGGCTGGTCATAGAAAGAGACCTTGCTACAGGGCTAATGAACATGAGGCCAGTTGCAATAACGATGTAGACAGTCTGAGCCTGAGAAACTATTTCAGAACTAGAGGCCTTGTGCACTTGGGGAGGGAGTGCCTCAGCCTGGCCTGCACCCTTTCACAGACCAGGAGCCTCAGGGGATGTCTGACTGATGGCTTAGGCCTGTTCCTTGTAGAGGTGAACCATGGGCCAAAAGGGAGACTGTGATGGTTGGGAAACAGTGCTGGTTGGTGAGCAGGCGACCCTGCCCCCCATTGCCCCTCCACCGTTGACCCCCAGTTGCTGTTCCCTCCCTCTGCCCGCTGGCACCTGCCTTGGCTGGCCTGGCACTGCCTGCTAACCTGCCCTGCCCCCCCGTTGACTGGTCATCCCTTCATTTGGTTGATTTGCATATTCAGCTTTTATTATACAGGATAAGAAGGTGGTGGCTATGGTTTGTTTTAATTGGATGTTCACATCCTTGGGTGAAGGTTTGTCTGAAAACATGGCTAGATAATATTTTACTAGTAAATCTATTTAAAAATATTCCTCTTTAAATGGGTAATATATACCTCAAACTTATTTTTCAATAAATATTACCTTGAAAAAAAAAGGAAAGCTGAAACCTGTTTGGCTCAGTGGATAGAGCATCAGCCTGCGTACTGAAAGGTCCCAAGTTCGATTCTGGTCAAGGACATGTACCTTGGCTGAGGGCACATCCCCAGTAGGGGGTGTGCAGGAGACAGCTGATCAATGTTTCTCTCTCATTGATGTTTCTAACTCTCTATCCCTCTCTCTTCCTCTCTGTAAAAAAAATCAATAAAATATATTTAAAAATAAAAGAAAGATAATTTTAAGAATATAAATTATTAGAATATCAAAATATATGAAGAAAATAAAATTACAACTATTTTAAAAGATTCATGAAAACTTTAAAGAAAAAAATACTATTAGTTACTTGTAGCTATTTTGTTTGTAGGATATGTTAAGTACAAATATTTCTTAGTTCTCATTTAAGCAATCTATGTTTTTTTAACACTGAGAGAGCAGCTTCTACTGGTGTATGGTAGTGATTAAAAATTATGTTATAAAAGATTTTAAAATGAAAACCTTTGAACAATAGCATATTTTAAAACTACTTACTGCTTAGCCCATACTTTGAGTTAAATAAGCTATAATTGAAACACATTTATTTTCTTCAGGTGTAAATACAGATGTTTACCAAACCAAGTAGGCACATTTTGATTTGAAGACATATTGTAACTAAGAAATCACCAGTCCTGAATTTGTCAATAATACATGTTGCTAGCTTAATTTTGAGAACCTGTTACTACTTACTCTCACTAATGTTTCAAAACCAAGGAACTACCCTACAATCCCTATGTTTTATAACTCTGTGCTTTTAACTACCCTACGCCTGTCCTAGTTCAAGGGCAGTCTTTCAAAGTTTTAAAAACCTTTATTACTCTGTGCTCCACTTCCCTTTTTGATTTTTCAGCTTCCCCCAAAACTATCCTTATAAATCTTGTATCTAGACTTCCCTCTCTTTCATATTGGTACTCTCTAACATGGTCTATCCAGAATTTTATTTTGTTTTCCTAGAATGTCACATCACAAATCATTTCGCCAGCTGGGTTTATCACAACCTGAAGACAAAGAATAATTCTCAAACCCCTCGCCATTAGACCTCAACCCAGACCCAGAACATAACTTCATGAAGACTGCATTCTAGATAGTAGTACACTGATTTGGGTAAGAAGAGGATTTAAAAACATATAGCTACAATAAAAAAGAGTAGTGTTTTGCTTCTAAATGTGACAATGTGTTTGACTTTGGCACAAATTATGACTGTGCTAAAATCAAAGAATTATCTTCACCTGTCATTTGATTAAAGAGACTTCTTAAATCTAAGTAGAAACCATTGTGTGACACCTTTAGAAATCCGCAGCCGACGTTAGAGATAAAATCCAATAGACATCAATAATGGGTAATTTGTATGAGCTGTCAAAATGTTTGCATTGTTCTTACTGTCTTAGTTCATTTATTTTATATTATCCTGTTAGCTGTGTTACTTTGTTTTTGAAATATTAACCATCTTGATTTGTACAGTTGATGATATTGCTTCTTTTTGAAAATTGCTTTCAGAGGGAACTAAATATATATATATATATATATATATATATATATATATATATATATATATATATTTTAAAATGTGGGGCATGTAATGTCGATGTTGGAGAACATGCATGGGAGTGGACAACTCAAGTTCAAGCAAAGGAATAAAGGCATAAGTCATAAGTTTGGGCAATCTTTATTAAGTTAAAAGGAAAACTAGGGAGTGAAACTATGGAAATATGAGGAATAACGTTGCTCTACATTTAAATACGGAAAAAAAGTATTCCAAAATACCTTTCAAAGACAGTGAGATTGGAGACTGAAATACAGAGCAAATTGAAAACAGACTATGTGGTTTCAACAGTATTTCCCTGTCTTTTATCATGGGTGATCATAGGAAAGGGTCATATGGAAGAACTTCTGGATTGACTATAAACTTTCTGTTAAAGACATCACTTATAAGCTGTGATTTAATGCTGCTTGTGTAAGGGCACTTTGGACGTGGAAAGTTAGCACGAGTGAAAAGATGCTTTCTTTGGAATAGCAGGATTGTTTCTTTTAGAGATAAAAATTACATAGACATCACTACCCCCTTAGATGTTTACTTTTTGCTTTATCATAAGAGGTTTAAACTTGATCATGTTTAATCCTTAAATTGGTAAAACTGTATCCTCCAGCTTTAATCTTTACAGTTTCTTAGTTACAAATGTCACTGTGTCATCGGAGAAGTGTGTGGATCACGAATAATTAGATATCGACTGTGCCGGGCTCTTTTAGGCTGCAAGAATCAAATTCAAATAAAGGTTGTCTCAGTTGATAAAGATTTTTCATGAGGATTAAGAAAAACTAGGCCATGACCTCAGTGGCCCCACGCTGAAATCTGAAGGAAGCCAGGAAGGCGGCTCAGGACACAGGCGCTCCGGGTGCAGCGGCCTTCTCTGCGGCCCAGCACCTCGCTTCCTCAGCCGGCAGGGCGCAGGGCTCCCTGCTCCCGCAGCCCGGCTTGTGCTGCGATTGTGACACAGAAACCTTTCGTCCCCGCTTCTAACTGAGGTGGTTCTTTCTGATACCATCAGTGTCTCTCTATATTACTGCCGCTGCTTCTATGTGCCTCCTCCTTTGACATGGCCTCTGACAATGCCTGTGCCTGCCAGATTAAGTCCTCCTCTTTGAGTGGTGTTCAATTAGCTGCAATTGTCTCAGATACCCAACAACAAGGTCAGGGTGCACTTCGTTCCTGGGCCAGAACGGTGACGCTCTTCTCTGGGACAGCAGTAGGCTGCTGTTAGCCTGTAGATGATGGCCCTCCTCTCTGATTCACTCAGCTGTGGCACTTGGTGGTTCAAGATAACGGACATGTCAGACGCCCTTCTGTCTACAGTGTTCTCCAAATGTAAGAACGTTTTATGTGACCTTAATTCTCATAATTATTTGATCCTTGATACAGAGTAATATATGCATTTTATTTATTTTAAAAGAGCTAAATACATTATTTTAATAATGTAATTATATTCTATATTATTTTCTAGTATATTAACTTTATTTATTTTAAACATGTAGAACATATTATTTTTCTCCTATAGCAAACTGCCTTTTCACTTTGTAGAACAGAGACAATATGTCCAAAAATTTAATTTGAGTGTATAAATAAATTATTGTTAACTAATAAAATATTTACGCTTGCTGATGTGACAACTTAAATTACACATTACCATGTTTAAGAATGAATATTTAATTTTATTAATACATTATGTATTCAACTATTTACAAACATTACCTGAAGTTTTCAAATTTTGCAATTATATCAGACCGTACTATAAGAATGGAAATCATGCAGTATGAGTTTTTTGGAATATCTCAAAGGTCTATGCAAGTATCTTTTGTAGTATGTTAAATTCTATGTATAAGACAAAAGCATATATATGTATGTATATCTATATCTATATATCTATATCTATATATATATATAACTTAATAATAAACTTTTCAAAATTGTAGAAGATGAATATTTGATATCCAAATTCTTGTTTATCAAAAATACTATATTATTCAAAGAAGCCAAAAATACACATAAAGAGAAATCACACTTAGAAAAAAAATTATTGTATGTGAATATATGTAGATATCCCTTCATATTAGTTTTATCACTATATCCCAGTGTTCCCAAAGGAATCATTTAGAATTAGACCCATAAAGCCTAACATAATTCGTTTTTTTCTAAGCTTTTCTCCTTCAGCCCTAACTTATCAAATTTTCTCACCATTTTAGATACTATCTGCTTTGCTCCAAGTCATTGTTCTCAAAGTTATGGTCATATAAAGAATAATCTCAAGTTTTATTATTATTTTATTTTTTTTAATATATTTTATTGATTTCTTTTACAGAGAGGAAGAGAGAAGGATAGAGAGTTAGAAATATCGACAAGAGAGAATTATTGATCAGCTGCCTCTTGCATACCTCCTGCTGGGGATGTGTGTGCAGCCAGGTACAGGCCCTTGACCAGAATCGAACCTGGGACCTTTCAGTCAGCAGGCCGATGCTCTATCCACTGAGCCAAACCGGTTTCAGTCAATAATCTCAAGTTTTAGTCTCATCTCCACCAAGTTTTTCAATCTTTTATGTTCATTATCAGAGATAATTATTTCCATATTGATGTGAGAGGAAAAAATCTATTGGCTGGTTCTGCATGCCTCCCCTGGGAATCAAGCCCTGACTGAGAATCGAACTATTAACCTTTCAGTGTATGGGACCATGTCCCACCAAATGAGCCACACTAACCAAGGCAGTGTGTCCTGTTATAACACATATTATTGAATGTCTATGCACAATCAATTTAGCTCCTTTTCTTAGTAACAGCCAGCATATTTCTATAAAATATTCAAAATTCATCAAAGGTGTCCCTAACTCTAATACAAGGGTGAATTAGAATTAGTATAAATAAAGTATATCATTCCCATTTTCATGGGATATGATAGGTTTAGGGCACTATAGTAATATTTTGACCAAATAAGTATAAGTATAATAAGATAGTTGTTGTATAAATAGAGTAAATATGATTATCTCACACTTAACAAATAGACAAAAATAAGTTATGTTTTATCTATCTTTAAAATTTTGTTTTACTTCTGGACATGGTTATTATTGGTTGTAACACTTATAATTACTGTATTTGTCTAACTATGAGACTAACACAAAATATTAACAATGTACTAAGAGGAAAAAAGAAAAAAGGAAGTAACTAGAGTAGGAAGAAGCTTAAACTAAGTGTAAAATGAAAAGAAAGGCATGGTTTAAAAAGATAGAATATAGTAATTAGAAACCCTAAACACACTATTTATAAAAGGGTAAATTATGCAATATCTCAGGGTTTCTTATTATTTTATTCTCTATTTAAGAACAATAGGTCAATTAAATTTAGCATTCATGCATATATTAAGAATGAGATAGATAAACCTTTTTTCTGTCAAAATCTAGTGTCTAAAATGTATGGCCACTCACTGATCTTCAGATTATACTATGCTGTTGCATAGAAAAGGAAATACTCCTGAATTATTTATATAATAACCAGATGTAGAGTTTCCCTGCATGTTTTATATTATAGCAGAAACCTCCTTATATAAAATAACGAGGAGTCACTCTTATTTGGTTGATTGAAACCCTTTTTAACATGGAAAAGAATAAAAGTCATATAAAACTGCAGTAATATTTTGTTTTAATCAAAATATGAAATGCAAATACAGGATTTTATTTAGTATTATCCTTTTATTTACTTATCTGCACTATTTTGCCCATAGCTAATAGAAAAAAATGTGTGTTGTCATCATCATTATAGTTGTGTAAAAAAATAAAAATAAAAATATAGACTACTTACTTTTAAAAATATATATATTTTCATTGATTTCAGAAAGGAAGGGAGAAGGAGATAAAAACATCCTATCTAATAAAAGAGTAATATGAAATTTACTGTACATCTGCTATACCCATAAACCACGCCCACCGGCCAATAAGGAGCTAGTATGCAAATCAACCCAACAAATATGGCTGCAGCCTTAGAGAGAGCAGGAGGCTTAGGTTGCTTCTGGCAATGGAGGAAGCCAAGCTTTCTGCCTGCCCTAGCCAGCCCAGGCCTCTGCTCAAGGTTACAAAGTTTCAATTACAGAAGATAAATAAACCCCAGGTCCCAGGGCCTCTGTTTGGGTCTCCAGGGGGCATGGCTGGCCTGCAAACCACCACAGGTCCCTTGCCCATGCTGCCCAAACCCCAAGGGAACCCCCACCCTGATTCAGGACAAGCTTTAGGGAAAACCAGCCTGCCCCCATTCCTTCACCACCCCTCTATCCTATCTAATCCTATCTAATAAAAAGATAATATGCAAATTGACCATCACTCCAACACATAAGATGGCTGCCCACCGTGGACAAACATTACTGCCCCCCTGTGGACATAAGATGACCACCAAAAGATGGCCAGCAGGGGAGGGCAGTTAGGGGTGACCAGGCCAGCAGAGGAGGGAAATTGGAACAACAGGCTGGCAGAGGAGCAGTTACAGACATCAATCAGGCTGGCAAAGTAGTAGTTAGGGCATGATCAACTGGCAGGCAGAAGTAGTTAGGGGCCATCAAGAATGCAGGCAGGCGAGCAGTTGGGAGCCAGCAGTCATTGATTGTGAGAGGGATGTCCGACTGCCCATTTAGGCCCGATCCTACCAGGCCTAAATGGGCCGTCGGACATCCCTTGAGGGTTTCCAGATTGGAGAGGGTTCAGGCTGGGCTGAGAGCCATACCCCCTGTGTATGAATTTTGTGCACTGAGCCTCTAGTCAATGATAAGAGAGAATCATTGATTGGCTGCCTCCTGCATGTCCCCACTGGGGATCTAGTCTGCTTAAAGGGCATATGCTCTGACCAGAATTGAATCATGACATCCTGATTCATGGGTCAATGCTCAACCTCTGAGCCATGCTGGCATGGCTAGCTACTAGCTTTAAATATCTATATCTACATCTACATCTACATCTATCAATATATCTATATCTACATCTATATCTATATCTATATCTATTTCTAATCTATATCTATACATTTATATTAAAAACATATTTTAATAAATTTAAATGAAAAAAATATTTTCATTGGTTTTAGAGAGAGAACAAGGGAACAAAGAACAAAGGTTTAAAAATCAAGTCCTGGTTTTTGCTCTGGGGTTGTTATTTGAGAATGGTGTTTAATTCACCTGAGACCTAGATTCTTCACCCATATTATGTGCATATTCATGCCTTAGAAGTCTTCTTTTCTAAGACTTCTTAAGTCTTTTAATGTGTATAAAATATTAAACAGACATAAAAATAATTAAATTTAATTGGATTTTTATATTTACAAAATAATTGAGAGAAAATAAATATAAAAATGTTGGTTCTGTAATAAGAATTTAGCTTTCCCATTATAAAAATAATTATATTTATGTAAAATGTTTTGTATATTGACCAAATATTTTCAATGAACAGAATATTTAAATAAATAATTTTAATGTAAAATTTAATCGTAGACATTTAAATTTAATATTCCTGTTGATTTGTGTTTTTTAATCCTTAATATTCAATAATTTATCATTCTAAGAAACAATTTAATTCATTGAATTAATTAGTTAAATTATCTTTAATATACTTGGCTTAAAGCAAAATATAAATCAGCTAAAATCTTGATAAGCATTCTAGTTCATTTGTTACTTAATAACTACATTTAATTTATTGATTGTGTGGGAAGGAAGGAAATTGAAAGAATAAGAATTTAGATAATTTCTCTTCAAAGAAGGAAGAAATAGCATAAAATGTTTTAATATATACATCACTCTAATTATCAAGATCAGCTATGTTTGTAAATCATAGGATTAGTGAAATCTGAATATTTATAAAAGATTACAGGATTCTGTTGACTTAAAATTCTTTTGGTCAATGATACAACCCATATAACTTAATGTGCAACCTTGTAATGTTAACAGGATTACATATGTAGAGCAATGAAGATAAAAGTACTTTTTTATACTTTGAGGTTCAAACCATACCTGCGTGAGTCTTTCCTTCTAATTATTTCAGAAAATAGTGATGATAAAGTATACCATACTCAGTGAAAGCAACCATGATGATATGGGGGCTTGAATTCACCTCATGAAGTATGATGAAAACTCCCACATGGAAGTTGAGTTATATCTGTGTTCCATGTGGCACCAGATACACGTGGTATAGAAGTTCAGGGAAGGTAGGGCATAAGGGAAGTACTAACAGTGTCAAGGCAAGTCTGTGATGCTAAACAGATCTTTGATATTTAGATGATGGTGATAATGAGTCCAAGCAGCACTGTTGACATGATTGCGTACAATAGAAAAGTGTCACTGGTGTCACACAGATTCAACTGAAGTTGATAAAGTGAGGATGAGGGAAGCAAAAACAAACCTTGGTCTGTGAGTACCAGTTAAGTACTGCTGGGAAATTCCAGAAAGCCCTGGAGTGGGATGTATTCTTTTCCTATTGCTGCAGTAACAAATTGCCAAAAGCTTGGAGCTTAAGACAACACCCACGTGTTTATTATCTTACAGTTTTGGAGTTCAGAAGTCTAAAGTGAGTTGGCAGCATTCTACTCTTTCTGGAGGTTCTCAGGAAGAATCTATTTCCTTGTCATTTTCCAGTTTCTAGAGCCTGCCCACATTCTCTGGCTCAAATCCCTTCACTACTTGGACCTCTGTTTCCATTGTCACATGTCCTTCACTAACTCTGACTCTCTTACTTTCCTCTTTCACGCATAAGGATCCTTGTGATTATTTTGGGCCCCTAATGAGCCAAAATAGGCTCACCATCTCAAGAGCCTTATTTTAACTATGTCTCCAGAGTAACCTTTGCCATATAAGGTGAGATATCAACAAGTTTCTGACATTTTTCTGTTACCACAAACAATGCATTCTATTAGAAATCTTATGATACATTTTCCTATTAGCAGAGGCAGCAAGATCTTGCAAATATGATTTTAAATTAAAAAAAATAATATTTAGATGGATAAACAATATAAAGGGCAGAAATATTCTTTAAAAATCTGGAAATAAAAAACGCATAAATATATTTGTAGAATAAATGTAATTTAATTCAGTTTATGTCTTCAAGTTAATTATATTTACCTTATGCAAATGGTAAAACTATAATTTGTTTATTTTGACTTAAGTTATTTGTTTTATACAATGATGGCTATAAATCATAACCAAAGTAAGTTGCTGGCAATTTAAACAGAGTCCTAATACTTTTAGTAAATCCACTCTATGCGTATGCAGACCAGAGCTGAACCACATAAAGGAAAGTTCAATTATACAAAACAAAGAATAAAAACTGAAACCACATTCCCATGCTTCTAAAAAAATTTCATAATAGGGAAAAAATAAATTGTTTACAGATTAATTTCCAAGAATGACTTTCATAAGAAACACCTTATATTTTTTAACTTAAAAAAAGTTCCCTAACTGTTGTTTATATAATCTATATGGTGGAAACAACTGTATGAAATCCATCACTGAAGTCAACTATTAAACCCTTATGTGAGCTTCTATGTGACATTACAGGACCTATTTCTCTATTAGTATCTTGGCTCATTGGAACTCATTTGGAAAGGAAATAAACTGGGGTCATATGGACATGAAAAATAGGTTTCTAATAAAAAACACATGAGCTTGAGGAAATAATTTTCCGAGCCAGTCTGTTTTGAGAAAGGAAGTGGAATTTCTGAGCCAAAACATTTAATGATTGCATCAACGATAGAGTTGAAGCTGTTAATCCAAACTGTCAACCAAGGAACTGAATGTAGAAAAATGTGTGATATTTGCTACTAGTAATAAACAAAGCTCTCTCCAATAACCCTAACATTGAACTTCTCATCTGAAAATCATTGTGTTAGGTCAGTTCCAGTACAATTATACTGCCATTTTTTTGAAATGTCTTTCAGGCTGATACAAATTGATTTGAATGTAGAATGTGAGGCAACATTTGTCTATATGTCAGTGGTTGCATGTCAAACCATGTCATGCCCTCTCATTTTTGAAATTTGGAATCACATGAAACAGCACATTAAAGCATAATAATATTATACTTTTTTTTTTTATTTAGTGAACATATTTGAAGCGTGGAATAGGTCCTGTGTCAAATATAATTTTTGATTACCATTTCAACATCCTTTGGTCTTACCTTTTGCTCCAGCCACTAATAAAGGCATCAGTTTTACACAGACATTGCAGACACAAACTGGCAGCATTTCACCCAAGGCCAAACATTGCCTTGGGGTTTATCTGATGCTGACACACAGAGAATTGTTCCACACTCACTCTGCTACAACTTAGAAGTGACCCAGCAATCAATGTTGTAGGGCCATCCTTCAAAAGGTGAAGAGACAGTAACAAGTTTTCTTCTCTTCAATTCTTGGCAGCCTGTTCTGAAACACATTTTATAAATTTCTCAGAAATTCCATACAGATTCAGCATCAGTCATTTATTTTAGTGGTCAAACTAAATGATATGTCTTAGTACTAACTTTTTATTATTCCCCGCTTTCTCTCCTAAAGCCTAACTCCCACTTGCTGATTTTTTTTCTTCTAAATAATCTACTCTCAATGAAAGCCTTTGTTTTATGCTCTCTCAGGGAGCTAAGGTCAAGACAGTATTCCATTGGAGATGGTTTAGCTAGAATGGAATAAAGCAAAGTGCTGGCTTACTGCAAGATAAACCTGAATAGCAAGGCAAGTGCAGCCAATTTGTGACCTTGATTTTAATATGATCATATAGGAAATGGACTCAGTAATGCATTAAAGATATGAAACCGAAACCTGAAAAGAAGCCAGACAGATAATACATGGTGATAAATATAAAATACAGTTGACAAATATAAAAATAAGACTATCTTATAATTTCAATTCAGATTTTATATGAACTACTTTATAAATATTCTCTTAATTAAATATTTCATTAAATATCCTCTATATCATACTGATATCCTCATCTTAAAAATCATGACAATGGAATATTGGATACTAGTGACATAAACATATTTTTAATGAAAGATCCCTAACGTTCCAGAGATCACTTATATTAGCTCTCATGTGACCTATTTCTGCATGTCTCTTTTTAACTATGCTTTCAGTGGTAACTTGAAATTGGTCATTGTGGAATTATTTACACCATGGAAAACGATAAACAGTACAAATTAAGGATCCTTCCTCCCAGTAACATTCATCTTAAGAATGTTTTTCAATTATTTTCTATGGTATCACTAAATTTAAGACATAAATACAAAAGTAGATATACTTTTATACTTAGAAAGTAGAGATATACTTTTAAATAAATCCCTTTCAATAATTCTAGTTTGCATTGATCTCCAAAACTAGATATACATTTAATTTTTAAAATATATTTTTATTGATTTTATAGAGGAAGTGAGAAAGAGAGAGATAGAGACATCAATGGTGAGAGAGAATCACTGATTGGCTGCCTCCTGCATGTTCTCTCCTGTGGAATGGGCCTAAACCCTGGGCATGGGACAATGTAACAATTTACATTGACCTGCTGGAGAATTGAACCATGACCTCCTGGTTCAAAGGTCAGTGCTCAACCACTGAGCAACACAAGCCTGGTTTAAGCAATATATTTTTAATTTAATTAATCATTCCTCTAAAACAAGAAGTTTTTACTAAGAAATGCTTTTATTTATTCTTTTAAATATTTTTTGAGTACCGATTATAAATTACAAACTGAATGAGCATTTATTAAATCCCCATTAGGTTCTAAATTTAAAAATTATATATTTAAGGTAAAACACTGTCAAAATCTATCTTGTGACAAACAAATAAGCTAAGAAACAAAACAAAACATTTTTCCTCTGGTAATCAACTTCACAGAAGGTACACATTAGATTTAAAATATTATTTAAAAAGAACTACTCATGGAAATTTATGATCTCTAATTTCTCATCATATCACTATTCTTAGTATAGTTAATTATTTGTCTTCAAAAACATACTATGATTTTCACTTAGCTTATTATAACAGACTAGAGGCCTGATGCAGTAAAATCTTGCCCCCAATTGCCTTCCTCTGCCAGCCTGAACTTGCCCCCAACTGCCCTTCCCTGCTGGCCTGATGGCCCACAACTGCCCTCTTCTGCAGGCCTGATCTCACCCCCAATTGCCTTCCTCTGCCAGCCAATTTGGTTCTGATTGGTTTGTTTCTATGCTAGTCAGCATCAAAAGCTCCAGCTCCTAAGTAGCCATTGGCATCTCACACTTCACCCAGATTTGGTTCTGATTGGTCGGTTTCTATGCCAGTCCGCATCTCTGGGCTTATCAATGGGGCCTGATCAGAAAGGCAAGGCAGGACTGATCAGCATCCCCAACAGAGGCATGAAGAGAAATGGAGGTCTGGCTGTTGTCCAGGCCTGGAGAGAAAGAGAGAGGCAAGTGCTGATTAACAGCTGCCACAGAGGCTATGGATCAGACCCTGCTTCTCTCTTCAGGCCTCTCACCAGGCCTGATTCACAGCCCCCTCGTAGTCATGCTGGGTCACCGCGCCTGCAGCCGGAACAGCACCATGGCAACCCAGCGCTGATTGCGGGACTGACTTACAATTGGTTGAGATGCCAGTCATGATGGACCTATATATATATATATATATATATATATATATATATGGATATGCTAAGGCTGCTCAATCACTTGCTATGATGTGCACTGACCACCAGGGAGCATGCACTCCAACTGGTAGATTAGGTTGCTGCTGGGATCTGGCCAATCAGGACTGAGTGAGATGGGCCAGAAACTCCCTATAACCCACCCTGGCTGGCCAACCTCCGCATCCCTCTCAGGCCCCAATCATGCACCAGTGGGGTCCCTCATCCTGGCCTGCACCCTCTCATCATCCAGGACCCCTTGGGCGATGTTGGAGAGCCAGCTTCAGCCCGATCCTGCAAGCCAGTCAGAGGGATCCCACTGGTGCAAGAATTCATGCACTGGGCCTCTGGTATTCTATGTTCCTTCCTGGGTTGATCTGCATCTAGTTATGGGCATTATCATTGGCACCTATAGAGCAGATGTCAATAGTAAAAGAACATGTCTGATACCATTTGGTGAAGCTTCACAATTGTGAGCACAAGTGATATGTAAGATACTTTTTAAAGAAGCCAATAAAGTCATAGGATTATACTTTGAGGAGTTGATAGGGAGTACAAGTGTTGCAGACATTTTATTTTAATAAAAAATAAAATTTTGTGTTGCCTACTTTCTGTAGAAACTATTTGGGGAATCTTACTGCTTGTAAAACATACATTTTCTTACTTGATCTTTAAAATAACAATTTACATTGAGTATTATTATCCGTATCTTACAGATGAGTTAACTGAATAAATTTCCTTGGTCTTATAGCAAGTAACTGCCACAGCCTGGGTTCAGACCCAAGACTTTCAGACTCCGAAATTCATGTTGTTAGCCATGATGTCCACTGAAAATCCTGTGTGCACTTGTGGTATATGTATAATATATAATTAACTGAAGTTACTCAAGAATGGTGATTATTCTAACAAAGAAATATTATACACAACTTTATAATGATACCATTTGAATTTTCTCTTGTTTTCTAAAGTATGACAACAGCATGATAATTTAAAACATCTGTACATTTTGAATTTCACAGAAATGCTATTTTAGATTTAATTGGATTTTGAGCACTTTAAAACAGTATTATCTAAATAAGAAAATCAAATTAATTTATTTAATTAATAAAAATAAATACATCACTATTATTTGTTCATGTTATTTAATAAATACCTAAGAGAAATGGTTTGCAAAAATTTCACCTCGTGTTATGCTATATTATTTCATAATATGAAGATAGGTCAGTTTTCCCATAAAAGTTCATATGGATAACAGGTGTTATGCTAAATATATCTTTATAGAACTTCTACATATTTTGAAAAATAAATTAAAAACATACACACAAATGAGGAAAATAAGGCTCAGAATTTAGTTGCTTAGTTCAAGAGCAAATTGGAACTGATTAATTTATTATATGTGCACACTATATCCCAATTATTTTTGCAAAACTTTTGAGATAGCTTAAAGTAATGAAATTAAATTAAGTAATAAAAAATAAATACAAGTAGCAAATAGGAGAAAGGAAAAATTAATTATGCCTGAATTTCACATTTGGCTTTGATCTTCTTAGAGGAAGAGGAAAAATAATAAAGAATCCTATTATTTGTTCCGTACTTTTGATTACAAAGGAAGAAGCACAGCAATGCTTTAGGGAATATAAATATTTAAGAACTGAAAATTATATAAGGTAAAAATGTCACAATGATTTTCTATAGTGCAGTAATATATACCTTCAAAAATAGCATTATAGTAACCACAGTCATGAATATTGTGTTACTGTTTACTGTGAAATCCCTTAACAAAAGCTGAGACTAAAATAAAAAAATAAAAAACCTTACTCAAGGTGACATTGTGTGTGAATAATTAAATGAATGTGGTAAAACTTGATTCAAGCATACAATGTAAACATTGTGGGTCTCTTAGGTAATTTTCAGTTTCCATCAGAGTATCAATTCTCTTATTCTGTTTTGGTTAGGAATAGAGTGGCCAGCAGTTCCACGTAATGCCTGGAGTGCTGGTATTCTGAGTTGTTGATAAGGGCACACCCATGCTTTGAAAACCACATGGGCAAATTGCAGTGCTGACATTAGAAGCCACCCAGTGTTTCCAACTGAATGGAAAACTACCCAGGCCCTTCCAAACAGTAGCTTCAGAGTGAAGCAAAACGTATCCTCAGGAGGGAACTTTGGATGTGCTCAAACAGGAACATACGCAGAGTTCTCAGCTATGTAAATTATAGCAAGGAAGAAATAATTGTGTTCCAGAAAATTTCAAATTGGGACATTCAGTTATTCAATAAATAGATAATATTTCTATATTAAGCATCTACCCTCTAAAATGCACTGGCTAGGTGCTCAGGAGCCCAGGGTTTGGTGGAAGATACACACAAGGCCATTATAACAACACAGATTTAATCTTAGAAAAGACAATGAGTGCGGTGAAGCAGACAAAAAGAATGTAAATTTAATGCCCCTTTAATGCCTCAAGTATTTATACGCTTCATAAGAGTGTAAGAAATTAATGTAAATAGTAGAAACAAATAAAAATGATTAATATGATATAATTTATATAACACTAAGTGTGTTGTGTTGTTTTTTTTCAGGACAGTAACACATGCAGACTGTATTTATCATATAACCAGTAGAAACTTTTACTCTTCCCTATAATAAGAGAGAGAGAGAGAGAGAGAGAGAGAGAGAGAGAGAGAGAAGAGAGAATTCCTTCACATTTTTCTTTCACAGAAGTTCATGGTTTACTCACTCCACTGAGACATTTGCTCAAAATATTTCTTCTCTGAGGCATCATCTTTGACCAAAAGACACCTTTGCACTCTTTGTCCTTCCACTTTCATAATTATTTGTAGGACTAATCACCCACCAGATAGAGCATGCATTGGGCTACTGTCTCACACACCAACTCTAATGTAAACTAAAAATACAGAAGCTTGTTTTTACTGCTGTATCCAGCCCCTAAAAGAGTACCTGTCATTTAGTATTTCTTTAGTATTTACTGAAGACATAAATTAATTAATGCACCATCTGACCTTCTAAATGTGCCCAAACTATTTTCAGAAATTAAATCAATGTTTATTATGTATAAAGAGTAGAATTAGAATTGGAAATTATATTTATCATATTTAATAATGCCAGAAACTGTAGGAGAGAATAATCTTGAAAATTATAAAATTCTATCACTTTCTTCTAGAGGAAACTTGTGGACCACATCTTCTATGATCCCCAAAAGCAAAACACTTTCAAAATTATTTTTTGAGGATTGCTAACAATTATTCTCATTGGCAAAAAGACATAACTTTTTTCCACATTGCCTTAACACCCCTCGCCCCCCCCCCCTGAATGTGTGAAGGTGTGTATATATTTGGAGGTGTTGTAGTGTTGGTGTGTGTCTGCATTATCATAGATTGGGGAAATTTGCTTGGAAAAGAGAATAAATGATGCTGTTTAAAGCAATGCAATTAAGCAATTCCAGGAAGCAATCAAAACAAATAAGATGGGATTTATCATTTATATTTTTAAATCATTAAAATGTATAAATTACCCACATTAGTCTTTTTAAATGGGATGCATCTTCACGTTCAAGAGAACTTTGGGCTTGCACAGGGTAAGGTCAAATTTCCACCTTACTAGTAAGCCCAAGTAAGCACAATATACATGGAGAGGATAGAAATATTTTGTTTCTCTTTCCCTACAAAGAAATAAACAGGTTCCAACATTCAGGTGGATGAGTGTTTGTTAGAGGGCATCATGACCTCATGACCTCATGACCTCTGGGGATGGAGCCTTTACAACTGCTTTTGGGGACAAGGGCCTGGATGTCCTTTGTGTATCTCTCTAAATTTCTTATAGAGTGCTCTCACAACATTTTCTCCAATACTTATTCACTATGTTCTTAACTAATAGGTAGATATATTTAAAAAAACAAACAAACAAATAAAAAGACAACAAACTGTTAAAAACATTCAACTTTAGGAGGCATGATTTGGAAAGAAATACTTACCCTCACTATGCTCTTGCCTACACCCCACCTTCTGAATGATAATGTAATGGGAAAGCAATGTTGCAGATCCTGAAAGACTGGGTTTGGTTCCTGAAACTGGATAATTGATACTTGTGTTGTGTTTCAGAGGAAAAACAATGACCATGTAGGAACCCAATCTTTTCTCAGAATTAAGTCAACACAAGAATGCCTGTCTTATCTAATTGTCACCAATATTGAATATAATTTGGACAACTAGCACAGTGCATGGCACCTGGAAGAGCATAAGGGGTCCCAGTTTTCCTTCATTCTGCTCCCCCCCCCCATCTTTCCCAACTCCTACGAGCAGAATGAACAAGTGAAATGAACCGTACCATTTGGCAGCTTTCAAAATGCAACTTCAAGCTAGACACTCCCAGGATAGTGAGAAAATACTTCCCATCAAACCAGAATAGTGAGTGAAAGTACTTGTCTTTGCCTTAGTGATCTAGCCTATGTCATAGTATAAATACATATGTCATCCTGCCTAATAAAAGTATAATATGCAAATTAATAATAACTCCATTATACCCATGAGCCATGCCCACCAGCTACACCCACCAGCCAATCAGAGTGAGTATGCAAATTAACCCCAACCAAGATGGCTGCAGCCATAGAGAGTAGTTGAGGGCTTGGGTTGGCCCCAGCAATAGAGGAAGCCAAGCTTTCCACATACCCTGGCTGGCCTAGACCTCCAGTCAAAGATACAAAGTTTCAATTGTAGAAGGTAAATAAATTCCAGATACCAGAGCCTCTGCTTGGGTCACCAGAGGGTGTGGCTGACCTGCAAACCACCACAGGTCCCTCATCCAGGCCGCCCCATGCCCCAAGGGGACCCCCACCTTGATCCGGGACACCCTTCAGGGCAAACCAGACGGCCCCCACCTGTGCACCAGGCCTCTATCCTATCTAATAAAAGAGTAATAAGCAGATTGACCATCACTCCAACACACAATGTGGTCAAAGATCCTGCCTCCATGTGGTCACAAGATGGCCACCACAAGATGGCCAGCAGGGGAGGGCAGTTGGGAGGCACCAGGCCTGCAAGGGAGGGCAGTTGGGAGGCAACAGGCCTGCAAGGGAGGGCAGTTGGAGGTGATTAACCCTGCAGGGAAGGGAAGTTAGAGGTGACCAGGCTAGGAGAGGAGGGAAGTTGGGGGCAAACAGGCTGGCAGGGAGCAGTTATACATCCATCAGGCTGTCATGGAAGTGGTTAGGGGGTGATCAGGCTGGCAGGCAGAAGTTGATAGAAGCAATCAGGAAGGCAGGCAGATGAGCAGTTGGGAGCCAGCAGTCCTGGATTGTGAGAGCGATGTCCGACTGCCCATTTAGACTCGATCCTGGTGAGGTTGGACATCCCTCAAAGGGTCCCAGATTGGAGAGGGTGCAGGCTGGGCTGAGGGACACCCCTCACCCCGAGCACAAATTTCGTGCACTGGGCCTTTAGTTTTAAATAAAAGTAGAGTTGGTGATACTATTTAAAGAATGCATGATTTGCATTTTATCCTTCGGACTCTTCATTTTCAAATGAGAGTCCGAAGGATAAAAGAAACTTGAATTTGAAGGTAAGATGCAGAGTCATTCTGGAGAATACAAAGCAGGGTTACAGAATCACGACAACATTGCTATGAAAAAGAAAAAAAAGACCTTCATGGCCTTATTTTGTGGGGGCACAAGGGCTATAATTTGATGAAGCAAAGAGTAGAACTGGTCCAGCCAGGACATATGGCATATGATCTTTGGTGTCACTCAGACTTTCTCACTTTTCCATTGTGCAAATCAAACATAAATGGTTTGTCTTTTCAAATATGATCCTTTGGGCTTGGATTATTATAAATATGCTTGATATGGTTCAGAAAATGTGTCTGATATTGCTGTCAGGGCATCATTTATGTGTTGATCAGAAAAAAAAAATACAGACTGAATAATGTCCATCTAAGCATTTCCCCCACTTTTGGGGATCCTGATAAAATTTTTGAGAATGTGCCCCAATACATTGCGTGGCTTAAAAAAAAATTAATCTCTTATTTCTAAAATGTGATGGCCAAGGTTTTATTAAAGATAAAATTGTATGGCTATGGTTGGCTTAAAGTAGCATGTAATCAAATTCATATTTCAAATGCACAAGAACAATTGCAATTGTTTCATTGAATGGTGTAAATATGTGAGAGATATATATTCTAAGTGTTCTTAAAAAATATTAAACAAAATATTCTCTGTGTTATTTATATCTTTATAATTAGGTTGATATTTTAAAAATTGGAAACATGGTACTAGCTAATACTACCATCTCTTCTTATAAGTTAAATATTTGTTTTTTTAATGCATAAAATTATGTTCTTAAGTATAATTTTAATCTTCACTTTTTAAAAATGTTATAATTTTAAAGCAAAAGTGTAATATAAATTAATTTAAGAAAATATGTTTTTTCTTTGAATTAGTAAGTCTATTAACATATAAAAATTTTATATACATAATCTGAAATGATACTATTATGTTTTAAAGAGAGATATGTGAATTGGATCTTCCAAGAAACTTTTACTTCCATAAAATAAAACAATTGCATTAATAACTACAACAAAGAACTATATATAACCATAGGGAAAATTTAGTTGCCTGCCAAAGGGTCAAGATATAAAAGCTAAATTAATGTCCAAGCTGTTATTTCCTTGAAATCTATTTTGATTGTATAAATTTAAGTTCAATCTATGGTTTCTGTTTGATTGAATTCCAGTTTCAAACAACTCAAATAACTCACACTTCCTCTCATATAAGATTAAAATTACTATGCGTATGGTAACAGAAGCCTCATTTGCAAAACAGATGTTCCATAGGAAAAGACAAGAGTTTTCCAGAAGTGGTGATAACCATATGTTTTCATTTCACTATTAAATAAAAGTGTTATTTTCAAATGTGATAATATATTTAAATTAAAGCTTTTAATTAGAACTAGGTCTAAGCTTCCAGATCATTTGGTATATCACCATTCAAAGGTTCAATCAGGTTTCTGGTCAGTTTGATACTGGCTATTTTTAATTCTCACATTAGTGTTGGACTTAAGACTAAATGTTATGTCAGTGGACTCAACTATGAAGTTTAATAAATTAATAATTTTCTTCAGATTTGAAGTAAAGTGACAAATAAAATTGGAGTCATAGAATATTGATGCGCTATTTAAGGATTAAGTTTTTATAAATCAATTGTAAATAATGAATTACCAAATTAGGTGTTGATTTCCTAGTATAAAACTGAAAGAATAAAAGTATCTTCTTCAGCTAAAAAAAAAGTGCAGCATACAGTGATTCTTTGATATATGAATGTGCAAATATATATTTGCATAAATGTCATAAGACGATATGAATTATATGCATACACAACAACAAAAAAAACATGTTTTCTTCTTGTGTTTGGATGTAGGTATCTGTGTAGTAATGTAGAAATTGATTTATCTTTGTTAAATCAGTACACACTTTATACCAATAATGTATATATGTATATATATATATATATATATATATATATATATATTTTTTTTTTTCCTACTATAGTTGTGACCTTCATGGCATAAGTCAAAGACTCATCTTAGGTTAACAGGTGAAAAGCTTCTAAATTACTGTCATTGGATCAAATTGAATACACACATGCACACGCAAACTCACTCTTTGTGCACATAGCAATCAAGTCAATGTTAAAAAATAATACTTGGATAAATATATTTGTGATTCACTTTGGGTTTTAGTTTTGAGTACACAAACACATCCATGTGTAACAAATAAATACAAAGCATACAGATGTTGATATGCTTCTTTCATAAATAAAGACATATGACTTCAGTTGCAGATGATTTCTCACATGTCCACAAAACCTTCAGCATATGCCATTCCATCAACACACGCAGCTGAAGACTTTGCTTTCCATTTCCCTGAGAAAGAAAAACCATCTGTTCCTCAACCCCGCCTTTCCTCTAGCTATTAAGAAAGACCTGCTGTAGCTTCTTGTAAAAACCAGAATTTTAATATGTGGAATAAGTCAATATCGTTCCCCTAAATTCCCTTGCAGCTGACATTTTCAATTTCTTCTCTGTTCCCCCAAATAACTTAGACATTTGCTAGTACTTATTTTGTTTAAAAAAATGTATCAGTCAGGAGATGGTTAATCAGTCAGGTAATCAAGGTTCAGATATACAGTTATAAGCCATGTGGATAGCATGTACTCTTGATATGAATGGAGGAGAATGGCATTTAATCTCTGTAGTCTTTCTCTCAAAACTGAGAAAGCCATTTTAATCATAAGAAAAACAGCAGGCAAATCCTAATTGCCATACTTCTACAAAATACCTAACCAGGACTCTTGAAAACTACCAAGTTCATCAAAAACAAGGAAAATTTGAGAAACTCAGCCAGTAGAAGCCTCAGGAGACATGACAACAAAATATAATAATCTTGGAATTTAAAGAAGAGATATTAGATGAATACAAAGAAATATGGATAAAATATGAACTTTAGTTAATAATTTCTTAATATTTGCTCATTAATGCTGACAAATGTGCCATAGTGATGTAAGATATCAACAAATATAGAAATGATATGTGGGGTATATGAGAATTTCTCTGTTATCTTTGAAATATTTTCCCCCATAAAAAACTCTTTTAAAATGTAAAAAATATTTTGAAAATAAGTGTTACGAAATTAAAATGATGACGCCTCCATGCCTCTCTTGATGTAAAAGAGACCATTGTGAACTACACCAAAGCCTGAACCCCACTCCTTCTTTGCCCCCAACACAGAGCTAGAATCCATTTCCCAACATCTCTAGCACCATAAGGGACCATGTGCCTAGTTATCACTAATGACATGTGAGCAGATCATTTTGGTTTATACTGGTTAAAAAGCAGAGGTGCCTTTTGCATGTTATCTTTCCCATCTGTTATGTGAATAGGAAGGTATCAGAGTTTCTAGAGGATGAGAGAGCCACTCGGTATAAGAGATGTCTCTAAGTTGCTGCTTCCTGGAAAGCTCCTCCCCTATATACCCATATTACTCCCTTGCTTTCTTCAAATTTTATTCAGCTGTTGCTTTTTCAGGTGTTGCTTTATTCAGAGATGCTTTCCCTACCATGGTATTTTAAAATACCATTTCCCAATTCCCTATCTCCACTTCCTTGCTTTTTCCCCTCCCTTAAACCCTTCCTATATAATAAAAGATCAGAGACTGTAATGGCATCACAAACAGAACAACCATTATACCAGAACAACCATGGCCCCTCGCTGGTCTGGCCCCTCCCTCCAGCAAGTAGTTAGGGGCTATGAGGCAAGCAGAGGAGTGGTTAGGGGTGATCAGATAGGTAGTAAAGTGGTTAAGGGCAATCAGGTAGGCAGGCCAGCAGTTAGGAGTGATCAAGTAGGCAGACAGCCCCTTGCCAAGCAGGACACCCCCCCCGAAGCAAGTGGTTAGGGGAGATCAGAGAGTCAGACAAAGTGGTTAGGGTTGATCAGGTAGGCATATCAGTGATTAGGTGATAAGATAGGCCAGTGGTTAGGGGCAATCAGGTAGGCAAGCATAGATGTTAGGGGTGATCTGGTAGGCAGGCAGAGGGGTTGGGGTAATCAGGCAAGCAAGGGAGCAGTTAGGGGTATCAGGCAGAGGAGTTAGAGGGGATCAGACAGGCAGGTGGGTGGTTAGGAGCCAGCGGTCCTGAATTGCAAGAGGGCAGTCAGACATCCCCCAAGGGGTCCTGGATTGGAGAAGGTGCAGGCCAGGTTGAGGCACTCCCCACCCCATGCATGAATTTAATGCACTGGGCCTCTATTATCATCATATATTTGCTATAATCTTTATATGTTTATTTTGTCTGCTATAGTTTGTTTATGATTATATCCTAAAGAACTAGAACAGGAAAACATAAATAACATAAAAATGTTTTAGATGGTCACATTTAAATATAAGTAATAGTTGAGACATATACAAACCACAAAAGAGGCAAAAGAAATGCTTCAAAACTCATAGAATGATTTCCCACACACTGATTAACTTCTCCCTAAGTGCTTTGAGAATTTTTGAATGATTGGCCTTATATTCTAATAGTGATCTTAACTATCTATTCAGGTGGCACTGTTTAATGAACAACAGATTGTTTCTATGACTATTAACATTATATTCTACCAGTCATAAAATCTTTCCTAATGGTAAATGAGGTTTTTGCAGAAATCAATTTAATTTTGTCAGTTGCACTAATTATTTAAAATTATGAATGTTATCTATATTTGTTTCTCTGTTTACATAATCCTTCCAAACTAACTAAAACCATACGTTAAAGACTATTTTTAACCACACCTTATTTTAGGCAATGTAATAGCCTAATGGAAATATGTATAAGCTTAACAGATATTTTTGTTATATAACATATATAATATTATATATAATAATTATTATGGTTTTAGTGTATGTATACACATATATAATAAGTATATGAAATCAATTATTTATAATATATAGTTATATATGTAACCCTATCAATACCAATGTAATTGTATATATTTGTATTATCTATTATTTATCTAAATATGTACAATATTTATATTTAATAAATATACAAATTTAATATTAAATATAAATATTGTACTTATTTATCTATTATCTTGCTCTTAAGAAAAGGTAATTATAGTCATTTACACCAAGACTTATCTGTGCAAGATTTTGTGATAGCATGTGGATAGGGCACTTATTCATAATTGAGGTCAAGAAAAATTTCAGGTGATGACACATTGAAAACTGAGTTTGATATTCTAGAAAATATTAGATAATGAATAACTAGGACAGGGCATTCCAGAAAGTTAAAATAATTAATATAACAAGTTGAGGACAAATAATTATTTGAGGTGAAAGACTCCAAGTTCTGGATAATATGGTTTGGTTACAAAAGACTTTCTCTTCTGAAAACAATAGGAAAATCAGTTTGACTACAAACACAGCCAGGAATTGAGGAACCAAATCTCTGGAGATAGAAGAAACACTGAGGTGAGCCTAATCTGCTACTCTGATTTTTTCTTTCAATAATTTGTTCATTATAAGCAACACTGTGCAAGAAGTTTATGAATAGAGAGCTGTGCACAAAGCATTAGATAAGCAGAGCTTTCAACAGTTTCATGAATTCAAGGGAGACAAATAGTGCAGAACAAGAGATAAACTAATGAATTTAAGGAGGTTAATAAAAGTTTCAGAGAAATGACATTTGAACTAAGTTTTGAAAATGTGTATTAGTGCAATAAAGAGATGCATAAACAAGCCAATAGAGGAAAACAAATAAGTAAATCACTCATGTGTTACTAAATTGAATAATAAATAGTCCTATAGTTTATCATGGGATTAAAGTGGCAAAGGAGAGAGGTAAAAAAAAAAAGACATGATAAAACATAACTTAGCAGCACATGTGTTATGATAATAATTTTAATCTGTCATATTAATTAAAAGTTTTAAAATTATTAACATGCTATTCAAAGAAAACATTACATGGATCCCCACTACTTATGAGAGAAAAAAATCCATCCACTCGACCTTATACAGCTGTGGGATATAATTATCAATAATAATTAAAATAGTGTAAAACTCTGATTTGTTCATCTATTCACAGAATAGATAGTTAGAAATATATATATATATATATATATATATATATATATATATAAATCAATTTTTTACAGAGAAGGGAGAGAGATAGCTATAAACATCAATTAGAGAGATACATTAATCAGCTGCCTCCTGCAAACCCCCTAATAGGAATGTGCCCGCAACCAAGGTACATGCCCTTGACCAGAATTGAACCCTGGACCACAGGCTGGCACTCTATCCACTGAGCCAAACTGGTTAGGGCAAGAAATATATATATATTTCTTGCCCTAACCAGTTTAAATAAATAAATATATTTATTTATTTAAAATGGGACACATACTTGGCATTTTGATACTTATTGAAACATTCTATAATATAGAGAAATACCTTTCTATTAGTTCATATATTCAGACCAGTCCTTGAGTTTTCTAAATAGAATAACGTACCATCTGTTTATACTTTATGTATATAAACTCTTAAGTATTCTGTCTGCCAACAATCACATCTATAGTTAAAGAGATATGAAGCAAAGACCTTGAGAAGGAAAGACCATCTTGTTTAAATATCCAGTAGAACATGATGCAGCACAAAATACAGAGCCCAGGAAAATAATTAGGATATGACTGTAGCACTTGCTTTTCTTTTCTTAAGCAACAGCATTAGACTGCCTACTATACTACTTTTCCCTTTCGCTCTGACAGTTTTGGTCTTTAGTGTCAATCTGCAAATATTTATCACATAATTATAAAGTTTAATTTTTCTCTGCTGTAACTCGACTCTTTACACTGCATTTTTCTTATTTTGGACATAATTTTCTTCTTGATTACTTCAATTTAGCAAAGCTATGCTGAATTCTAATTCTATTCAGGATGGACTGTGCATGAAGTAATATATAGTATTTCAAGTATAGTCACTCCATAATGCTATTTAGTTCTCATTCAAAAAAATAGTAAAAAATAAATAACTTTTTAGAAAAATTTTATATTGTCATGGATGAATGCTTGTGAGCATGAATTATTCCCCTATGAATTCATAACAGAACTGTGATGTTTTATTAGTTAAACAAAATTAACTTCCTATGGCAAATATGTATTAATGAATTGATTTCTACTTGCAATTTCTTCTGCCATTCCTTTGAATTTCTATTGAATATTATTTTTTTCAGAATTATTTTATAAATAATAATATATTTGACTAATGTATATTCATTTTCTGTTTAAAAAGAAAAAAGAGATAAGACATCAGAATAAAATTAAGATTCACTGATACTTTCTTTTGTAAATTTGTTTTACCATTATCAATTTTCTAGAATTAGTTGGTTAGTTGGAATTATTATGCAATTGCACTAAGATTAACAGTTAGTCTATTACTGTATAGTACAGTAATAGTACACTGTGGCAGATTCCAGGTTTTTCAATGACCTTTTCTGAAAGATGGAGGCAATACTGCCTATTCAAAAGGACTTTGTAAGGATTAAGATAACACCTGTAAAATATACAGTATATTATGTGGCACATGGAAGGATGGCAAGGAGACCCAATAGGGAGGGGTACTACGTGAAAGACTGAAATAAATGGAATCCAGGAGATATGATATGAAAGAAGTCTAGGGGAAGGTAGTTTTAAAGGTGCACTATGGACATTTTTTTCCTAATAAATGCTCTGCCCTGTACAATGTGATTTTCACCTGTAACCGTATACAATATCAGTAATAAGAAAAGAATTAGAAAAGATTTGCAAAGATGAAATTTCTTAAGAAAACCAGTTAGAGACTAAAACTATCATTTTGGTATAAACCATATAGATGAAAGAATGCATGGCAATTTAGACTTTCTGTTGCTGTTCTTGTTAGTTAATTATGCTAAAAAAAAATCTCTTTACTTGGAAGACATTTTTTTTTTTTTTTTTTTTTTTGCGGGGTGGGGGTGGGGCAGTCCTATCTCATGCTCAATCTCCTGGTGTCTGAAAGCAGAGAAACCAAAGAAATGGGGAACATCTCATCTTAACCAATATTCTCAGGAGAGCTTGTACCTGGAAACTGAGGTTGATAAGAGGCAGAGAAGCAGCAGAATAGATCAGAGGAGGAGCTGGACTGCTGGCAACCAACACCCATACCTGAAAACCAAAGTCATTTCTATAGGCTTCCCAACTCTGACCAGCAGTGGGATGAAAATCAGATTGCAATCTGAGAGGATTGAGGGGACATCACCATCTCTAGCTTTAAATCACACCCCCCACCCCGAACATCAGTAGTGCTATTGGTGAGCAGGGAGTTATTCTTCTATTCAGAGATGTTTTAAGAGACAAAAATTGACTCAGGCTCTCTTGGTAGGGATTTTGTGAGACAGACACTATCCTTGCCCTCAAAGAGTACAGCCCAATGGATTCATTAACATAGCAGGAAAAGCGTGAAAGAATCACTGGAATTATGACATGTGCTTAGAAATATTAAGGAAAAATGCTGGTAGACTCTGAGCAGTGGAACTTGTAAAAAAAAAACAGGTGTTACGCAAAAATAAAATAAAATAAAATAAAATAAAATAAAATAAAATAAAATAAAATAAAGGTATGTGTGTTCAAGTAACTTTGGTAAACTGTGTTCAATGAAATTAATGGGTGTCTTTATTACAGGACTTTTCAGTGCTTTTAATGTGATGCTGTACCCTGTAAATTTCACTGGCCAGAATCTTCTGGAAAGCATCTCAAAAAGACAAATATTACACAGACCTACCAAATCAGAATCCTCAGAAGTCAGGCTCAGGGAAGTTAACTGAGAGATGTTAAGCAGACAGCATCATGGTTAAGCACATAGGTCCTAAGGAGATACTGCTAGGGCAGGAAAGGGGGGTATGGATTCTTGGCGGTGCCATTTGCTGTCATCCTTTATCATGCTGTCTATTACCTCTTTGCCTAAGTTTACTTATGCTCAAAACTGGGATAAAGATTGTATATATATATATATATATATATATATATATATATATATATATACACACACACACACATACATATATATCTCACTAATATTGTTTGGAGATCAAATATGCAAAAATATGCATACAGCCTGTATAATGATTACTAATATATATCAGTTACTTAATGTGTCTATTTGTTGAGAAAAATCTTTATTAACAAGTTACATACATATACGAAATTATCATTGAAATATGGCAAATGTGGCTATAAAAAACAAAAAAAGACGGTGGAATATAAATAACAATATAATTTAAACAACTTGAATAATGAAGATAACGGATGTAGTGGAGTTTATAAACCATGAGGGGGGGCGGGGGAATGTAACCTTTAATTATTTTGTTTATATACTAGTGCAACTATAGTTAACTCCATTTTATTTATTTATTTATTTATTTATTTATTTATTTATTTTGCCGAAACCGGTTTGGCTCAGTGGTAGAACATTGGTCTGCGGACTGAAAGGTCCCAGGTTCGATTCCAGTTAAGGGCATGTACGTTGGCTGCGGGCACATCCCCGATGGGGGATATGCAGGAGGCGGCTGGTCGATGTTTCTCTCCCATTGATGTTTCTGACTCTCTATCTCTCTCACTTTCACTCTGTAAAAAATCAATAAAATATTTTAAAAAAAAGAATGAAAAAATGAGAAAGAGAAGGGTCAATACAGTACACTGCAGTGGGAGCTCCTGCTGCAGCTAACCGAGGCCACGTCTCACTGGGGACTTCTGGAAATGTGGTTAGAAGCCAATTTAGTGCTGGAAACACATGAGAAGTGAAGGATCTGGCATATCTGTCCATCTAGTTTTTTCCACCATATGGTAATTCTCCAGCAACTTCAGCCTGCCCCAATTAGGACCAGACATGTCTCTGCATCCAGAGAATGTCCTCCGGCAGTGTCTTCTGTTTGTTCTGGAATAAGGCACTTCAATCATCATTCTTAGATGCGGGCAAGATGGATGCCTAACAAGAAGCCACCTTTTAGAGAATACTATATGTCACGAACTTTCCCCCCACTTTGGGACGCAGAATGAAACATTTTGTGAGTTTGGTTGCGGTTAAGTGTAGGGGCTTACAGGAAAAGTTGTTGTGAGTGGAACCGAACCCTCCATGCCATGGAATGTGAAGCGAAGAACAAAGGAGTGAATGTGAAGCAGGGAAAAAACCCACAACTTGTCTGTGAAACCAAGGAAAAAGTAGGAGTGGCTGCTTTTGTTGGACAGTGCGAGTGAAAAAAAAGTTAAAAATATGTAATGGGAATAACAGGAAATATGGTACCAGATTCCAGAGAATGCTTTTGAGAAGAATAGAATTTATGAAAAGATGAAATCTGTAATTAGGACTTAGGAACTTGAAAACAGAAAGGAACAAGCTACTATTTGGACTAGATATGTGTTGGGAAGAGTTCAATTTTGTATAATAGTTCTTGTAGTACATGTGCCTGAGAAGTTTTAAACTTTAGTGTTGGAAGTGTTTGAAAGTCTCCAGGCCAAAAACAGAATGGAGCTTTTATAGAAAGAACGTTGATGGGAAAGAAGAAAAAACATAATATGGGACTTGGTCATTGAGGTTTTAGAGTGTGTTGCCCAAAGCACTGTGCATTTGGAAGTAAAAGTGATATTAAGAATAGTTCCAGTAATAATAAAAAAATAATTTGAAGAGGTTTATTCTCTGTAGAATTCAAAGAAATAGGGATAGATTTCTGAGATTTAAATGATGTTATATATGGGACAGGCATGGAATTGTGTAAATATTTGCCAGAAGAGAATGTAAATTTGGATTTAGAGGTGAAGTACACTAAGGATTCTTGTAGGAGCTAAAGTTGGAAGGGCTCAGATGGTGGGAACAGGGCTTTGAGCCAGGAAGAAAGCAAGACACAAGCCAGAGCTGAGAGAAGAGTGGAAACAAGCCAAGGTTATTACAAAGACAAAGTAGAATGAAAGTTTCAGAGACGGGAAGGAAAGAGAGATGGAGCCCACATGTGTCATTAGAGATACAGAATGGAAAGGGATGGGAAGCAACAAGCTACTGCTGCTGAGTCCACAGAAGCTTTATTTTTCCAATAAGTATATAGAACTTTAAGATACATATCATAAAAATAAATAAAAATTAATGAAACAACAGACACTCCTTTAGTATATACACTAAGCATATAATGGCCCAATGTGGAAAAAATGAACTTTATAGGACCACCTATCAATCAAAACTTTATTCTCCTTAATATTATAGTGGTGTCATGTTTATCATCTTATTTTATTTTATTATTTGGAGTTCAAATAATTTACCAGCTTAAATCAAGTCTTTAAAACTGTAACATCACTGCAGTTAAAATAAAAGAAAAGTATAAAAAACAAAAGATACTGGATTACAGTTAAATGAATAATTAGCTTTAGGAAAAAAGATAGTTTTTTGTTTGTTTGTTTGTGGTTTTTTTTGTTTGTTTTTTTAAATTCTACCATTTATCCTTACTCAAACGGAGATTCCTTGCTTCAAAAATTAGACATAGCTGAATGAAAGTCCAAAGGAGAGACCAAATACCAATTCATCAATATTTAGTAAGCACCTAAATATTTGTTCTAGTTTTAGATGAAGTTTGATTAAAATCTGACCAAGTTCAAGACACTTGAATGAGGTTTACTACTTTTTATTGCAAATCTAATTTACCTGTTTAAAGGATTACTTAATCCTTTAAAATTATAGTGTTCCCAGTGCTCAGTCCATCCAGAAATAAGGACTTTAGATACTTACTGTGTTAGAGAATGGGGATGTGACTCATTGGTCTGGCTTATTAGGGTCAATAATTTTGTGATGGAAATGAAAGTTAAATGATAAGTAGGCTTTTGTACTATAATCATTAAGGTGTAGAAATATCTACTCTTCAGATAAATCCCCTGACACTTTATCATTATTTTAACAACTGGTTCCTTTAATATATAAACAAATATGGAAAATCTAAACTTTAAGACATGCTCTCAGTGATTCATAATGTATTTCTTATAGATTTTATCAGATGCTCTCTTTTTCTAATAAACCACAGTACTAAAATGAAAATGAGATTTTGTGTGGGTTTAAGATAATAAGGATTTTGAGTCCGCTATTTGTAGCATGGAGGTAAACAATATTGAGAGGCTATAGAAAGTATTAAAACAGGGTAACTAGGTATGCAGATAGCAGAGAACATGATAGAAGAGAAAGGGAGACTGAGAAATGTGTGCTCATCTGGCACTGATATATATATTTCTGTCATTATTAACTATACATATCATGAATCATTAGCTTTTTACCAACAGATCCTATAATAGGGCTAGTCTTATGTTAGTCACGCATTACCTTCACTGAATGAATGAAGAAAGCAGCACCTTATTATCCTATCTTTCTCCCTTTCTACTTTTCCCTCCCATTCCATCTTCCTTCCTTCCTTTATGTTTTTTTCTTCCTTCCTTCCTTTTTTTTCTTTTCTTCTCTCTTCTAGTTATAAACTAAATCTGAATATAAAGTGTCAGTTGAAAAAGTTGAAGATATACAAAGTAACATGTATTTTACTTGGGGATTCTAGGAATGCCTGAAAGGAAAAAAATAAAATAAAATAAAATATTTATTGATTTAAAGTAAATAAAATATTTAATGGTTGAAGTATAGACACCATTAAAGACCATACTTGGAAATGAAGAGCCTACCTCATGACATCCCAGTGAGACCACTTTTGTGATGATAATGTTTTTATGTGTATGTATAATATACAAATTATCCTTGGATATTAAAAGTTTAAAAAAGCTTTATTATGAGCTTTTTTCTAATTAAATTTATTGGGGTGACATTGGTTAATAAAATTATATTGGTTACAAGTGTACAATTCTGTGACACATCACCTATTTAATATTGCATTGTGTGTTTGACCAAAAGTCAAATCTTCTTCTTTGAACTTTAAACTCCAAAAACTTGAAAATATTGTTATAGTTCATAAAACAAGCTTGAATCTAGAAAACTGGTTATATGCAAAATACAAAGACAGAAATCCTTCAATTTCCTAAGTTTTAAAATATTTATTTAATTGAACATTTGTGTTTCCACATAAATTATTATCATGCACTTAAGTTTTTTCTATAAGTATATGTAATTATTCTAGCATAGAAATAGAGAAAGTTTCATGTATAATGTAAATTATTTAAATATTTTATTAGGTGATTATAATAATTACAATGGAAGTTATTATTTTATGGTCAGAAAATGCCTTCCAGCTCATAATTATTGCAAGATGATAACTTGGTAGGCTTTGTTCATTCTCATTAATTTATGGAGCCAATAGTGACATTTGAAAATGTTTTCTTCAATTTGAGTCAATTTACCAAAGTCATCTATTTTCACAAACATGTACTTGCTTCACTGACAAGCTTATCTCTCAATATTAAAGTTTTTTTTTAATAATAAGGTTTATATTTTTAAAATGTCATCATTCTAAATCTGTACGCTTATGTGTATTTTAACCCTGCCTTATTTCCTTCAGGAAAATAATCCTCTCCCACAATAATATAGTTTTAAATAAATGCAAAGAAATTTAGTAAATTTACTAATGATGCAATATATTTAAACTTTTCATTCTTATTCAACAAAATTTTATTTTTATTAAAAACTACGTCCTCATGGTTAGCATGGTGCTCTGACAACTGTGTTCTTTTGCAAGGCTTGTAAGATTGCCGCATATACTACTGAAAGAACATTTGAGTCTCGATTTATAAATGCTTCTATTTCTTGGCTCAGGTTCTGAGTTTGAACACTTTAAAAATAGAAGTACTTCATAAAGTTCTTTGATATCTTTTCATCAAAGAAACTAAGGAAGACTTATTTCATTTTTATTTTTACTTTGATTCATATTTTTTCAGCATTAGAACTGGGTTAAGCTCCTTGTCATATTATATAACAGAAATATCTTGTCATATCCTGACATCTTGTCACCTAAATAATGACTCATGGTCCTGGTGAGCTTTCAGAGAAAGGTTCTGGCAATTATCAAATGTCTCAGCTCTTCCTTTGGCATTTCACAAAACTAAAAATCCAATTGATATACTATCTACATTTTTGAGAAAATATGGCCCTAGACACTCATTCTAAGCCGAACTGTTTCCATATGCTTACTTCGGATGAGAATAATATGCAATATCCCATATGCTTCCAATTTTACATATGTTTAAAAATCAGAATATACTTACCTTGACTACTGCTTAAGGATTCCAGGAATATAAATATAAATAGAAACAAAATATAAATTGGAAATATTAAAAACAGAGAAGTGCAGAGGTAAAGTTCATGGATGCCTTGAGGAAAATCATTCTCAGCATAAGTGACTGTTGCACAGCTTGTTTAAAAACAACTGGTGCAGCTGATATGGCTGAAGCAGACAGAACTATGCAGGAATTAAGTGAGAGAGTTAAAGCAGAGCATTAGAACATGGGGCTCATTGTAGGGAGGAAAGCACCATGTACTTCATTTTACTGAGATAAGGAGTGGTTAGACTTTAGTGAAAGGCTGCCATTCATTTACTCAATAAATAATTATTGAGCATCCTAATACACATCAACTGCTATTTTAGATGCTGGGGATATGGTAGTAAACACACACAGTTTTATTTAAATCATATGACTTATAGATTTTTCGGTGGGGCACAAAAAATTGGTTATGACCAATCCTAAGCAACCACCTCTCTCATATTAGATGATAAGTACCATGGAGGAAAATAAGACAAGATAAAATGACTAGAAAGTTCATTCTGTATTTAGAGGTTGCTGCTATTTTACAGAAGGTTGTGAGATACAACTGATATTTTTGCAATACCTATATTCTATAACGAAGGGGTTTATTATAGGAGGCATGATTAGAATCAGGGCAACCAATTGGAAGGTGTTATAATTAAAGAAAGGTGAGTTTGGCTTTAACTTTGCAGGTGAAGGCAGGGATGACAAAAAGTCATGGGATTCTGAATTAATTTCAGAGGGATATTAGTCAACATGATTGGCTGTTGTATTGCATTATAGGAAGAGACAAAAGGAGGAATCAAGAATGACTCCAAGAATTATAATAAAGTAACCAAGTGAGGAATTACCTGAAATGAACAATATTAAGTTGAAAGGTAGATTGAAGGAGTAAACATGTGTAAGTTTCATAAGTTTAAGTGTAGCACATAAAATTTTCATAGAACTTTAGACAGAAAAGGGCTTACTAGAAAGGTAGGTGAGTTAATTAGAAGACCTTAAATAGTAAATTATATTTTGAACCTGAATAATTCCTAGAAACTTTGAGAAATAATCCAAATAGGGTTGCTGCTATATTCACTTTTCAGCATCATTAGAATAAAAGTTCCTGATGCCGATCCAATCAGTACAACTATGTCTAGATGCCAAGGAAGTTAATAACTGGTGTATTGGTGCAATGCAATGATTAGGAAGCCATTCCCACAATCATTGAAGATATTTCCATTGTTACTTCACACTCAGGATGCTGAATAATAACTGTTTTTGGCAACAAAAACACTAAAAAATAACTAACAAAAGGACTTCATTTTCCAAAACTGTTTTGTACTTAGAAGCTAATAATATCTAGCTTTTCACTTCCCTAAATAGAAAAACACACACACTATGATTGCATGAATGTTGTGGAAATCAATGAAGGCTACTTGCATAGTGTAGTGTCAAGTGCAGTGGAATATACGATATTTGAAACATGTTAAGTATCAGGTAGGTATGTTATACCTTTAGGAGATTTCAAATACAACTTACATGTATGAATCTGATAATCAAAGAAGTGGTATATTAGGAAAATATAATTTATAGGTAATGTTTAAAGTCATGAGACAGGATGAAGTAACTTAAAGATTGGATAAGCTTAGGGAAGAGAAGAGCTGAACTTTCCCTGAGTGTGTCACAAATGATAAGGCTATTTTCACCTTCTATTACTATTAGTATTAAAGCTTTAAACTACTTTTTTTAATTCTTAGTAAAAAGAGGGAAAATATGCCATACATAATACAGATATGAATATTTTAATATTAGAGAAAAAGCTTTGTCACCTCATAATAATAACATGAATATACATATTCAGAGAAAATCAAAATTAATTTTTATAAGAAATCAATTGTAAAGTTGTACATCTAGTAAATTCATTTGTGAGAAGCAAGATTTGATAAGTATTCTGCATTTGTTATTATTTCTGTGTTACAAATTATTCTGTAATAGGGCCATTTAAAATAAACATTTATTTTTTACAATTTTTGTGAGTTGAAAGTGACTCAGCTGTGTAGTTTTGGCCCAGAACATTTCATGAGATTATAGTCAACTTGTTGGTCAGGGCTACAGTCCTATCTGAAGACACAACTGGATAGGATTTGCTTACAAGCTATTCATGTCATTGTTGCCAGTTCTCAGTTCCTCAATGGCTATTAGCTGGAAACTTAATTCCTTTACCCATAGGATTTCCATAGGGTTGCTCACAACACAGCACTGTATTTTCCAATAGAAAGAGAGAACATGAGCTTGCCCTAGAAAAAAGCTGCAGTTTTTTAATAGCCTAATCTTAGATATAGAATTGCTTATATTCTACTAGAGGCCTGATGCACAAAATCAATGCAAGGGGCTCGGCCTCACAGCTTCACCTGCCTCAGCCAGCCTTGAAGCCACAGCTTTATTCAGAAGGTTATTGTTCTGCTGTTCGGTCTAATTAACATATTAGCTCTTTATTGCACAGGATTGATCACACAAACAACCCCAATACCATGGGGGAGCAGGCCACACAGAGGTTTAAATAACAGGGGGAAGGGAACATTAGAGATCATATTAAAAGCTGGTTACCACAATTATTGACTCTCAACAATCGGGGGAACTAGGTAAGCTGTCTAATAACTCTGTGGTCTTCACATACAATGCTAAAGTCAGAAGGCCTGAAGACAGTCAATTAGGAAGGGACTATGGCTGTAAAATGAGAGAGATCAAGCACAGCTGGAACCCACAAGCACAAGCTAGAATCCATGAGGAAGGACTCCAACGATGTCAGTTCTTCTTGATTCCCACTTTAGCGGTATAAGTGTCCTCAGAAACCTAGGCCCTTGGTCACAGAGCCGGACACATACATTTGGCCCAGGGGTCTCCAAGGTTGAAGAAGAATCTAAGGGAGGCGCTGTAATCACAGATTAGCTGCTGTGCCACACTAACAAGGTGAGCCAGCATGTAAGTGACAATATATGTAGGCTAGTAAATGGCTCCTGGTTCACTTTCATTTTCCCAGTCTCCTACAGGAATCTCTATGGTGGCCCACTCTTACCAAAAACTTACAAAGAAGGAAATTCTGGAAAATGTGTTTCAATCTAAAAAAGTTATTGCACTACAAAACCACCACAGATTGTGCAATAGGGAGCAACATACCCAGCTCTCCTGTGAAACAACAGTAATTTGAAAGCATATAAGAGATTCTAGACTAAATAAAAGTATTTTTTGTAGTCAGACTGATTAAAACGTTTCTATTTCCATTGTAAGAAGCAATTCATAACAAATGTTCTACCTGAGCTTTTATATTCCTTATTATTTTTAGATTGTCATGTCTCTTTCCCTTTTTTTAAATTAAAGTACAATTGACCTATAACATTATATTAGTTTCAGGTGTCCAACATAATGAATTGATATTTCCACAAATTCTAAAGTGATCACCAAAATAAGTCTAGTTAACATCTGTCACCATACATAGTTCCATTTTTTTTCTTGGTAGTTCCTTATTGATACCATCCTGAAGTCTCAGCTGTAGAGGAGATAGGAGTCTTGGTCAACATCTTTGCCTAAACTGAGAAGACGTGGAAGGACCTGGACTTATGGTCTCTTCCCCTATGAAAGACAGCCAGCCTGCCACTTTTCAGGCACCTCCATGTTCCCATCTCCCCTGGAGCAGGATCCCTGCCAAGGCCTACAGACATACACGGGGGACATTTCCAAACTGACCTCCCCCTCCCTTTCTAGGAGATGGGGAAGTTGGCCTGTGGCCATGAGAGCACGCCCCATCCACTCATCATAAAAGAGCAGCAGAGAACTCGCATGGATGAGAACCAAAGTGGTTTTCCCATCTTTCTAGTTCAGTGCCTTCCTCAGCCTCAATGAGTCAAACAAAATCTGACTTGCCTGGGGTTCTTGCAGGATGCTTGATTGTGTGGAGGTTTTTGAAATATACATTTTTTTTTTTTACTTTGTGTAGAGAATGAGTGTGCCACAGGGGTGTGGTGGACAGGCCTGGGGGCAGAGGACCACCTGTGTCAGATATTCCTAGTATGAAGGCCACCGCAGGCAGGAATCTCCTGCCTGTTATCCGTCCATCTAGTGTCTCACCCCTTTAGACAACCTTCGCTACCCCTATCAGTATTCATGATTTTGTTTTGTTGGGTATGTTTTCCAAATCTTAATTTATTATGACCTTTTATTATTATCACATACATAATTAATGTTATATTATAAATAGCATCAAATGTATATAAAATATTAACCAACATCTCATTTTCCTGGGTTAAAGATGTCTTTGTATGAGCCTTCATGGATACCTAGATGATGTGTATAGTAACTCAACATTAGAGGCCAATTCCAATATTCACAATGGAAATAGCTAGGGAAATAAACCCTCATGTTCTTACCTCAAGCATTCAATCTTTATTTATTTATTTATTTATTTATTTATTTATTTATGTATTTTATTGTTGTTGATCCTTATCTGAGCATACTTTTCTTCTTTTTTAAAATATATTTTTATTGTTGATAGTATTACAGATATCTCCCATTCTGCCTTACCCCTTTCCTCCAACCTTTCCTCCACCCGCCTCCACTAGGTCTTCATTACTCTATTATAGGTGTCTATGGAGGATTTTCTTTTTTTATTATTAATTTTTGTTTTTCTTAGAGAGTGGAAGGAGACGGGAAGAGAGAAAAACATCAATGTGAAAGAGACACATTCTCTAACCAGGGATGGGAATCAAACATGCAACCCAGGTAGGTGCCTTTGATGGGGAATCAAACCTGTGACCCTTTGCTGGCCAATGCTCTAACCACTGAGCTCACTAGCTAGAACACCAAGCATTCAGTCTTAACAAGGTTTATTTCTGTTTGAATGGGCAGCATGTGATTAGACTTTCAATATCCTTGGTTATTTTATTTCTCATCAAACTCCAAAGTAATGCGACGTATTCATCCTTATTAATTTTAATTTATAAAAGGGATTATGATAGATTTGTGAATGTTTCTCTGCTCCATTCTGTATCCTTTAACGTTTCTAATGTACTGGGAGAGTTGAGAAAGTAGGAGGATTTTATCCCATAGTTCTAAACCACATGTGTCAAACACAAGGCCCGCGGGCCAAATCCAGCCCGCCAGGCCTTGCCATGTGGCCCGCACCGCGCTGTCATCACGGCACTCCGCTGTCAGTTTATGACATTGTCAGTTTATGACTGTTCAGTAAACCATTCGGCCCGCGATGTAGGCTGGATTTTAGATTTTGGCCCCTTCTCTGATTGAGTTCGACACCCCTATTCTAAACTCTATGAAATTGAATAGGCGCATGAAACTGAGGGGGAAGAGTAAGAGAATTAAAAAAAAGAATTCCCAACTTAAACGAATGCCACCCCTGTTTCATTCTCTTACGTGGTCTATGCTTTCTAAAGCTTTAACTGAGTGTAAAGGAGGAAGGAAAATCACTTGACATAAGCTATGTAATAAATGTGCAAGTGCAGATTCATGAGTTGTATCGTAAAATTATCTTAACTATCATTTCTCTCCATGAAAAGTCACTGGTCATTTTACTTAATATTTTCCGGTTTCCTTGTGTAGAAATATTTCTGATCAATGGGCATAATTCACATTGAAATGAGAAACTGCAAAGCTCCTTTCTGTCAGATAACTCCCGCTTAATGTTTTCTTATGGATTCCATTTTCTTAACTGTGCACATTGAATTAAAACATTATATGTGCCAGTTAACATTTTATTTCGGCTAGTAGAGACATTTGTAAAGAAAAAGGTTCCCACTATGCCTGAAATAATTGCTTTGATGCATCAGAGAAAAGTATGAGCCTTAGAAATATTGGGTCGGCAGCTAAGTAATTGCGGATTTTTTAAAGAAAATCAAAGACAATTTTTTCATGGAACTAAATAACTTTATTCTGTAATGTATTGCCCATTTTGATCAATGACCTTTTGCCATCTTTCAGGCAGCATCATAATCCCACATTCAAAAAACTTCTGGTTTTTATTAGCAAAAAACTGAATCAGGTACGATTTGACATCATCATCATTATTGAAATTTTTACCATTCAAGGAGTTTTGTAAAGATCGAAACAAAAAGTAATCAGATGGTGCAAGGTCAGGACTATATGGTGGATGTGGCAAAACATCCCAACCAAGCTCCATTAATTTTTGCCGAGTGACCAAAGATGTGTGTGGCCTTGCATTGTCATGATGGAATACAACACCTTTTCGATTTGTCAATTCGGGCCGCTTTTCTTCAACTGCATTGTTTAATTTCGTTAGTTGTTCAATGTAGACATCAGAATTGATCGTTCGGTTGGGTGGTAAGAGTTCAAAGTAGACAATTCCTTTGTAATCCCACCAAACTGATAACAAAACCTTCTTTTGATGAATATCAGCTTTTGATGTTGTTTGAGTTGGTTCACCTGGCCTGCTCCACGATCTTTTCCGCTTGATATTGTTGTAAACAACCCATTTTTCATCGCCAGTTATCAGTCGTTTTAAAAATGGATCATTTTCATTACGTTTCTTTAGCAAATCGCAGCTGCTAATGCGTTGCGTTAACTGTGATTCTTTCAGTTCGTGAGGAACCCATGTATCGAGTTTTTGAACATAGCTAAGTTGTTTTAAGTGATTTTCAATGCATGTATGTGATACATGAAGCTTCTCTGCAATCTCACGTGTTGTACTGTGACAGTCTGAATTGATTATTGCTTTGATTAGGGCGTCATCAACTTCAACTGGACGACCAGAGCGTTTTTCATCTTTGAGTGAAAAATCACCAGAACGAAATTTGGCAAACCAATTTTGACACTGCCGCTCTTTTAAGGCTTCGTCACCATAAACAGCACATAACTTTTTATGAGCTTGCGATGCGTTTTCCCTTTGCGGAAATAAAAAAGCAAAATATGACGAAAATGTTCCTTTTGATTTTCCATTTTTCAACGAACGCCAAACGAAAACTACAAAACAGATCAAAAAACTTTTTTTACTGATTAACAGCTGAATAGCCAACTATCAAATAACAAAATGTGTTTTACATTTGTACTACGTCTTCAAACTAAAAATTCAACTGAAGCCATATATGTGTGAAACCCGCAATTACTTAGCTGCCGACCCAATATGTCGGAATTAGGCATCATTCAACTTATTAATCCCAACTTCTTCACCTCCTGCTGCTACTTCATAAGTTTCAGAGTTTCCTAAACTTCAGCAACTTTAAAAAAGTTTAAAAGAGTTTTCAAATGTAAATATTTTTTTTTTTCATTTGGCAAGTTGTTTCTGGGGTAAACATGATTATATTTTAGGTTGAGCACAATAAAAAATGAGAGCTAGAGCATCTTAGGAAAAATAAGAATAGCTATTAGACAGCCCTGTTCCAAAGTCATTATCCTGATACTGCAGACAATGGATCAGGATGGATAATATTCCTCCTGTTTTCCTTTTACGACTGCAAAGAGCATATTATATTTTATTCCTCTTCCATGTGTTACAGAATATTCCAAATATACATAAATAATTCAGCACTATATAAGAATAAAGCTCTTTGCAATGTTTTTTTAATGTTGCGAAGAATTGTAACAGTCAAAAAATTAGGCTTGAAATGAGAAGGGAGATGACAGGCAGAAGGTGAAAAAATGCTAAATTGATACAACCTCTTTGGCCTAGTTTCCATTTGCAGAAAAATATCTATGGAAGCTATGTCAACAAACATACGAAAGAATATTAGTTTATTTAAATTATATTCTGTTGTCTACATGCAATCGTTTAAAACTCAGACCAAAGAAAATGGAAGAAACATGCTTATCATTTCTTGAAACAGGCTAATTTACTCACTTTCCTTTAGGAAGATTCAAAATTTGTTTAAGGTTTACTTCGTATACACACACAATGTTGAATAAATTGGCCCCTGTCCCTTGATGACAATCTGACACCCTTCCGGTTCATATAAGTATGTGTTTCAGCAAATCTAAATTCCACTTACATTTGGTATATCCCAGTCACCTACTAACACACTGTTGTCAGTGCTCTGTTCCTATTCTCTTTATTATTCAACTTTTACTTACTATGTTTCTACAAAAAGTTGGAAAGGTAAAATATAAAATATTGTGTTTTTTTTTTGTGACCATTGGTTAGGCTTATATGCATGCATACAAGTCCTTTGGTTGTTGTCTCCCCCTTATCCCCACCCTCCCCTACCTTCCCTCTGAGGTTTGACTGTCTGATTGATGCTTCTCTGTCTCTGAATCTGGTTTTTTTTCTTCAGTTTATTATATTCTATAAATGAGTGATATCATGTGATATTTACTTTTCTATGACTGGCTTATTTCACTTAGCATAATGCTCTCCAGTTCCATCCATGCTGTTGCAAATGGTAAGAATTTCTTCTTTTTTACTGCAGCATAGTATTCCATTATGTAGATGTACCACTGCTTTTTAATGCACTCATCTGCTGATGGGCATTTAGGCTGTTTCCAAATCTTAGCTATGGTAAATTGTGCTGCTATGAACGTAGGGGTGCATATATCCTTTCTGATTGGTGTTTCTAGTTTATTGGGATATATTACTAGAAGTGGGATCACTGGGTCAAATGGGAGTCATGAACCTACTTTTTAAAAAAATATTGCTTCATTATTATTATTATTAGTAGTAGTATTTTATTTTATTTATTTATTTTTTAAAATATATTTTATTGATTTTTTACAGAGAGTAGGAGAGAGTGATAGAGAGCTAGAAATGTCGACGAGAGAGAAACATCGACCAGCTGCCTTCTGCACACCCCCTACCGGGGATGTGCCCGCAACCAAGGTATATGTCCTTGACCGGAATCGGATCTGGGACCTTTCAGTCCGCAGACCGACGCTCTACCACTGAGCCAAACCGGCTTCGGCTAGTAGTAGTATTTTAAATATATATATTAGTATACACACACACACACACACACACACACACACACACACATATATATATCAGAGAGAGGAATGGAGATGTAGAGAGATAAAGCAACATCAATGATGAGAGAGGGATCTCCTGAACACCCCCTACTGGGGATCGAGCCTGCAGCTAAGGGCATGTGCTCTGACAGGGCATCATGACCTCCTGGTTCATGGGTTGATGGTCAACCACTGAGTAACATCGGCTGAGCCCATGAACCTATTTTATTCCCTGTTACCCTTTTCACTTTGCATTTCATTGTTAAATCACTTTAACTTTTTCTACTATCATTCTGTGATCTCAAATTCTATAAGCCAAAGACATGGCAAAGGCCACATTGGAAGCATTATCTTATTTTTACTATCCTGATTCTGTTAACAGGCCAAATGGCTGTCTAGCATGCTTTATTGATAACTCTTTTAAAATGATTCCAAATTAGATACAGCAATTATGGACTGACTGCTTTGAACAAAAAGTAGGTTGGGGAATCTCCTCAACAGATCAGGTTGATTCATACTATTATCTAAACTAAACTTAAAAAGCAGAGTTCCAGGACTTCCACTACTAATTTTTTTTATGATGACTCTGGGCAGTTTTCTCACAAACCATGTAAATATGACATTCTCTGCTGTTGGATTCAATATGCCTCTCTCTGCAATGTGCAACGCACGTGAGAAGTTGGCTACAAATTAAAGCAGCACAGGCAATAGCAACAGCAAAAGAGGAAATGACCTAAGGGAACATTCTCTTTTGATTGTTTTAATCTTAGAAAGTTAACATGTGAATACATCTCACATCTCTGAAAGTGATACAAATGCAAAATATACTTAATAATAAAAGCATACTTTAAAGAGCTCCATAATTTATTTTCCCTCAGAAATGTTTACAAACTTTACTTTGATCTGGTAAAGAAAGAGAAAATTACTAAAATAACCACTGAAATGTGAAAACCACATGCAACATGGATTTGGTGTTCTCGTAGCCCAGATATTAGAGGTCATTGCCTTGTCCAATTCCTCAGAACCTCTCATTTATAGTCTGTGAAATCTCTGCAGGTGAATTTATTCATAACACTAGCTTTGCTTCTTGATCTGCAGCATCACTAGCTCCCCAACATGCCTTGAAAACACACACACACACACACACACACACACGTGAATGAGTTATGAGTAGCTGAGATCATTCAAACTATGTCAAGCATGGATATAGAAATTGTGAACCCCTTTTGGTAAAAATGGACTCAAATACAGAGTTAATATCATCAATAGCACTTTAAAAACTTACCAAGGGTGAAAAAGGCTAGAATCAGTAAGCATGACTTTAAGGAGAAAGTTTATTCATTCTCAGTTTAGAGAATAATCTATTTTAGACATGATTATAAATGATATGGCTATTAGAAATAGCATTTTGAAATTTGAAGATGATAATTCTAGAATTAATTTTACAGTCCAATACAGTAGCCAATAAATTCAAAAAATGATGTTATTCATTTCCTTGAGAAAAAAGTCATGTGATCTCAATTGATACAAAAGTGATATTAAATATAGTCAATGTAATTGATAAGAAGTCTTTGTAAATTAGAAATTAAACAATATTTTTTACCCAATAAATGGTAATAACAAACCAACTAGTCATATTGTCTTAAACTATAAAATGATAGACCCATTCTACAATACTTAAAAACAGGAAAAAAGAACATCTTATTATCACCAAGTCTATTTAATTTTATATGGCTTCTCTATAAGTGGACTAAAATATAAGAAAAAATTCAAAGGCTTGTAGGAAAGAAGTTCAAAAATATCGTAATTGAATTTTTTTTGTTGATGGAAATAGGACAGAATAAATTGCAAAAACTTATGAAAAACAATAGGAAAATTTAACAAGATAGTAAGACATCAATATTCAAAACTAATTTTCTTAAGCTCATCTATCATCCTTCTTCTCTTTTTATTTATTTTCCTTGACTTCTTACTGTCCTACAAACATGCTAAGCTCCCTCCCACATCAATATCTTTGCATGTGCTTTTGACTCCATCTCAATATGCCCTAGATTTTACAAAGTCAATGCTTCCACTTTCGATAGGTCTTTACTAAAATATCTCCTTCACTATTAGGTCTCTCTTCCTGCCTTATCTACCACGGCTGCCCTGCTTCTACCATTTACTGGGTGACACTTCTCTTGTTTCTTCATAAGTTGTAAAAGAGGCACTAAATAATTTCTTTCCAGACTACTTTTGCAAGGATATTTGCATAGTGAGCAACCTTGGAAGATACAGTGTCTCTTTTTAGAACAAAGGACAACTTTGCTCACTATCTCGGAGGATGAAATAAACAGTGAAATATATCTACTACCTATACTAATAAATTTCAAATATATAATAGCTTGTTTATTCACATCTCTCTCAGAAGTTGCAATCTTGCCTTATATTTTAGGTTATGAATACAACTACAACTTTATCTTGAATTTTACATACATTGTTCCAGCTTAGTATTTTGTCATGTCTTTCTAAGTATGACTTTGCCTCCTGACCACTATACTCTGTTTCTCACTGACAATTATATCTTTCCCCTCTTCCTAACTTCAAACTCTGAATTAAAATTACTCATTCACATATGGAAATAGTAGAACAAGTAAAGGTGTGCCTTAACCCTACATAAGGTTTGAGTATAGCAGTGAGGGAAAGCTTATATATCTTGAAGATAGGAAGATCTGCAAAAAAGAAAAAGGACAGACTAAATGAGCATCTTCAAGATAATTCCAATATGTGAAATATAAGGAAAAACCTTGAAACCCAGAGGCCAACAGTCTGCCGAGTCCTCTCCATATGTGTTAGAGTTATTATTTAAGTTTGCCTTACTTCCCATTTCATGTTTTAATATAATGGATGATATAAACACTGATTGTTGCTTTTAGCATCTCCAACAATGGTCATCACAAATTACTACACTCAATTTATCATGTACAATTAACTTAATAAAAATGTGTAGTTTGATGAAATAATAATTTTGATCATAGTCATCAATTCTAATATTATTTTACTAAAAAAACACATTTGCCTTCTCCTTATATTTAATTTGGATGTCTTATTATATTTATTCAGATTCTTAAAATATTATTAAATTCATATGGAGTTGATTAAAATTTGGATCTTTTGTTACAACATCTTTTCCCAATTTCAATCTGGAATATATTTATCAGTGGAACTATAGACCTTAAATTAGATTTGGTTTACATGCCATTTTGAGGAACATTATTGAATTCTCTCATCTTGTTTACATTTTATTCTGAAATTTTACATGCTTAAATTTTCTGATAACATATGTGGTGTTTATAAAACTCTCCATTCAAACATGTTTTCTTGATACTTTGACAAAATGATGTATATCATCTGGTTTAGAATATTTTTCAGTGTATTTTTGTTCAGATGATTAATTTTCAAGACTTTAAGCATGTTTAAAATAAATTTGTTTAGAAAATGTGTCAATTAATTTCCAGCTCTCCATAAGCAAACAGTTATAGCATTGCTTATAAAAGAAGCACAAATAAATTAATAAACCATCCCATATTACACAACGTGATAGTATTAGAAATTCAATTATTATAATGAACAAAATCAAAGTCTGATGGAAAAGGTTATCTGTAAAATGAGTCATTATTAGATATTAATCATAAATTAAGTTTACTAGCAGAAGAATGTGTTGAAGTATACAAGACTCAAGAAATTCTAAATAGAAAAATATTATGTTTAATATATTAATATCCTACTTACCAAGAAATAGGTCAAATAAATAATGGGATTTAACTTTTATAATGCATTTCAAAATAATGTTAAATATGTATTGTAAGTCTAAACTTTAGCTTCTTTATTTTACATATTCATGAATTTCATATTTGGAAACAATTATTAAAACTACCTCCTGCTCATAATCTGGAGTATGAGATTTAAAACACATACATACACCCAAGGGTTTAATATCATAAGAGTTTAGAGTTTAGTTAAATAAATTTCAATATCACAACAGTTATTTACTCCAAACATACAGATTAGAAGTCTCATTACATAGAGCATTTGCAATAATTGTTTAATGCAGAAATGTAAATTCAATGTGATCAGTGTATTTATCTTTCATTATTGTATATTCCACAGCTAATACAACATTAAAGTAAGGTAAATACTACAGAAATATATAAAAGAATAAGTAAAAAATGGATAATGGATATTGAAGCTATCTAAAGAGTTGATTATACTCTACTGCAAAAAAAGAAAAATCAACATTGATCATTGCATTTTTAAAATATTAAATATATCTATGTTTATGTAATATAGCTGCTATTAATGGGTTGAGACCATAGTTTTGAATTCAAAGACACCAAACTTTTATGTAGGACTCAATGTATAATTCCTACATGCACCATGCACTTTGAAGTTGTTGAATTAAAGTAGGAGTCAAACTTTGAAAAATATTGAATAAGGTATAGTTTTTGTATTAAACTCTTCTATTTATTGAACATAAAAAATTATTTTATTTAATCTGTTAGCCAAAAAATTATAATGCAAATTGTACTTCTATATTTATTTTTTGACTTAACAGATTTAAGTACTAATTTCATAAATATTTATTTAAAGAGAACATTAATATTCACATACTAGAGGACTGGTGCACAAATTCATGCATGGGTGAGGTCTGGCCGGCCTACTCTGATAAGGGCCTATCAGGCTGGGCTGGCTGGGGGCAGGGGTCCTGGATGGCTGGGGGCAGGAGAGGTTGTGGGCCATTAGCCAGCTGGCCCTGCCCCCTGGTCAAACTCCCAATCAAGAGGACAATTTGCATATTAACCTTTTATTATATAGTATGGTTCTTGTGTATGTTGAGCTTTATATAAACAGTGACTTGCAGTGCAACTTGTTTATTGCATTATAACATTATTAAAATTATATTTTATAAAATAATGGAACTTTGACTTTAGTTGTTAGCTATTTAACATCTTCAGATTTCTTCTGTTTTATTGAAAATACTTTAGGAACACAGAAAGAATAAATAAAAGTTGCAGTAATCCTGGGAACTAAAACTGTTGGAAATCCCAAGAGAAAACTCAAAAGAAATTTCTAGAAACTAAATAATTGATGGAGCCCCATAGAAGAAAAGCAGAGCCATGTAAGAAAGAAATTGGCCATCTTCATTCCACATTGACCCTATTCCCAGAAAAACAAAGAAATTACCATTTCTACCAAATTGAGCCTGTTTTCTGAAAATGACAATGTAATTTCAATCTTTCTTAATGTCCTTTATATTTAGAAAATAGCTCTCATTAATCCCTGTCTTTCTTTACATAGTGAGAGATTTGCAATTAACCACCACAGAATCTAGAAGTCATCTCACTATAGCTAATTTTATATAAACTCAACTGTACAAACATTTTATTGAGGAGCCAATATATACTGTGATTATAAAAGAGTAATACTTATCCATAGAGCATAATAGCCATATTAACTTAACACAGAGATATGTGCATGGCTTCTTTATATGATTCCAATAAATTCCTGAAAAACATGTTGATGATTTTTACCAAATAATGATAATAAGCTATAATATAAATAAATAGATAAATAGGTAAATAGAAAAATCACACAGCATGCTGCTTGTGGTAAGTCTGAAGATATGTAAGCAAGAGAAAGAACCAGGCTTTAATTACTGGATGGGCCAAAATGTCTTACATTCTATCATTTTTCTTCCCTTTAGGGTCTGTGTAATTTTTGAAGGGAAAATTTATTTTTTCTACATTACACTGTAAAATGTGTAACTCAAACACTTAAGAGATGTTTTATGTGCTATGTTCTATTTATACTTTTTAAAAGTCTCTAGAAAATATGTTTAAAATATACTTATATTTTATAAATAAAAATACCTTACAATGGTATTCAAAAAAGCAAATTAACTGTAGCCTACACTAATTTAAGGCTACTTACTGAGTCTTATTAGACACCTATCTCTATAACATTTATAGGTGCTACATAACCTTTGGTGTCTTTGAAAGACAATGCAGTACAATATGCTTTGACATCTGAAATTACTATTGATTTTGATTTCTAGAAAGCATTCTCTTTCCTTAACAAGAACAAACAAAATACAAACTCAACAAGACAAAACAAAAATAAAGAATTATATGTTATCATCCAAAAATCAAAGCTTAAAATATAATTTTTCCTGTTAGTTATCTTTCCAGTGCTTTATAATTTTGTAATAAAGCAGTAAGTATAGTTGAGACAGATATCATTTTCTTTGTTATTATATCTAATAAAATAATTACTTTATTCCTTTCAAAGATAATATATCTATTGTAAAAGGGGAAATAGACTGTCTCCTACACTGTCAGTGTATCATATTAAACACTAACAATAATCCATTTTCTTTACCTGAGAGAGAAAATGCTATTTTGCTGGAATGATACAATGGTACAATGACATTACAATGGAAATATGAATTTTTAAATATCTTTAATGAAAAGCCAAAGATATTATTGGAGTATAAGATTGAGAGAATTTGTCTATAAGTATGGCATTTGGGTCTGTAATACAGGAAAGATTTTAAAAATGTGACATGGTAAATAGACTGTATTGTTGAAGTGATGAAAAAATGAAAAATTCATTGGAGTGTACAAAACTGCCAGCTGGAAAGGAGACAGAAGGATATCAACAGTCTGCATTCAGAAGGAATCCTGATGTGTTGATGTAATAGCCTGGTAATGAAATGATTTGCCTGCCTCTACTTACAAAGAACTCTTTGATTCTTTGAAGTGGAATGCTTTGGAGATCACATAAACATGGCCTACCATAAAAACTGTGTCTTTAAGAGTATTCTAATTTCTTTGTAAACACCAATTCAAATAAATCCGTTACCAAGGTTTATGTATTTATTACACACATTATAATTTAAAATCGTTTAATATCTGCTATTTGCTCTGCATTCAATTCAAACTACACTTAGGGAAAACAACAATAACTCAAAACTGAATAACAACCCTGTCTAGACTCAAGTAAATACATTGTCACCCAATTTCATGAATAGATAATAGAGTACTTGTTAGAAACACACATCAGAGTAAAACCTTGCCAGAACTGGAAAATGTAGAAATAGCTGCCTGGAATCCTTTGAGGAGCTCAGTGGAATATGAAGAAAAGTAGAAAGACAGTGAGAGAGAGGAAAAAAAAATGAGAGAAAAAAATAAGAATATAAATTTAACTAGGAGAGTAATTATAAAATGATTAAGCCTAAATTATGAGATGTAAGTTATCCTCAAACTCTCTCAGTCTAGCACAGCATGCTGATTGGTGTCCTGAATCAATTATCCAACATAGCTAACTGAAGATCTGCCATTACAACCCTGGCTTAGCCACTTACTAGTTCTGTGATCGAGCACGTTCCTGACATCTCATATATTAATATGACAAGCCATAGCACTGGGAGTACAGTGGTAAACACAAGCAGAATGGTCTGGTCCTTGTAATTGTGAAGCTTACATTCCTATGGGGAGAAATAATATACAAATAAAAACAGTGAAATAATTTCAGATAATTATTAATTCTGCAAAGAAAAACACAACTTGGATGGAAAATTGCTGGTGGGGTGAAAAGAGATGATGTATTATCTGATTAACTGCTTTAAGTAATTGTCATCTGAAGAAGTGTACCAGTTGTCATAAAAGTGGGAAGATTCACCAACGTATCCCTAGAGGGGTCAATACTCTCTCAATAGTCATTCCAGATCATGAGAAAAGATGACTCACTCCTGACTTCACACTCCTTTCATCTCAACTCACCTCTAGTAACTGAATTATTTTGAAACAACTTGGAAAATTACTTGCCATTAATATAGGCAGTAGAAACTTTCTTATAAATGCTATCAATCACCCTAGTCTTTGGGATCTTTGCTTTGCAAACAGCTCCAGTCCTGTTTTAATTTATTGTTTTTGTTAATCGTCACCCGAGAATATTTTCCCCCATTGCTATATTCAGAAAGAGTGGAAGGAAAGGGGAGAGACTTAGAAAGAGACACATTGACCATAATCAAGTCTGAGGCCTGAAGCTTTAACCACTGAGAAAAATTGGCTAGCGCTCCAATCCTGTTTTAGCCACCAACCCAAATGTAGCTTTCACATAACATTCCTCTTGTAATTCAGCTGTGAGATTATAAAAAGACTATGGAATAGAGTGTACAGTGCATTGATTCCTTTTCATTAAAAAATAAAAAAATTTTCATTTGCACCAATCACTTTAGAAGATTTTTAATAAATTATGTTAATTTATATTATGCTATGTAGACAAAAATGAAGGAAAGGCAATGCCATAATTCTGCTTGTGGAAGTAAAAAATCATATAGACCTTTGAAAAATGGCCTTTACACCATAATGGAAATAAAAGTAAAAACTAGCTTGTTGTATTTTTATCAAGCTTAATTGAGATAATCCATCTAAAATGTCAGTGCCTGACATATAAGTGTGCAATAATTTGTTGGCCATTATTTTTATTAAAATATATTATTTTTGTTAAAATTGATTTTAAATAACAAATTTTAATTGTTGTTTCACCCTGTTCATTCAGTTGTGTTTCAGTCCTAGTTGAGTTGCTTTCTATATAAAAACTTCATTTGGAGGTATATGTCAGATATAAATAAATGGTACTTAAAACAAAAACATACACTTCCCATTGTAACTTTTATATCACCAAAAAATAAGCTACTGTCTAAAAAATGTCTCCTTTCAGTAGGTCTCAAATTTCTGTCACCTTTCTGCTTTATAAAACAAAAGGCATGGGATCATCCATGTCATCTCCCTTTTTAAGCTTATTATGAGGAATCTGACTATTTTATATTATCTCTAAGGTTCTGTCTATATATAATATTATCTAGTTAACCTATGACTCAAACAATAAAAATATTGGGAACATTTTATCAGTCACATGAAAATATTTCCCATATATACATGTTATAATAACACATTTTGTTATACACAAAAACAAAATGCACTAATGGGGTGGTATCAGGGTGACTGTGTAATGGTACAGATTTGTGGAATATTTGAACTTTACCACAGGAATAACTTAATCCTGGATGTGAGAAGCTAAGTATTTCCTATTCTCTATTTAAGCATGGCTCAAAGAAAAATTGGAGAAGAGCTTATTCAAATAAAGAACTTGCTTGTGATCATGCAATTATATAATAATTAATCACTGTGCTGGGCTGATTTCCCAAAATGACAAAGGACACTTTCACTATCAATGGTTATTGACTATGATGTGTGGTTGGATATAAAAGGTTTTATCTACAATGACATACTGTTACTGTGGAAAATGTCATCTTTCTGGCTAATTTTGGACACTCCTATTAATATTATTTATAAGAGACAGTAATTTTGAAGATACATGGAAATTTCCATTTATTAATAGATTCTATGATTCAATTCCTTGTGTTCAGAACTAAATTATGCTAAGCCTTGAGATTTCAGAATAACAATATCTGATTTCTGCACTTGGGAAATTTTCATGTTCTCAAGAAAAGCAGGTCAAATAGGAAACAATGTAATAATGATAAAATCAATGAGTATATATAACTTGATAATTAGACAAAATACATCACCATGGGCTAGATCAAAGAATGACTGAGAAACTTTCAGTAACCTAATATTAAAAATGAGTCTCACAGGATGAACAGGAGTTTAAATGGAAAAAGGAATAATGGGGCACTATTTGGAGATGGTGATAGAAGTAAGAAGAGTGGCCCAGCAGAAACTTAAAGGAAAAGAAAGATCAAATGGGTAAGGCCACATGGTCAGTATCGGAAATGTTACCTACTTTATTTAAAAAAAATTTTTTTATAATATATTTTATTGATTTTTTACAGAGAGGAAGGGAGAGAGAGATAGAGAGCTAGAAACGTCAATGAGAGAGAAACATCGACCAGCTGCCTCTTGCACACCACCCACTGGGGATGTACGCACAACCAATGTACAGGCCCTTGACCGAAATCGAACCTGGGACCCTTCAGTCCGCAGACCGATGCTCTATCCACTGAGCCAAACCGGTTTTGGCGGAAATGTCACCTACTTAATATTTATTATTGTGGTAGAGAAAGAAACTTTTCTTTAGGCTGGTCTAATAATTTAGTCTACATGAGAGATTAACAAGTAAAATAAACAAATGTAATTACATGTGTACACGTGGAAACACCACATATATGAAAGGTTCAGGGACAAAACATTGAAATTAAGTGTAGTTAGCATTCTGAGCTAAGAATGAGATAAGGCACTTTAGGAATTTAAAAGGTCATTTCAGGCGAATAAGAACAGCAGATATTGAGTTATTAGAACTTTGCCCTACTCTAGAGATAAGTCATAAAAAGTTATTTTGGGTGATAACTCTTATATGGCCAATGCCCTCATTTAAGTTACTTAAGAGAAAAGGAAAAGTTTCTTGTGAGCTTACAGGGTCTTGTCTTAAGTTCAAAATAATTCTCATGTTAAAGTGGCACATTTTGGAAGGCCCGTTCTGAACACATAAAGTGTCAAAGATGAATAAACTTTGGAAAAAATCATTTTCCAAAGGTTGAAATATATACTTGTAGAACCTTAATAGGTAGCTCACCATTTAAAAACACTAAACACCGCCAGGACCGGTTTGGCTCAATGAATAGAGCGTCGGCTTGGGGACTGAAGGGTCCCGGGTTTGATTCCTGTCAAGGGCATGTACCTTGGTTGTGGGCATATCCCCAGTAGGGGGTGTGCAAGAGGCAGCTGATCGATGACTCTCTCTCATCGATGTTTCTAACTATCTCTCTCCCTTCCTCTCTGTATAAAATCAATAAAATATATTTTTTAAAAAATAAAAAAATAAAAACACTAAACACCCAAATGAACGCCATATGCGTGACATTCTTCACCAAAAAATGAACACAAAAGCAGTCAGTGAAATGTCTAATAATAAAAATGAAGAATATAAAAGGTTAAAACCATGCAGTAAAAACAACTAGCCTTGCCATGGCCACCTTACATGTTGGCATTAAAAGCAAAGGACACACTTTCAATTACTTTCAGTTGTTTCTATTTGGATATACAATAAAATAGAAACTGCATGTTTCTAAAAGAAACGTTTAGATATTTGATGAGCATTTTTGAATATTGTATTTAATCTTTCATTTGATCATTTACATTTTCTGTTTTGCTCTAAGAATCTTTTTTGTTCCAGGAAATATTGAGGTCTGAACAGTGCACTGTAATTAGTCAGTTTGTATGGCCTGTTAGCTCCATAATTGGCCTCCCAGCAGTACTTTTGTTACTTAAACAATGTGGCTAATATGATATGCATGATGAAAATGTTGGTACTATTGTTTTGCAGCCTGTGATGTTTTTTATTCTTTCAACAAAATAACAATGAAGATTGGATTATGCCAGAACAAATGTCTAATTATATAGGGCCTATATTTTACTTCTCCCTCTATGAATTTTGTTACTATATTCAGAACTGTGTGTTTTACAGAAAGACACACAAGACAGTGGTCTAAATGATTTGTATTCTAAGTCCATGTGTGCATTGATAAAGCAAATATCTTCCCCTTCCCACTCCCCATACACAACAAGGCAATTCAATGACATTGTCTCTGTTCACTACGAATATACTTTTACTTGGCTTAAACGGGAAATGCTGTGTTAATGGCTCTTTCTGGATTATGACACATTTGGGCTTCCCTCTTGGCAGGGAACCTGGAGGAAGGGCAAGATTGGGTTGCAGAAGCGAGTTCAGCATGGAGCAAGATTCTAAGCTTCCTATTCAACCTCAAACTCCTGAAATAAAGGGATTGGCTATATAACCATGAAGGAACTCTATTCATTTAGCATGACTCTTTCTTCTTTCTGTCCATCCACTCCCTTATTCATTAAGGCCTTAGGGCATCAGATTCTGGACAGCATCAAAATGAAGAACAAAGCCTCAGATTTGTTGATTACAAAAAACGAGTTTTGGTCAAACTAAAGTTAACGTTTTTTAAAAAGTATATTTTTATTGATTTGAAAGATAAAAGAGCGGGAGAGATAAAAACATCAATGATGAGAGAGAATCATTGATCCACTGCCTCTAGCATGCCTGCTACTGGGGATGGAGTCTGCAACTTGGGCATGCTCCCCGGACTGGAATTGAACCTGGGACCTTTCAGTCCTCAGGCCAATGCTCCATCCAATGAGCCAAACCAAGATTAATTTAACATCTTGACTTCAGTTGTGTTTTAGTCCTCGGCCCATTAAAGCAGAAAACTCTACTGACCATATCTCATGAATCTAAACAGAAAGATGTTATGGTTGACATCAGGAACTCATATAATAACCAACTACTTTCTACACTGGCCCCAATCAATTCAGTAGGGCCTACAACCTCAACTCCTGTAATTACCATGATTAATACATTTTTTCAGTATTAATAATTTTTTCCACATATAATCTATCCACATATGGTCCATATCCATACAGGTCATATTGACCCAGGTTTTAGAACACAAGTTCGCCTGTGCTCTGGCTTTGGCACCATTTCCTTAAATAAATGTTACTTTGTTGCACACTCTTGTTCTCATATTATTGGGCTTTGATGTGTTCAATAAAAACTATACCCTCATCATTTTCTCTTTTCTCAAAGTTGTTACATTAAAATTAGAGCTCTATCTTTATTAGAATATTGGCTTCTAAATTCTGAGCAAAACAATATCTATTTTTCTACTTAGATGTTCCACTGTTTATGTTAACAACATTTTTAATAAATCAAGTCATCTTTTAGGCTAGGTAGTTCTGAAAAGACCAAAGCACTACATGGTAAAGTTTAAACCAAAGCATACTCATTATCTTAAGTTTAAAATTATTCAATGCAACTTTTAAATGTTTCTTTTATAAGGAAAAAACAGAAAGGAAAATATTTTGTATACAATTTCCTGAAACAAAGATTATTTTAATCATTCCATAAGACTAATTACAAAACAGATTTAAGGAATTTATCTTATAATATATATCTACACACCTATGCAATGGTAGGAGTAGAATGTCCTATTCATTTTTATTCTAAAACAGTGTTATTGGAGAGGAACCAGGCTTGGAGTGGGAATGCCTCAGGTAGCCCATGGTGTGTGAGTTCTTGACTTTGTGCAGGAGAAATTTCACAATGTGAGACCAGGCCATTTTGAGAGTATGTTTACTCCAGCTGGAGACAGTGAAAGAAGAAAGTGCTTAGGATAGAAGAAACAACAGGAGAGCTAAGATGGAGGTGCTTTGTTCTTCTAACAATGTCACAGGGGAAAAAAATGAGCCTAAGTGGGTATATGTATAATATATATATATTTATAGACCTAAGATAAAGAAAGCAATGTATTTAGGTAGTTTTTTTTATTTTTTTTTTTATTTTGCTAACTTTTTCCCCACTCCTTTTATTTTGAAAGTGTAATCCTTTTGGAAAATTTTGGAAATACCATGACATCCTCATGAGGTTATGAAAAGAAATCCTTGCCTCCATTTTCTAGCTATTGCAATATATTATTTCATGATCATGTGACTAGAGATGAAACAACCACAAGTCCGTGTTTATAATTGTACTTCTGGGAAAACCTCTTTTTAAGTACTATGCACATATCTGAAATGGACATAGACAAGATTTCTCTTTAGAACAGGTGCTAGTTTATGCATCTCAATACCTACTGCCACAGTAATAGGGGTCATTTGTTTTTCTTAAAAACTTAAAAGGTTATCTGGCCTTGATTACCAGTTTGGGGATTTAAATGACAATTAAATCCCATTAAAACATAATGTATTAAAATGTTATTGACTACATTACCTAATCTGTACTTTAAAGCCCTTTGACTATTTTTTAACTACCAATTTGTACTTTTAAATCCTTTCATCCTGTTCATTTAGTCCTCCAAACCCTCACCCTTATTGCAACACCAGTCTTTCTCTGTGTATATGTCTGTTTCAGTTGTGTTTGTTCATTAATTTCATTCTTTAGATTCTACATATAAATAAAATCATATGGTATTTGTCTTCCTCTGTCTGACTTATTTCATTTAGGTAATAATGATGTACAGTACCAGGAGGATACTTGAAATATCTAAGAGATCACTTTGTAAATTATATTATTGTCTAACTATATATTGTATAACTAAAACTAATCTATATATATAAAAGCTTAATATGCAAAGTGTCCCCCCAGGAGTTAAACTGATGGGGAGTTTGATCATTCACTATGTTGTACACTGACCACAATGGGATAGCAAGGAATGAAGGAAGACCCTGGTGGGCAGTAGGCAACTGCTAGGGACCCTACCAGTGCAATAATTTTGTGCACTGGGCCTCTAGTATAAAATAATATTCAATATCAACTGTAATAGAAAATTAAAATAAATAAATACATGCATACCTAAGGAAACTACTAGTATTTTTAATACCTGGGTACTTTATAGGGTAGTAACTAACATAAGAAATTTCTTACAATTATAATATTTGAAACTGGAGCCTGTCCTTGTGGCTTATATCTCTGACCAATAGGTCTTGGTGCTCTGTCCTTTCTGTTCTAAGCTTTCAGTGATTTCCATTTTTGTTTTCACTTGTTCTGAAGTAGAACTAATTTTCCCCATGACACAAAAATACATCCCATTGAGTTACACTTTAAAATAGAGATTACATTTATTGCTTCCCTCAGAGAGAAGTCGTGTTTCATAAGTGTTCTTAAGTGACAAAATTTCTTTATTACCCTGAAAATGTTTGAATCTCAAGTTTATCTTTAGATTCAAGAGAACAACTGTCACACAAAACTTCTTTAATTTAAAACAGGTTTCTACATCTTAATCATTCACTAATTGGAATGGGTCTATGAAAAACTGATCTCTCACACAAAATTGTATGCTTTATCTTTTTTTTAAAGGTGGAATAATGTGAAAAGTATATATATATATATATATATATATATATATATATATATATATATACACTTTTTTTTTCTCTCATACTTGCTTGAACTTACTGAAGGTTCCTAGCTATAGGCAACAAAATTTAGCATCTTGACTTTTTTTTTTGAATGTTTAGAATTGTTGATAGGCATACAGTTCAATTCAAGGCACAGGTTTAACCAGCTACGTTGCATTAACCAACATCTCATTAAAGAGATATCATAATCCTTACAGCCTTATCTAATTTAATTCACCCATTCCACAATTTATAGTGTAGCAATTGAAAATCTCAACCCTAATAGAGAGAACACAGCTATCTAATATTTAAAGCAGGAACACATTGTCTATTTGACAAGGGAGACATACATCAGGTAGAGCTGGAGGTAGAGCTTCCAGGTAATAGCACTAGGGCTCTCTTTGTACTTTCTATTTCTCTTCTCTGCTTGCTGTTACTTCTCTCTGCATTTTGCTTCCACCCTATTACCCTGCAGACTCTCCATTTGTCAATAAAACAGTTACATTCTCATAATTTCAATTGTAAAAGCAAGAGAGTTATATTTCCAGCTTTGACAAGGAAAATATTAAGAAATACTGCTTTTGGCCTTGACCACATTATGCTCCAATCAATTAGATTACATATTCACTGTTTCAATCAATCACTATGCTAAACATGATATGTTATCTCTGACCCCCTCCTAAAGCTTAAGAACCAAGAAAACATAATAAGCTGCTACAGCATGATATAGTAAGAATAACAAGTTTTTCAAAAGATTGCGGTAAAACGATAAGGTGCACAAGGCACAAATAAATGTACATGCATACATGCTCAAATACACACACATACATGAATAACACAACTCTTTATCTTTATCTACCATCTTGACACTGTTAACTGTCCTGATGTTATTTTAAGATTTATTAGCATACTAGGTCATGAAAATGTACTTCCAATATAGTAAGTGTGTTATCCACATATCTCTTCTCTCACATATTGCCTGACTATTCACATCTGTCCGCTGAGTACGCTTAAATTTACTTGGACCCTTTGGAAGTAATTTGTTCTCAAGAACCACATCATAAGAGCTCTACAGCCATCTTGTCAAACACGCTAAGCATGAAAACATGCGATAAGCACAGAAGGAAACTGCTGAAAGGGAAAAAAAAATGTGCTTATTACTTCCTGTAGATTAAAAAAAGTTGAAGCTAAAAGTGAACCAGCCACTAAGAAAGTACCTCTGTCTCTGAAAGATATCTTTTTTACTGTTTCCTTATTCCCATAGTTTCATAAGCATCCTTTGGAAACCTTTAATTTAGAAATTAGAGGAGAGAACAATTTGCTCTGCTTATTTGTAAGAAAACATGAATATAGGTTTACTAGTCAACTGATAGTATGTGGTTTACGTTTTATGAATATTTTTAAAAGGATAAAAAATGAAGTGCATGCATCTATACTTATGGAGCAGCAAGAGTCTATATGTATATAGCCACATCTTGTTTAGACAGATTAAAAATTGATGATACAATTAAAGCTAATATTTTAAAAAAAATCACCACGTCTTTGCATTATTTATGACGAATGACCTAATGAGGTAAAAAGGAACTTTAAAATGGTTCAACAATTTTCATACCAAAGATAAGTTATATCAACTTTAAAAACAGAAATGAAAAAATTAGGAATCATTGAAGAGACTCCGTGATATTTTCTGTACAAAAGAAAAAAATAAATAAATAACAGAAGCCTACTCTCATTTAGAAGCAATTCTTTACTTCAGACTATTCATGCATTGTTTACAAAAATAACGTTGTGGGTTCTAGAATAACAACATTTAGTTTCAATAGAGAGACTGTCTGGTTTTGTTTGATTAGACCAAAGATTTGCACAAACAAAGTGATCACCAAAAAGGGGAAAAGGGCATGCACAGCTGAAGGTACAAATCCTAGGGATGGATGATCTCTTTTTATTTGACTCAAGAAAAATATTTTGAATTATACTGAAAAAAAATATATATATAACCATTGTGTACATTTTCCATTGCTTTACTCTTCTCATTAAAATAAATCACATATACAATCAAATTTTGAGATGATAGCAAAAACAATTTGGAAGTGTTTATAAATTTGGTGAAGAGATGCTTGTGAGGAATCTGATAGTCAACCCAAGGACAATAAATATAGAATCTGTGTGAAATGTGTATAAAAGTGAACATTTGAACCCACAGACATATGGAACCATATGACTTTGTTTCTTCTTTCAGAACCTTTAATTGTATAGTGACTACCAACTGATTCCTTGATTAAATTATGCAAGAAGTTAAAAAAAAAAACTTCAGCTGCTCTCAAATTCTATTGCAGTAGTGACTGTAATGATGGCAAAAGTATAAAATGTTTCTGTTTATTGATTTCACTTATATAACTTTAACTGCACTTTCATAAATGACTAAAATGTTCTAAAATATAATCAAACTAGAGGCCTGATGCATGAAATTTGTGCAAGAGTAGGCTTCCTTCTCCCAGCTGCCAGCACAGCTTCCCTCTGGCACCTGGGACCCAGGCTTCCCTCGCAGCCCTGGCTCCATCCAGAAGGTTGTCTGGAAGGGCATTGGTCTAATAATATCACACTTTTATTATTAGATATATTTCTAACAATAATAAGAAATATTCCTCTAGAATATAAATCATAAAAGTTAAAATCCAAATTTTCAAAAACATACTTTCACAAAATTTTCAAATACTTTAGAATAAATAAATTTGTTGATCCTAAAAAAAAATTGAATGTGATAAATATAAACATATGTATGGTATTCATGTGTGTAAATATCATTATATACAACTAGAAAATATGTAACTGTGTGCATGTGTGTCTGTATTCAATGCTATAAAAATAAACATGAAGTAAAAATTAATGTGTGTGGAGATTTTAATTCTTAGAACTCCATTGTTTACAGGTAATCCTCCTTGTTAGACAAAAGCCTCTCTTTTCTCTGAAAATCCTTTTTATTATCCCGATGCTTGCCACTCAGTGTTTAAGTCTTCTTTGTTAAAGCCAATTTACAGCTAATGTCATAAAATAGTTCTATTCCTCTGGTAGCAAAAGTAACCTTAAGATGAACAGTAAAAATACACAATTATCCAAAGTTAATGGTCCTTGATCCCACACTGCATGTATTTAGTGAATCAGAGAATATACACACACAGAAAGACATCTAGAGATAATAATACACATTTCATAACTTTCTTAGGTAATCATCTGTGGTAGGTACAATAATTACCCCCTAAAGATATGTATGTCCTAATCCTGGTAACCTGTGTACTTGTATATGTTACCTTCCATGGTAACAGACTCTGTAGGTATGATTAAGTTAAAGATTTTGAATTGAAGAAATTATCTTGAATTAATTATAATCTTTAAAGATGAACAAGAAATGAAAGCATCCTCTAGAAGCTGGGCAAGGGAAGGAAATGAATTATCCCCCAGAGCTTCTAGAAAGAAGGGCAGCTGATCTACTCCTTGATTTGAGCCTAATGAGACTTGTCAGACTTATGGCATCCAGAGCTGCAAGACAATCAAGTTCTGCTGTTTTATGTGACTAAATTTGTGGTAATTTTGTTATATAAGCAATAAGAAGTGAATACATCATCAGCCTTCCTTGTATCACTGGATCAACAAATCCTTATGACATGTTTTCTCTAGACTATCACTTTACCTATAAGTTATATAATTATGGTTTTAATATTGTTAGCACATAGGTTACACATTAAGAACAACAACAACAAACCCCCACAGGTATACAAACTACTGGCCTTTACCTTTTCAAGATCTTTAACAGACTTTACCAAGAACCTTAAAATATACATATTACAATGTCACCTTGTTTTCTATAATTATCTCTAAATAACTGAGGCAATTTCATGCAACATTTCTTGATGCTAGGTTAAATTTGGTATCTCCACTTCTGAAAACTCAATATTCTCTAATACAGTTAGCTTTAACTGTACATTTTTCAGTTTTCAAATATGTCAGTAATAATTATTAGTAAATGACATATGCAATGCCAGAAAATATAAGCTAATAGACTAAATCCTAAATACAAAATTTGTTTAATGTCGTTCTGTCTTTTTAGTTCACCACTCATCTCTACATTGTATGAAAGGAGCAAATGTCTTAGTTATCACTTTAAGAAACTTGTATTTACTTCAGTTCTTTCTTTCTTTCTTTTTTTTGAAAGCACTTGTGTCCCTTTAAGCTTTGGAATATCACTATGTCTGTCAGTAAATAATAGTAATACAATACAACAGAGTCTTATATAAAATAGAAATGTCTCCCTATTGCACATAAAAATCCAGAAGTAGAAAATTCATATTGTGTTTCATTATGTTCTACAAATACTTAGGGATATAGATTCTTTCAAGATTGTATAATACTGGAGTATGGTTTCAATTACCCTGCCCCAAAATAGTGGAATAAAATCCACTATTACAACCACATTCCAGGTAATAGGATACAATAAGTACTAAGGAATAACAAAGGAGAAAAATGTGAATAAACTCCATTTTATGGAAGATTTCCAGAGTTTCCTTATAGCATTCTACTTCCTTTCCATTGTTCAGAACCCAGTGATAGAGCTATCCCTAGTTGAAAGGAATTTAGAAATTCTATCTCTACATTGATGAATATATTCAACTAAACGCTCAAGTTTCCATCATACTGAGAAATAAGGAAGGAACCCATATTGTAAGAGGCTAGAAGTCTTACCAGTACTAATGGGGAGTGAGGAAGGGGGAGAGAGAGAGAAACTGATAAAGACACAAACACATTTTATCCTCATAAAAATCCCCAATCACATAAAATACTACATTCCTCTTTTTTTTTCAATGAGAACAGTCAAATATATAGAGGTTGAAATAGATGTAAATAGATGTTCAAGATTACATAGCTAGAAGGTGATGGAGAAGAACTTAAAACACATTTTTCTCTGAATTAATAATATCTGCCCTTAAACAGTAATACCACAATATTTTATAATATCTGCCCTTAAACAGTAATACCACAAAGCAATTAGACAGACCCTCACTATTTTATATTATTTTATTTTAATAGGTATAGGTTTGTTTTAAATTCAATTTGCAGTCCTTTATTATTTTTAAATGTCTAAGTCTTTCATTAAACTGTTATAGTAAGTTTTTTTCTACAGAAACATGTTTAAAACGACACATAAATGTATGTTAATTTAGAAAAATATATATTATTTGCTTCAAAATAAACTTATCCTTAGGATGCATCTATGTCATTGGCACTTTATGACTAAGCATTATAAGCAAGCATAACTGAACAACTCAGTATATTTAAGATCAAACATAATTAGTAGTTATCTCAACTACCATCATTTTCAAATACTTTAATTTTCATATTAAATAACAAATGAATATAGTATATTTTCAATAATTATTATAAATGTAAAAATGTAGAAGATTCAGTTGTCAGCTTTAAACAAAGCCCATTAAGAAACTAAGGATTCGATGTTGAGTGGTAGAAAAGTCATAGAAGTGTGTTATTTTTTCCAAGATGCTTACAAAAGCAAATATTTACAAGTTAACTACTATCTATAATAATAAAAGCATAATATGCTAATTAGATTAGACAGCCAAACAACCTTCTGGGTCTCATGCCCTCCATCCTTCTGGACAAAGCTGCCATGGTGGGGGCCGAGGCAGAGATGGTTAGGGGCAGTCAGGCAGACAGGCAGGCAGGTGAGCAGTTAGGAGCCAGCAGTCCTGGATTGTGAGAGGAATATCTGGCAGTTGGACACCTCCTGAATGGTCCCTGATTGTGAGAGGGTGCAAGCCAGGCTGAGGGACCACCCCCCTCCCTTGCATAAATTTTGTGCACCAGACCTCCAGTTTTAAATAGAAAAGCTTATATATGTCTCACTGCCTTATCATTCTAGATGGCCTATCAACATGGAGATAAAGTGTTATAGATGACTTAAGACTATAATGTGATGCATCACCTGGTAAAAAGATTTTAGACTATAAGTCTTGAAGAACTTGATATACTGAAAAGTGCTTGATATGTTTTTCACTATAAAAGGCTTTCATGAAATTTTGAAATAGTGACTATTGTTTCAAATACTTTAATATGGTATCTGCAGACTCATAGAACACAGTATGTGTTTTGTATATTTAAATAAAAGCATTTGAAGAAATATAAGAATTAGTGAGGCATAAAATATAGAAGTACAAGTAATTAATAAAAAGTCTAATTATATAATAAATGTAAAAAATGTGTGTGAGACACTTATGACAATGTCTAACTCAAGTGCTCATTGAGTTTTCTTTGGGTTTGATTATTATTACTAAGAGGAAGATAAAGTATTTACCTTATCAAAAGCCATACTACTCTTTTCAGTGTTATGAATGTAAATTCAGTACATAATGTAATTGATCTATTTTTCAGTGAAAACAAGATGAAATATTGAACAAACTTTTTCTCACTAAACATATAACTTATTACATATTTACATGAAATATGTAACTAATAATAAATAGTTTAAACAGTTACATGGCAACGTAAAAATCAAGGAGCTGGGTGGGCTTAGATACTATCTTTTTGCTTAAGTGAATAGAATGTTTTCTCTACTTCACATAGCAAGATAGATATAGAAAATCAAGGATTATGTTTTATTATGTTCTACAAATCCTCAGGGATGTAGACTTGATCCTAGCCATCCTGGAGTATGGTCTTAATTACCCTGATGGAAAATGGTGGCACAAAAACATTAGTACATCATAATTTTAGGCAACAGGAATCTAAACTATGTTGGGTCAAAGAATACTCCATGTTTAATATGTAAATTTTAATTTATTGTGATCTACATTCTCTCTATGCACAAGTGGAATCACTCTCCTGGAATACAATTTGAATTTTCCAAGGATTCTCAAATAAGTTGTTAAATATAAATAAATATGGTGGGTAAATATGAAGGATTCAAAGTTTTAAAAGTCACCACTTACAAATGTTTTACATGCTCTTATTGATATTTTAAAAAAATATTTTATTGATTTTTTTACTGAGAGAAAGAGAGAGGGATAGAGAGTTAGAAACATCAATGAGAGAGAATCATCGATCAGCTGACTCTTGCACAGTCCCTATGGGGATGTGCCCGCAACCAAGGTACATGCCCTTGACCAGAATCGAACCCGGGACCCTTCAGTCTGCAGGCCGATGCTCTATCCACTGAGCCAAACCGGTTTCGACTCTTGTTGATATATTAATTAATTAAAACCTTATTTTTATTTAACCTTATTTTTCTTAGCTATATTTCTAAATTTTTACTTTATACCTATTTAATGATAATTTTAAATTAAGTTGACAATGATAATGTTAAAGATGTCAGTATATTATCATGTTCAATAATCTTTTTTTAAAACTTGATTTATTATCTCATCATTACAGGGTAATCATTTATAGATCCATAAAATAGCAAAGACAGACCCCATGGAACACTGAAGCTAAAGAAGAATTGCCTCCAAGAGGAGCTTTTAGAAAATGATTATCTGCATCTGTAGGTATTTAACTTTCTGCCAAGTTTCTTAACTTCTTTTGTTTACTAAGGGTACAATTTAAAGTTAAACATCTTGAGAGCTGGCGCCAGAGTTTGTGATGTTCAGCAGTACTTGGACATTCTTTTGGTTTCACAAAGAAGCTGGTTATCTGCAATTTCGTAAACAACATAGCATAAAATCATATTTTACTGGTTTATTTAATAATCTTCTGTCAATTTTAAAAATTGAGTAAACTAGAAGTCTGCTGTTTCAGGATTTTCATAAGTAGCTCACATCAAGCTGATATTGTGACATTGAAGAGTATTTTTTAGTTGGTCTCCACTTAGGTATTTTATTTTTTTCCTATTTGATGATAATTTTAAATTAAGTTGGCAATGATAATGTTCAAGATGTCAGTATATTATCATTTTCAATAATATTTAAAAAAAACCTCTGATTTATTATCTCATTATTACAGGGTAATCACTTATTTATTCTTTCATTTATCAAATGTTCTTTGGACACTTTCTATGGTTCAGCTATTAGGGGAAAGTACTTACCTGATATGAAGGTCACGTGGAGGCTATCAAATGGTGACAGATATGTAGGTACTGGGATTGAATGAGAAAGACAAGAGAATACATAGATGGTGGTTCTTTTAACTTTTATTGGATGACAGTAATTTTCTGGATATACTAGTATTTCAACCAGACTTCCTGGAGCACCATTCAAGAATCCTATCTAATAAAAGTGTAATATGCAAATTAACCATCACTCTGTCACAAAGATGGTGGCACCCTGTCCCCTCAGCCTAGCCGGAGTCCTCCAGTCCTGGGGGGCTGCCACTGAGAGCGGGCAGCATGCTTGGTCACCATGGCGACAGAGGGCCTCTAGGCAGCGGGCATGGAGCAGTGGGGGTGGGATGCTTGCTTCTTTCAGAAGCAGCTGGGGTTCCTTCAAGCTCCCCTGGAAACAGGGCAGCTCCCCACAGCTGCTGAGGTTCCCACCAGCTCCTACGTGGTCTGTTGCACGCAATATCGCTCTATGGGCTACTAGTTACTAAATAAAAAAATTTCTCAGAATAAGGATCAAGCGAGTCACAAAAAAAATTTGGTAGATGAAGTTTCCATCAAATGTTAAGGAATACTGTGTAGAGAAAAGCAAGAAAGAAGAGGTGTACTCTTCAAACAACAGTATTTAAGAGTGTGGTTGTGTAATGACCCTTCAAGTGAGACTGGGAGAAAAAAATAAATTGAAAGAAAGAAATAAAAACTCGAGAGAATGTAAACCCATAAAGACAAGGAAGTAAAAAGTGTGAAGAATGAAAAGGGTAGAAAGCCCAGTGGGTGGCTCAGTTGGTTGGGGGTTCTCCCATGCACCAAAAAGGCTGTGGGCTGGATCTCTGGCTGGCACATACAGGAGGCAGCCCATCAATGTTTCTCTCGCACACTGACTTTTTTTTCCCTATCTTTCTCTCTCCCTCCAAAATCAATAATAATAATTTAAAAATATGCTCAGTTGAGAATGATGAAAAGGGGATAAGATTTTATATCTTGCTGATAATCCAAGAATTATGAGAATTAAAGAAGGCTAAGGGATTTGTACTTCCTTAAAATAATTGATCAGCTTTATTTTCACTGGACTCAGGGGAAAATTCTGGACTCAGAAAAAATAAAAAAAATGGGAGGTATGTATGAAATTCACAAGTATATATAGATAGCTTTATAGGTGTAAGAGGGAAATGTATAAGTACACAATTGATAGTCTCATTATTTTTCTACGAGATTTTAGGCAAAACAATATGGTGAATCTGACTTAAAAAATCTGATAACTTATTCATAAAGTATTAACAATGACAAAAACTTAATAACAATGGCAAAAATAGAATATAGCAAATACTTATTGATACTTTTTTATGCCAGAAGTAGGATATTATATCTATGTTGTTATTCAATGGTTATATAGCCTGGTGGATTACATGAAGTTTTAAATTTGTCCAAGAAAACATAACTATTTAGTTGTACTACAATTTAAATCCATGTGGGTTTTACTCTATTATCTTCTTTTTTTATTGATTATAATATCACATAATTGTCCTCATTCCCCCCAATCCTATCCCAAACCCCTCCCCATGTATGCCCCCACCCCCCTGTTGTCTGCGACCACTGGTTAGGCTTAAATGCATGCATACACGTCCTTTGGTTGATCTCTCCCTCTTTCCCCCACCTCCCCCTACCTTCCGTCTGAGATCTGAGAGTCTGTCAATGCTTCCCTGTCTCCAGGTCTGTTTTTCTTCATCAGTTTATGTTGTTCATTATTTCCCCTAGATGCATGAGATCATGTGATACAAGAAATACACTTCTAAGAACTGAAAATGAGACCAGCCATAATGGTTATGCTGAGAGGCAAATTAATCAGTCCATAGTGAGTTTCTTTCTGGGCCAACAGTTCTTTTGAGTCCTTATTTGAATGTCAAACAGTTCCTATGTGTAGATGTCAGCAATGATATTTCAGTTCTGGATGGTGGGCAAATGGTGGTGATGCATGTTCAACCCTCTCTGGTTTGGTCCTGGGCAACCTTCAGTGATGCACAGCTGCTGACTGCTAGTATGGCCAGGCATTATCAGCATCTTCTATCTCTGAACTGTTTCTCTTCTGTCTTCATGGCTGGAGCAGTCCTGTTAATTCCTCTCTGTTGCAGGAATCCACATGGTTTCTGAAAATATACAAACATATTGTATATTTGGAGTTGTTTTCTGAAAATATACAAACATATTCTCAAACAAAAACTAATAAAGGAATATTTTCTATAAATTTTTTCATTTTTTGCACAAATGATTTTCCTCTGGCTAATATTGACACCATGTGTGTTTTTCATGGATGTCTTATGGTTAGCATTACCAATGAAAGTTAATTTTCTAAAGTACAAATTTTCTAGATGTAATTTACTTTTAGGACATTCTTCCTTACATGATATTCCTCTACTATCACCCCCTCTTACCTTAGATACATTTCTCACTATTTGAAACAAAAGATAGCTTTAAATAAAGTTTTATATGTTTACTATGAGACATAGAGATCATGACATATAAAAGGCAAGAATAATAGCATACTTAAATATGATAATAGTGTCTAGGATTGCCTTTCAGCCTTAAAGAGTTAAGTCTTAAAAAATTAAGTTTCTCTCTGATCCAGTGTTCATTCTGCATATTTTTCTGGTACTTATTAGACTAATTGATAAAGTATTTGCCAAATTTTCTAAACTTATTCACTTAATATTACTCTGTCAGTATTAACTAATGGATCACAACCCCAATTAAACATCATATGACAATCTTTATCTGGACCTAACAACTGATGTTGCTCTTCTGTTTGACTTCAGTTAAATCCCAGAGCTCAGATTTCAAATGGACACTCAACATGCCTGGAAATTTTAGTGTAGTTTACTTGTATATTCACATTTCCTTCTCTAAATTCACTTCATTTAGCCTTTTAGTGCTTCCTACTTGCTTCCCAATCCCTAAACCTGATGTGTATTTTTTTTTTTATATCAAACTTGCATGCCGAGTGGATTCTCTTCATCTTTACCCACAGTTACTAACTTCACTCTCCTTACTATATGAATGCTGTGAGCCTAGCTTTGTCAGTGACCAAACTCTCCATGCATGCTCAAGAGTTTATTTTCTCTCACCTAGTGTCTTCTATAATTATCTCCTTCCCCATCATCATTAATTTTTCCCTCTCTATATGCATTACCCCAGATACACAACCATAATTTGATATTGTTTCTTTTCTTTTATTTATTTTTTATTTTTATTAAATTATTATCTGTATACATATTTTAACATTGCTCCTCCCATCCCATATATACCCCCCTCTCGAGTTTTGTGTCCATTGGTTGTACTTATATGCATGTATACAAGTCCTTCAGTTGATCTCTTATCTCCCTCAGATCTCCCTACCCTCCCCGCTGTAATTTGACAGTCTGCTTGCTGCTTTACTGTCTCTATGATATTGTTTCTTTTAAAGTAGAAAGCATCCTTGGATCCCTGCAAACCTCTCTAATTAACCACTCTATTTCCATGTTTTTATTTTATAACAACTTTTATGTAAATAACTATTCCTAAGTTCTTGTTTCCAAACCATTCTCTCACATTCTCTCCTCAATCCATTTCAATAAGGCTTTGGTCCCCACCACACCACAGAGTCAACATAGACGTCATGTCATCAAAGCCAGTTATCACTCCTTGGCTCTTCTCTTACTTGACGTGTCAGAAGCATTTGATATAATCCTTCCCTCTTCTTGAGGCAGCAAATTCTGGGACTCCACATTCTCTTGGCTCTTCTGCTACTTCATAAACCATCTCTTTTTACTCACCAACCATGGATTATACTGTGCTGATCAAGTTTTAAAATGTTATAGAGTCCTAAGGCTCTGATATGATAAATCTCCTTCTCTTTGCCATGTAAATATTCTCTCCAGATTACATCATCTAAGTTCATGGTTTCTAATTTAACTAATATTGGTGCATGGCTTCCAAATCTGTATTTCAGCCTTTACTTGGACTTGTATATTTCATTTTTTATTTGACATCTCCAGGTAATACACAATTGGTACTTCACAGATAACTTAGTCAAAACAAAACTTCTGTCAAGCAATTCTCTCTCTATCCTTCCCTCAAATTTCTTTCCAATTCTTATCTCTGGGTGAGTTTTGACTTACCCATAGCAACTTATGTCCTATAAGCTTTAATCAGGGTAAGTTGCATATAAAGGTGTAACACTTCAAATTTTTTATACTTTAATTTACTATTATTTTACTACTATTGTAGAAGCTTGGTGCATGAAAATTCATGCACTGGAGGGGGTCCCTCAGCCCAGCCTGCACACTCTCACGGTCCAGGAGCCCTGAAGTGAGGGATGCAACCCGGTGACCAAGGGAAGGCAACACCCCCATCACCCCTCTGCTTCTGCCACTGCCAGCAATGCAAGCCTAGGCCGGCCCTGGTTACCTGAGCCTCAGGTAGCCGTGGGTATCTGGGCAGCTGACATCTGAGGCTAGCCTGCACCTTGGGCCAGCCGGGGTGACTGGGGAGCTGAGGGGACTGGGGATCTCCATGCTGTGTGCCTGCCATCCCAGTGGGCCTGAAGGGACTGGGCACCACCATATTTGAAGACATGGCAGTCAATTAGCATATTCCCTCCTTATTGGCTGTGGGTGCTTTGTGAGGGTATGACAGTTAATTAGTATATTACTTCTTTATCTGACAGGATGTTTAGATACACAAATACTTACTATAATGTCACAGTTGCCTACAGCATTTTAGTACAGTACCTTGCTATACAGAGCTTGTAGCCTAGGAACAAGAGGCTATATTACGTAGCCCAGGTGTGTAGTTAGCTGTACCATCTAGGTTTGTGTAGGTGAACACTATCATGCTTGCATAATGACAAAATTGCCTAATGACATTTATCAGAACATATCCCCATTGTTAACAACACAGGGCTGTACCATACAAGCCAGCAATTCCTCCTCCGGCTCTATATCTGAAGAAAATAGAATCAGTATCTCACAGAGATATCTGTGTTCCCATGTTAACTGCAGTGTTATCCACAAGAACTTAGATATGGTAGCAACCTCAGTGTCTGTCCATGGATGAAAGAATAAATGTCATATTTTTTATCAAGAAAAGCTTCAGCAAGAAAATTGCTTGTTCTTTTGACATTGTACTGTGTTTTTCTATATCAAAGATGCCTTTACAAGGAATACTAATTCCAGTTTTAGCAAAGTTGTCATCTCCCACTGGGTAGATGCCCTCAATTACACCCTACAACAAACTGCATACACCTTAATTTGTGGTTTGATCTCTCTCTGGTTGTTATTCCCTATTTTGTTTCTCTGACATTTAAGTCTTCTCAACCTAATCAACTAACTATAATTTCAGAGCCCATGCAGAAAGCATAATCACAATGCTAACCAATGCCTGTCATTTGTTTATTCCGAAAATGCAAAATTGCATGAGTAAAAGGCCTTCAGCAGAAGCACTATATTTCCAATGACTCTCTTTAAATGAAGTAACATACAACTTGATTGATAGTGTAAAATGTGTTTTTAGCAATTCTTCTAAAGCTGAAAACCTACAGCATAACCTTTGTTTGACCACATAAATTTGTGAAATGTGAAACCTACTTAGCAATAAATTTAATGTGCATCATTTATGTTGTTTTGCTGTTAAATTTTTACCTAGTCTTTACTCTTTGAGAGTTTTGGATATTCAAGGTTTAAGTATATTAAATACAATTTCAAAGTTACATGGTTCTCATGTTTAATAAAACAATGTGAAAGTGACAGGGCTGACCAGCAGCCGCTGAGCAACAGATGAATGATTACTCTGACACATGATTGTTGTGAAAGAGAGGGCTAAGGGACTGCCTGGCTAAAGGAGCCGGACACCCTAGTTCACTTGCCTCTTCAGGCTCTTATTGCAACAGCAGTTTGGGATAAAGTTTATCTTTGAGATACAATCAATGGGGTAAGTAATCTTGGGAGGAAATATGTGTTTGCAATGTACTTTAAGCAAGGACACCTAAAAATTAAGCATAAAGATTCTGGCAAACACCCAAAAGCTCACACATACACAGACTTGTTTTGAAAGGTCAAGGAACAATTAGGGAAGGCTGCCTTCAAACAACTCCCCTAGGTCTGAATTTCCTCCTTACAAACTTTCTAACAAAGTCTCATGCTTCCCTACATTAAATAATATGGCAGTATTTTAATTTCCTTTCTTAATCCCAGTGTGATGGCTGGTTAAGAAACTCAATCTCAAATACCTGCGCTATCTCTATCATGAGTCTTATTGCTTCTATTATAATACTGACCCTATTTAAGTAACTCATCAATCTATCAGAGTGCTTTGAAAATGGTAGCTGAATAATAAATAATGGTAGAATTAAGAACTGAAGGCCCACCCTAACCAGTTTGGCTCAGTGGATAGAGTGTTGGCCCACAGGCTGAAGGGTCCTGGGTTTGATTCCTGTCAAGGTCATGTACCTTGGTTGTGGGCTCAATTCCTAGTAGAGGATGTATAGGAGGCAGCTGATCAATGTTTCTCTCTCATTGATGTTTCTAACTCTCTATCCCTCTTCCTTCTTCTCTGTAAAATCATTAAAAAGTATATTTAAAAAAATAAATAAATGAAGGCCTAAGTGGAAAGTTTAATAAACATGGAGAAATTTGTTCTGGGGGGTATGGTAAGGAATACAAATGTGACTTAACAATTGGTTTCAAAAATGAGAAATAAACTGTGAAACTTGTAGTATAGGAGATAGTAGTTTTTTGGGCAAATTAGTAAAGTAAATTAAATTTGTTTTTTACCTTCTTCCAAGATAGTGTTCCCATAAAAGCTACTAGTGAGTAGATTAGTCTTATTCTTGACTTCTCTGATATCCTCGTGGAGCCTGCTCTTCCAAAACAATATGCAGGATTTTGAAAATATTGTATTTGTTTTCTCTTATATCTAAAATTTTAGACACAGTAGTCTTAGATTTTAATCCCAGGTCTAACTTTTGATAACTTTTCTAATCCCTCAATTATGTAATGCTGATAATAGTGGTACTTATTTATAGGATTACTCTGAGGATTAAAAAATATCAAGTATTCATATGTTAGCATCTAAGCACAGAAAGTGTTCTAATATTACTTAAATATAATATTATATAGAAAATATGCCATATAAACTTAGTATATCTATTAGAAATACAACTAACTTGATTTCTCTTTATTTGGGGATTTTGATACAATTTCTCAAAATATCAGATAGTTATGAATTTCAGTCTAGGAATTGTGACAAAGTTGTTACCTGTCGCAGTTGTATTTACACTTTTTAAATAAATATAATACTTGAACGCCAAAAAATGATTTAAAAAATTTGAGACACGGATTAAGATCTTTGGGATACCTATTGAGGAAGAAGCATCAAATTTTCAGCTACCCTGAAATCAATTACATATTTCAATGCTTACTAAAAATTTACTAATAAGGACTATCATTAATTATAGATGGAGAAAACCATGGCTATAAACTTAGCAACCAGAACATGATAGAAAAGCATGTTCTTTAAAAGAAGATATATGGTACAAAAGTATTCTGTGGAATAGAGTATTATTTATACTGCATAATGAAGCTCTTTGTTTCCATTATTTGCCTTGGGATTCCTGAGCTCCTTCTCCTTTGACCAGAATAAGGAAAGGGGTGTGTGTGTATGTGTGTGTGTGAGAGAGAGAGACACAAAGTCTGTCTGTACTCTGTGAAGAAGATGGGAAGTGTTCTATGAGGAAGTGAGACTGAGATTTGTAAACTTGGCCATCTCTTGTTTTTGTCACATACTGTGGAAAGGTGAGGGTGGGACGGATGAGTGAGAGAACTAGAGAGGGCAAGGCTTTCTACTAAAGCCTTTTTAAAATTGGCTCACAGATTCCACAGGAATGGTTCTTGTAAAGTAATAAGTTTCAGTCTGGGATTTTGGAATTGTTTTCTGTTTATGAAAAGACCAACAGTATCTTGCTTCAAAAGTTAAAATAAAGGTGATGCAGACAATATATGGCTTAAAGGGTCACATAAATTAAAAGTCTCAGTAATATTAGTCAAAGTTGTTAAATAGGCTATAGTATTTTAAATTTAGCATATTCTTGACAAACCAACAAACTATGTAAATAGTGCTGTTTTCCCTAAATTTTCTCTAAACACTCTTGAATCACATCATTTACTATGTCCGATAGTAAATATTCAGCAATGTATTTCTATGTTTGCTAATGGTGAACATAAAATCCCATAAATATTCTAGCACATTTCTAAATCAATGGTCAATAAAGTAACTGATAATTAGTTCAATTTTTCAGTCTTGGAGACATCCTGCCCTTCTAATACAGTAATCAGTTATAAGATCAAATTATATTGTGATAATATAAATATAATTACACATATACTAACCCCAAATCATCCCAATTTTAAGTTTTTCATGAAAAAAAGGGAAAAAACTTTTTACATATTTATTGCTATGACAATTTTTAGAAAAAAATCTATATTTTTTCATTATTAAAATGCCCCTAAGATATAAATATTGTTTAACTTTAAGAGTTCTTTTTTTTTAATGCAATGCTTGGAAACTTTTGTCATTGACACAAATGATTACTAATCTAAAGGATTAATAGTCCTTAGATATCTGGCCAATTTTAGACTAAAAACTGCTAAAATATTTCTGAATCAAGAATTCATACTCATTAGTCAGTAATATATAGAAACTTATATTAATATTTATAGTCATATAGATTTTTATAGATTTTTATTTTCATATGTAAATAGTAATAGGACTTGTCTTACACATATATCTGTTCAGAATAAAAAACGTCTTAAGTTATAATGCTACATTTTAAAAAATACATTAACGTTTATTTATTTCTTCTTAAAAAAATATATTTTATTGATTTTTTTACAAAGAGGAAGAGAGAGGAATAGAGAGTTAGAAACATCTATGAGAGAGATACATTATCAGTTGCACACCCTCCACTGGGGATGTGCCCGCAACCAAGGTACATGCCCTTGACCAGAATCAAACCTGGGACCTTTCAGTTTACAGGACAATGTTCTATCCACTGAGCCAAACCAGTTTTGGCTATTTCTTTATTTATTTGCATTATCTGTTTTAACCTCACAGTATACTCAAAGGCAGTGTTATATATTTTATATATATTTTTAACTTTGGTAAATTTGACAAATGGACTATAAGTCATCTATTTATATAAAGCCTTAAGTGACCAGTCAACCAGTTGCTATGTGCACTGACAACGGGGGCAGACGCTCAATGCAGGAGCTGCCCACTGTTGGTCAGTGTGCTCCCAACAGCCAGCCTCCTGCAACCCCTCCCCCTAGCCAGACAACCTCCTGCAGCCCCTTCTCCCCTAGGTCCTAATTGGGGGGCTGGTAGGCCAACCTCTTGCAGTCCCCTGGCTGGCCAACTATGCACAGCCCCTCCCCCCCACCAGCGAGCCACCCAATAAGCTTTGATTGCTGGCCAGGCCAAGGGACCCCACCTGTGCGTGAATTTGTGCACTGAGCCTCTACTATTTATATATCATCACTCAGTCAATATTGTTCTGACACTCTCTTTCCATTTCATCTTGGTTGAGTTCACGCATTTTTTTCTTATTTTTCATACCGCAGGTCTCAACGTAATTATCACTCACTCTGAAAAGTCTCACTTGACTACACCACCTAAAATGGGTTGCCTTGTTTTTTTCTGTCTTAGCTACTTTTTTCACCTCATTTCTTTAACAAGAATTTTCAAAAATTTTATGTACTTAATTTATATGTTTGTTTCCTCTATCACTTGAGTACAAACTTTTTGAGGAAAGAATATTTACAGGATGTTCATCTTTGCATAATCAATGAATAGCAAGAAACTTCTACAACAATAAGCACTCAGTGCACATTTGCAGAATAAATGAAAGATAAATTTTAAACATGTAAATTTATACCTGACACAAGTAAATGCTTCTTCATACAGCCTCTCTCTTCCCCCTTCTCTGTTTTCTAATTATATATAATTTTCAAAAATAAATAATGTTTTTATTTTTATAGGGTATTTATCATTTTGCCTATTTGAAAGTGAAGAAATGAGAAATACAGATAATTAATAATAGTCAAAACACAAAAGTAATAAATGTTGAAACTAATATTTCAACCAAATAATCTGATTTTATGTGATACATTTAATCAATAGATTTTTATTTTGGACTTGCATGGAGTCACCTATAATAAGCATTTCAGAAGCATCCATTTATTGCTTTAAAATTATTTTCATCTATTCTAAATACCACTCAAAGATCAGGTAGGAAAAAAAAAAAACTTGTAGAAATTAATTCAGGTCATCCTCTAAGAATTTTCCTTTCTCATTCACTGAGGCTGAAAGAAAAATAGCCCAGAAACAATGTATATTTATTTCTTATTCAGGTAATCTCACACACAATCATTTTATATTGAAATATGTTGCTTAATTTATTTTTTTTGCATAAATATAAATCTTTATTGCTAAAGCTCTTAAATATAAGTATAATTTCTGAATAAAAACAAGCAGAGGCTTTATTGTATAGTCACTTGCTGTGTTATGTTTTTATAAACTAAAACTATTAGCAGCCATCCGGAACTTTTGCCTTGGCATAGTTAATCTCTTAAAATTCATTTTGATATGGCAAATTCTCCACAAAGTACTACCTAGTTTATCAGGTTAAAAGCATGATTTCATAATATCATGTTCATTAATACATTTTATTTTTTGCTTCAGAATGCTTTCTATTAATTTTTTTATTTAAATGATACTGTCACAATTGCATGACAAATGAAAACAAGCTTAAGATTTACTAAATCACCATTTTTTTAATATCTAATATGTATTAGAATCATTCTGCCTTTCTTCTGTCTTAAAATACCTTTTTTTTTATTTTGCAGAAAACATCTATTTGACTAAGAAGCACATTTTAAAATATGAGCATCCATCTACATTATTAATAGTGTCTTAACATCACTCAATAGTCATTGTGGAGTTTAAAGACAGAATCATTTACAAGCTTGTTCATGCTTAGATTTTTATTCTATTTATTTTCTTACATTAAAGAACATAATTCATTCTTGCAATAAATGTTTATTGAGCAATTTGTGTCATACTAGAGAAAGTTAACCAATGATTCAGACCTCTTAGATATGAGTTTAAATCAAATCATCAAATAAGCTACAGAGACTGGCAGAGGTAGGAGTTAAAATAAAGATAATTTATAATGTAGAGTGGGTTAGGAAATGAGTATGATTTGTGGCCCTGAGACAAAATGCAAAGATGGGACCTAAGTCTTCTAGTTAACCACATTCTTTTACTTTTATTCTCAGATATACAGATGCTCAACTCAAATCCTCTTTCAAGAGAGGATTTTATGTTTTACTTCAAAGAATGTAGTTCACTATAATCTCAGAAAATCTACCTTGGATTTTAGGCCAAAGTCATGTTTTCCCTGAGATAGACTTCAGCCAATGAATAAGAAGATTGTAGTTTAAGAATTTAGGCAGCCCCAACCGATTTGGCTCAGTGGATAGAGCGTTGGCCTGAGGACTCAAGGGACTCAGGTTTGATTTTGGTCAAGGGCATGTACCTTGGTTGTGGACACATGCCCAGTAGGGAGTGTGCAGGAGGCTGCTGATCGATGTTTCTAACTCTATCCCTCTGCCTTCCTCTCTGTAAAAAAAATAAAAAGAACTTAGCCACATTTTCCTTATTCAAGGACAGTTGAATTTCCTCTTTTGAGGGCTTATTGCCATTGTGAAGGAATGGGTTTGGAAGCCAAGCCTTTTCTTCCCATTACATTTCCTTTAGCTTTAGATAGTCATTGATAGAGAGAAAACACAGATTATATAACTCTCCCCCATTTTTCTTGCTCTTATTTATCTGTTGACAGAAAGGACAATAATCTTATGTTGGTGCCTAAGGTTCATGCTTAACACATTGAAATTTCAAGAGATAACTACATTCTTCTAACAGTACAACACTACATGGAGGACAAAGAAGTTTCTGGAGATATTTTTAAATTACCGGAAGTGTGTCATTAGAACTGATTTCTGTTAATCTTGGGGAGAAGATAAGATCTTCTTTCAACAGGAAGAACATAAGACCACACAAATAGTAGGAATCTCAGAAGTTCCTGATTAAAAAAAATATTTGAACTTAATTTTTTTTTAAATAAGATTAAGCCAAGTCACAACTATTTTTTTCAGAGTGGAGGACCTGGGAACAGCATGTCTTAACATTTCCTTTTTTAACTCCTCAACAAAGACTGTGCAAAAGAGAAGTGGCCCTGGCCATTATTGATTAATATTAAAAATAAGTTGAGGTGGTACTGTAGATGTCCCCTGATATTGGACCTATGACCTAATCATCAGGACAAAACATACAGTATATTTTAACAGAACGTGGCTTTTACATAAGTAAGGTATCACCAAACTTCATGGATTCTACTCAAATATTAATAATATTTTATCTTGGAGGAAAATATTGACATTGACTGTATAATGTAGGCATGACAGTATCCTGTGGGAAACAGTCAACTCTGCCCTATAATTGGGCCAGTCATCATGAGAATCCATTTTCAGCTCTTCCACTCTGACTCAGATGCCTAAGCAAAGCAAGAAATTGCATTAGACTTTCCCACAATCTGTCTGTGACCAAATAATGTTCATTTTATTTTAAGGAAAGATAATCACAAGAATAACAAAACTTCCTTTTACAGGTTTAGAAAAATGAAAGTGATATTTTAAAGGGAGTCATGACATATAAGTCACATGTACATACAGAACAAATTAGTAATTCATAATGGATTAATTAGAAATATACAACCATGCACTGGGCGGGGGGCGTGGAGGGGGGTCCTCAGCCCAGCCTACCCCCTCTCTTGAAAGAGGATTTGAGTTGAGCATATGTATCTCAGTACAAGAGCCCTCAGGGATGGGAGGCAATCCAGCTATCAGGGGAAGGTGATGCCCCATCACACCTCTGCTGCTGCCACTGCTGGCAGCACAAGCCTTGGCTGGCCCTGGTTACCTGAGCCTCAGGTGGCCCTGGACAGCAGGGCAGGCACCATCTGAGGTTTGCCTGCACCTTAGGCTGGCTGTGTGCTGATGAGCAGCCAACATCTGAGGCTTGCCTACACCTTTGGCATCAGCTGGGCAGCCACCATCAGAGGCTTGCCAAGCACCTCAGGCCAGTCCTAGGAAGCTGGGGAGCTGAGGATAATAGGGGACTCTGGAGGCAGGCTTGTGGAGTGGCTGGGCCTCCCTGGGGGTAGCTCTGGCCTTGTCACATACCTGCTGCCCCAGCAGGGCTGAGGGGAGTGGGTGCCACCATTTTTGAGGGCAGGGCAGTCAATTAGCATATTCCCTCCTTATTGGCTATAGGCACAGCAATATTTGAGGGTGGGGAAGTCAATTTGCATATTCCCTCATTGGCTGTGGGCGCCATCATCTTTGAGGGCAGGAGTCAATTAGCATATTCTCTCTTTTATTAGATAGGATGTTGCTCCAACAAATGTAATTTTAAAAATTTAAACAATATGGTCTGGCAGTATTTTAAAAATATTACATGATAAAGAGAACATAAATTTTTAAATTGAAATAACCTTACTTTTGAAAAAAAATAGTAAGCCATTTAAAACTTTTCTCCAAATTTTGGCAGAAAAACATGTCTTGGACCTTTGGACACATCATCAATTTGAGTGCTATTATTTTTCTAGTGGCATGTTGCTGCCAACCAAGATGGGCACCAAATCCTTTTTTATTGTGTTTTGAAAAACAGACAAGAAAAGGTATTTTGTTTTTGTTTTTGCCTTTAATGATTTAAAACAGTAATTCTCAACGAGTATGTGCTGAAATCTTTGAAGGGATAATTTTTCACTGTCACATGCATTGCAAGATGTTTCACACTCCTGTTATCTACTCATTAAATGTTGGTAGCTTTTTCCCAGTTTTTAAGGAAATTTTGTGAATAGGCCTGCAAACATTTCCAAGTGTCCCCAGGAGGGTTGAGAACTTCTTTAGCAAGAAGTTCACCCATCTGTTTTTAATGAATAAAAAAAATTTCAGGGTGAAATTGGGCCATGTGACCCTTGGAGAACCCAGCCTCACAGCTAAGACATTTTGGCCATCTTCCATCCAAAAAGTTTTTGTTCATCTGGGGAAAAAAATGGGCTTAAAATATCATTTGGAGGGAGTTGTATAGAAGGCATAGGCCATTCAATTCCCAAGAGTGGGAAACAGTTCTTTCCACATTTTATAACTTGTCATATAATTTGTAATAATACATTAAGAGATTATGGTGAAGTGGCCTTAAAGTACATGAACTAGAACACAACTTATTTTTGGCCATCATGACCACTGTTAATTATTTAACAGTTAAAGATGCTGATGGTTTATTTTTCTATAAGAGGCCTAATACTAAGGATTTTAGGCTTTATGGGACTAATCTTTTTTTTTTTTTTTTTTACCAAACAATCATCATTGGTTGGGCAAATTTCACATTTTTAAAGTTAAGAATTTTAAATTTTTTTCCTGATAAACTTATATATATATATATATAATTTTAAAAATATAAATCCTATCTAATAAATAAGAAACACACAAATTGACTATACCTCTGCTATGTCCACAAGGGACACCCACCACCCAATTAAGAGAAAGTATGCAAATTAACCCAACCAAGATGGCAGCGGCCATGGAGCTGGAGTGAGCAGGAGGCTTGGGTTGCCCCTGGTGATGGAGGAAACCAAGCTTCCCACGTGCCCTGGCTGGCCCTGGCCTCTGCTGAAAGCTACAAAATTTCAATTATAGATTTGGTGGTGATTAGCATTTTCTTGCCTGAAAAGGTTTTTTTCTGACCTTAGATTCTAAATTATGGCTTTGCTGAGTAATCACCAGGGTGGAGTGAACAGTGTGAGCCAGGTTGATGGAGTCTCAGAGATGGGATCTGTCTGCTGTCTCTGTGTGGGGAGGGCTCATCAGGGAACAGTGGCTCTGCCAGTGCTTCTGTCTGGTAGAAAGCTGCCCTCCCAGCTCTTACCCAGATGCCAGGCAATTCAATGTCTTCCTATATGTCCTTCAAGCTGCTGCCCAGCACTACAGCTCAAAGGAGGGGAGTCCAACATAAGTCTATGCTTTAGCCCTTTAAGAGAAACTGCCAAGGAATCAAGTGGCCCTCTTTAGCCCTCAGCCTCAATCCCCACTGGTTTTTTTTCAGCAAGAGGATATGAGGACGTCTCTTCCTGGCACTGGAACTCTGGCTGGGATTCCTCAATCTTCAGGAGGTACCTCTGAAGCTGAGATATTCCCTCCCAAACCTTATCTGCCACACGTGGGTGTGGGACTAGCCTGTTCTGTATCTCTGTCCCTCCTACCAGGTGTGGTGATGTGGCTTCTTTAATTCCTTAGTTGAAGGACTTCCATTCAGCCACATTGCAGGTGGTTCTAAATAATGGTTGTTCGATAATTTAGTTGTAATTTTGAGTGGTTGTGGGAAAAGGCGTGAACCATGTTTACCTATGCCACTTAAATGTAAATTTCTTATCTACTATCTTCTTATTCCTGAACAGGAAGCAATCAAAGGATTAAATGCAAGAAAGATGCCATTATTTGTTCATCTCTATGGAGGCTGTTTCCTAACACTATTTTAGGCTGGAGAGTAAAGGAGTGCCTCATATAAACATCACATTTCTCCTTTCTGGATAGCTGTATAATAAAAGAAAAAACTAGTCACTATTGTAAAAATGTTGGAAACATCATTGTGAGTTTCATGACATGAGACAGATTCCCTGTTTAAGTTATTGACTTCCAATTGATATAAGATACATAGATCTATTGAATGTGTTATATTAAAGTAAACAACACAAATTAAAATCCCAATAATTAATTTTTAGAGATACTATATACAGCAAAGAAAAAAAATTCCATCAATTTTCACTCAAATTTTCTCTTTATTTTTCCAAAAACATAATGGAATTCCTAAATGGATGAACAATCCAAACCTTTGCAGTGACTAATAAAAGCTTTTCAATGTTCAAAACTTCTGATAATTATTTCTGACCTGAATAGTTTTATATCCTACCCTTGGGAAGCTTTTCTGCAATTATCTCCTTAGATAAACAACAGGCTTCTACTGGTTTGGCTTTGCTATTGAGAAGGTGCTTTCTCTCTTGCCCATTCTCTTTCTTTTTAGGTATGAAGGCTAATATTTATGTAATAAGAGAACAACACATTATAAGTTTTTAATTGATGATATATTCCACAAAACATCATATATAACCTAGAAAAATATAACCATTTTAATTAATGCATAACATTTTTTCTACATTTTTTCACTGAGTACTTTTAATCACCGCTTCAAGTGACAACACCTTTTCATATGATTTTCTATGGGAAAAAATAGATAGTTGAGACTTTTCTTCAATATAGCTGATAGTTTTCTTTTAAGTCACTGGTGGTTTAGAAAAGCTTCTTTCCATGTCACCCTCATTGGTAATTAACTGCTTAAGACACATTTACCATTTCCTCCCAGTGTCTTACTCAGAGGTGCTTCTTGCCAGGGCAAGCCACAGACACTCCAGGCGCTCCTTCTTGTCTTAGTGTCTTGTTTTGTGTTTGCAGGTTTGATTATCCCAACTTCCTGTTTTATAATCTCCTGACTCATCAGGAGAGGAGAATGAGTATCATTTTTTTTTTTTTTCCTTCTCAATCCCTCCATCTCCACCCAGCCTGCCTCAGGCTTTGCCCACAGCTCAGTTTACTCTGTATGAGTCTGTCTCTATTTTGTTTGTTACTTCATTTTGTTCATTAAATTCCAGGTATGAGTGAAATCATATAATATTCTTTCTCTGACTGGTTTATTTCGCTTAGCATTATGCTGTTCAGGTCCATCCATACTGTTGCAAAGGGTATGATTTCCTTATTTACAGCCAAGTACAGTAGTCTTTCATTGTGTAAGTGAACCACAGCATTTTTATATACTCATCTACCAATGGATACTTGGGCTGTTTCCAAATTTTGGCTATTATAAATAATACTAAAGGTCCAGTGTGGGAAATTCATTCAGTAGCAGGGGTTCCTCATCATCCCGGTCTACTGGCAGTCGGATATCCCTCTCACAATTCAGGATCCTTAGGTCCTAACTGCTCACCTGCCTGCCTGCCTGATCACTCCTAACCCCTCTGTCTGCCTACTGATCATCCCTAACCACTCTGCCATGCTGGCCTAATTGCCCCAAACCACTCTTCCCTGCTGGCCTGACTGCCCCTAATTGCTCTGCCTGCCTGCCTGCCTGATCACCTCTAACCACCTAGGCCCCCACAACCATGACTTTGTCTGGAAGGATGTCCAGAAGATGTCTGGTCTATCTAGTCTAATTAGCATATTACCACTTTATTTTAGTATATATTGCAATGAATATGAGGGTGCACATATTCTTTTGAAATAAGTATCAAATCCTATGTCTTAAATTGTTACTGTATAAATGCTCATTTAAAAATTAGTTTAACTTTAAACATATTTAACATTTTAATCTGCATTTTTAAATTAGTTCTTTCTTACAATAGAATAAAAGAAAATCTGATTATTATTTTTTACCTATTGTTTTTAAGACACAACTAATAACATGTAGGTCCAATAGAAAGAGTACTAAAGTATATGTTAAGATTTTATATAAAACAAAGATTTTTTTTTACTTAGAACTCATACAGAGGCAAATGATTCTCAAGCTGAAAGCATAATCTCCTTCCTCCATTTCTGTCAATCTTGTCTCTCCAGTTGGGTTCCCTGGTTTATAGTCTGAGCCTAGCTCTCCATCTATTTAAAATATATATCCAAATGAAGATGGTTTATCCAACACATACACTTGGAAATGCAAGACATTCACATAAAGAGAGAAAATAATTTAAAATGCATATAATTCATAATGTGTTCTTACTGATTCCATTTTACAAAAAAGTTATCTCTCTCTCTCTCCCTCATTCCAACTGCTCTCTCCTTCACCCATGAGTGGGAGATATTAAGATCCTCTTGGTTAGTGTCCATTATAATTTTTCTACTATATAATATTGTATCTTGTTCTTCCCTGTGGAAAAACACATGAACTATCATGATAGTTTAACTTTTTATTTATTTTTTCATTTTCCATCACTATTTATCCCCTCTTCCCTTCTCCCTTCCCCACAATCATCACACTGTTGTCCATGTCCATGAGTTTTCTCTTTTTTGCTCATTCCCTCCAACCCACTTGCCCCCTCCTCCAGTCAGTTTCCCACCACCACCACCACCAGCACTATCTGTCTGCTATATATGTTTCTGTCTTTACTTTGCTTGATAGTCCATTTCAGAATTAATTAATTTCTTTTTTAAAAAATATATATTTTATTGATTTTTTACAGAGGAAGGGAGAGAGTGATAGAGAGCTAGAAAGGTCGATGAGAAAGAAACATCGACCAGCTGTCTCTTGCACACCCCCCACCGAGGATGTGCCCGCAACCAATGTACAGGCCCTTGACCGGAATCGAACCTGGGACCTTTCAGTTCACAGACCGACACTCTACCACTGAGCCAAACCGGTTTTGGCAGAATTAATTAATTTCTTAATAATGGGGGAGAAGAACCAAATTCTTTATAAACACATGAAAAGCCCATGGTAAGAAGCAAAATGATCCTGGAGTATGGTGTATGATATTTTGTAGCACTATGAGCCTCAAAATACGTAGACTGGAAGCATTGTACAGAAAAATACTCATTATGAAATACTTGTTGAAATACAAAGTCTAACTTATTAAAACAAAACAAGTTTCTTTATTCTATTATAAAAGAAAAAAATTAAATGCAAAGAACTCCATCTCTTGAGTAGTATTAAGGTTTATTTAACAAGGAAATAGAGGACTTGAATTCTATACCTAAATACCAATCGCTATTTAACTCTGCTTTCTAAACTTGACATTAGATGTGTGTTTCCATGGTTATCAAATTTACACATTTCCTGTCCCTGGTAAAAATGATGTTTTTTACAGAGAAGGTAATTTGAAAGAAATTTCCAATCTGCTCCCTTAAGAATTTGCACACACATTCTAACCCTTATCCTCTATAATCTGTTTTATCTTTCTTCTTCTTACACGAGGGCTCATCTATTAACATCTGGAACAGTAGATGGACTGCATTCAGAGGTTTACCCTCTTCAGTTAAATACCAATGCTTTTTATGTACTTGAGCCATATTAATGTTTTATTCAAACACTGCAAACCGATGAACTGAACTAATTCAGGTGAAGCAAATGCATGGCAAACTAAAGATTCAAAGGTAAGCTGTGTCCTTCTCCAAAGAGCTATTTGATATCATTAGTATTATGTTTCAAAGTGGAAGAACATGGCAACTTTAAATATACTTGACATTAGTCCTTTCCTGAATATCTACTTTTGTATCTCTAATTGGTTTTCAACCTGCATTTCAAAATAAAGCTTTGAAGGGATTTCTTACTAATAATTCAGAACATACTTTATTTCTGTCCCTTTGACAGAACTATTTAGATATGCAACATAGCAGAATATGAGACATAGCAGAACTTCAAATTATAAACCTTTGTGCTTTGCACCTGTTTTCACTTTGTCATTAGTTTCTCACTAGATTTTGAAATAATGATCTAACATAATTTTGCTATTATGAAACTTAGGAAAATAAATTCACATAATTATTAATTAAAAGGTTTTCTTTTAGGTTTTGAGGAACTATTATGCAGAAAGAAGGATGAGACTAACACAAAGGTAATAGGCAAATTTAAATTGTTTCAGAGGAGTTGAATATGTTGATTCTAGAGACATTATCCTTAACAATAAAAAGTAAACTTATTAGTTCATTTTTTTCTCTTTATTCTTCCATACATTGTTTATGCAAAAACATTTACCGAGTTTCTGATCAGTAGCTACATTGTTAGATTCAATAACATATTACCTGAAGCATAATGACAAATAGGAGATCAACATTTTTATAAAATTATACAGTGGTGCCTCACACAACAAACTTAATTCGTTCCAGGAGCAAGTTTGTTATGCGAAAAGTTCGTTATGTGAAACGCGTTTTCCCATAACAATACATGTTAAAAAAAATAATTCGTTCTGTAGCATAAAATATGCTAAGATGACATAAAAAAAGATAAATTTTTTGTTATTATTTTTATTTAGATACATCATGATATAAAAAAAATATTGAGTTTAACTTAAAAGGACGACTGCCGTGATACGTGCGTGATTTAATTCGTAATGAAGAACGATTGCCGCGATACGTGCTTAAGTTAAGCGCAGTGACTAATGACTGCCTGCAGTGCCTGCGCGGAAGGATGCAATACATTGGCAGCGATCGTGGAAGCTCGGGCGAAGCAGTCGTGGAAGCTCGGGCGACTTCGTTGTGTGAAACGAAGTTCGTTGTATGAATCATGAAATGAAGTTCGTTGTGTGCAGCATTCGCTGAGCGAGGCGTTCTTTATGCGAGGCACCACTGTATAATAAACAAGAAAGAATTAAATATAATAAAGTTTATTGAGAAAAATCTAAAATGTGTTTAGAACCTATATTGAAATATTAGAGATGCAAATTACATCAAAATTGTCTGCCACATGATATGTAAAGGGAAACATTATTTTAACTTCTCTATATCACTTAACTCTTAAAGCAATTATGTAAAGTGGGATTGTAATAATGTCATTTTTATAAGAGGAAAAGTGTCTGAAGGAAGGTAACTAGCAGGTCTAGCACAATCCCACTTCTGGGTGGCATGATTCCAAATTTTATGTGTCTTTTTTCCTCATTGAAATATTCTAAGAAAAAAATAATATCACGGGTATCCCAAGTCATTGAGAAATGCCTTTTTATCAAGGAATATAAGGGACAGAGCCACTGTTAAAAAGAACAATTTGAATGGTATCCTGCAGGGCCTATATAATACCATGAACACATAGGACAATTTTATATTCCAGGAGGAAGAAAACATGCAGAAGGTAAGAGCCTAACTTATCACAAATCAAATTCTAGCTTTTCCCAATATTATCAAAACTTTTTGTAGATAAGACCAACCTGAATCTATTGCTTCCAGCAGTAAGAAAAAACATTGCTTATCTTAGAGCTCACCCAGCAGGAGAGGTCAAAATTAGAATATTTATGAGATTTGGTTATTAGGTTTAATATGTGGTTTTTAATGGTTGATTCAGATTAGGAAAAGATCCTATAGAATAAAATAGTAATGTGAAAATTGATCCTAATGGCAAAACGACCAGGAATGACTTGTCATTGTGACGCATACTGACCACCAGGGGGAAGATGCTTAATGCAGGAGCTAGCTGCCCCTAGTGGTCAGTGTGCTTCTACAGGGGGAGCACTGCTCAGCCAGAAGCCAGCTCATGGCTGTCAATTGCAACGGCGGTGGTGGGAGCCTCTCCAACTTCTGTGGCAGTGCTAAGGATGTCCAACTAACAGCTTAGGTGTAAGTCATTAGTTGGACATCCCCTGAGGGCTCCTGGGCTGCCAGAGGGATGTCTGACTGCCAGCTTAGGTCCAATCCCCCAGGGAGCAGGCATAAGCTGGCAGGTGGACATCCCCCAAGGGTTCCCAGACTGTGAGAGGGCTCAAGCCATGCTGAGGGACTCACCCTTAATACTAATATACTAGTAATACTAATAAACTAGTAATAGTTTGAGAACAAGAGAAACAGTAAGGATATACTTTGATGCAAAAGATTCAGTGAGTATTAGGTTGTACTCTGTCCTTTAATAATTTATATTTAAGAGTTCATGGATCTTTTGAAAAGTTCCTGGAAGAAAAAATGGCTTCTTTCTGTTTTGTGCATAAAGTTTTATTAGAACACAGCCATGTCCACTCATTTACTCATCCTCTTTAGCTGTTTTTGCACTTCGAGATAATGCTGAATAGTTGCAACAGACTCTCTGGCTGTGAAGCCATAAAGCAGTTAGTATCTAGCCTTTCACACAAAATGTTTGTGTTCTTGGTATAGATGATTTCAGTTTTCATAAATTGTTTGATTTTCCTCAACACGGAGAGCTGACATTTGTTGACTGTTAACTCTTTTTAGTCATTGTATAGTAGTTAAATAATTCAATCTTTATTTCATTCAATACATAGTTATTGAATGCAAGGCATTTTTCTAATTTTTCACCATGCAGTATAAAATGAAAACAAAACAAAAAATGCACAATTTAAAAATCCCTGCATAGTGGAGGGATTCATTCATATGGAAACAGAAGAAAATAAATAAAAAACATCTTATATAATAAAAGGCTAATATGCAAATAGATAGAATGGTGGAACAACTGAACAACCAAACAACCAGTCTCTATAACGTGGGTTGACCACTAGGGGACACATGCAGAACATGGTGGGTGACGGCAGCAGTTGGCGGAGCATGGAACATGGTGGGCATCAGCCGCAGTGGAATGGTGGAGCAGGCGAGTGGGGGTACTAGACCAAGGCAGGGGGTTGCTGGTCACTGTCATTGGAACGAGTCTCTGGTGGTTATTTGCTCCCATGATCCACAGTCCTGCCCAGGGCTGGCACCTATTGCTGGCACCGGCCCCACTCACACTCGCTGCTGGCACCAGAGCTACTTCTCACACCTGCTGCTGGTGCCCAGCGCTGGCCCCAATTGCTTGGAGCTATCAACAGGTGTGACCAGTGGCTGCTAGCCCTCATCTCCGCTCAGAGTTTATCCACTTCCCCTCCTCCTGAAGGACGATAGAGGCCAGAAGCCACCTCTTTCACCTGCTGCTGGCACTGTCCCACTCTCAGCCACTGATTGTACTGGCTCTGCTTGCCCCCACTGCTGGTACTGGCCCAAATTTCTCTGCATTGTCAGCAGGTATGAGCTGGGTTGGTACTGTCAGTGCATGGGAGCAGGGCTGCTGGCAGACTGGGGATCAGGGACCAAAGCAGGAGGAGTTGAGACCTGCCCCTGTGCTCACTGCAGCCTCCTGGCCCACAGTTCCTTTCGAGGTGCATGATTTTGTGCACTGGACCTCTGGTAAATAAACAAACAGACATCTTTAATGTTAAATTAAAAACAAGCTTTAAAGAGAAACCATAAACTAGTGAAAAAGAACATGGAATGTGAAAAGTAGTTAATCCTATATCATAAAAGCCTAATACGTAAATTGACCAAATGGTGAAATGACTAGTGGAACAACTGGTCCCTATGATGCACACTAACCAACAGAGGACAGACACTCATTGCAGGAGCTGCCCCTAGCCTTCGGGCCCCAGACCAGTCAATGGAAGCCCCTGATTACCCTGCCAGTTGACCCACAGAGGGAGGTAACCAACAGCTGTGGTTGGGGGTGAGGGGGTTGGCCGGTGAGCAGGCGGTTCCACCCCTAGATTGCCCCACCTATCACCTCCTGAAAAGGAAGATGACCAGTGGTGGTAGGGGGGGCATGGGGCTGGCTATCAGGCAGCACCAGGTGGGTGCCAGCAGGGGTCCCCTGATTGCCCAGTGGGTCACCCCACAGATTGGCCCTAATCACTGGCTGAGCCTAGGGACCATACCCATACATGAATTTCATGCACTGGGCCTCTAGTGTTCTAATATGGTGATATTGTAAATGCTGTGCAGATCCCCTTCACCTGATCCATCATCTCCCACTTCGTCTTCCAGCTACCACAGGTAGCTCCTTCATTATAAGACTGCCTTTGCCTAACAAAAACAGCTCAAGATCAAAAGGGGATTCATGAGCGCCAGCTCCCCAATGACTGACAACTAAAGAGATAATGAACTCAAGAACCAAGGTAGTCAAACTCAAGAACCAAGGTTGCTGAACCAAGACCCAATATCTGGTGCCATTTTGTTACTAACATGACCACAAGCAATACCTTAATTCACTCTTTTATCAATGTGTAACAAGGTTTCTAGATTTCAGCAAGAGAGCAACAAATTATATCACCTTCTGATTCATCCTCCCTAGATATCAATTCCATATACACCACTTTCTTTTTAAATTTCTTTAGGATCCAATACCTGTAAAGTATCAATTCTGAAATCAATTATTGTATGTTATGTTCTTTGTTTGAAAATTGAAGACTTCCGTTGTCTAACTTAAAAAGGGGGTGAGAAGAATATATTGAAATCCAAAGGACTTTGTGGGAAATAAGAAAAAGTTGGTAGAGATAAAATAAAAACCACAGGGTTTCAGACTTTTAAATCTCATTTATTTGTTGCCATGAAAATTAATATTTTTTTATTCCTCTATCCTTTCACCATAGTACTTATAGTTTAAATTCCATGGGGCAATAGTACTTAGATTATCAGACCATTCTGAATGGTATTTAAAGAGAGGCAGGTAATAATACACATAAAAAAATTAAACCCTAACACCAAAAGAAGACAGCCTGTGAAATAAACAAGTAAGCAAAAAATAACCTGAAAGCCACCCAAATCTAATAGGCTTTTGGTCTCCTGGCACTTACTTGCCAGAATTGGGCTAATTTTAGACAAGTAGATATGAGATAGATTCAAACTTCTATCCTTTTGGGGGCATATCTTGACTAATTAGATGTCACATATGTAAACTGTGATATATAAACACCATTTTCCCCCTGACATTCTTCAATTCTCTCACTTTGAATGTTTAAACTTACCATTTGGAACTAGTCCAATGTTTCTGTTATTTCTACAAAAAATTTCAGTTGAGTATAATCACAGAAAGCATTTGCATAAGTAAAAATACATATTTGGATCAAACAGCTAACCTCCAAACAAATACAAACATCTATTTGCCTGAAGTATATTTTGGTTCTCTGCTTAATTAATAAAACACTGAAATGGAGATTCAATAGGTAGACTTCATAAAAAAATATAGCTACATATAGTCATTATCTATCTAGAACCTGGTGTTATGGTTGTGACAAATGTTTAAAAATTAAATATTTTATAAAAATTCAGAATCAGCTCATAAATTAGTTTAAACTAAAAATGAAACAAACTTTTTTTCTATGAGATTATTTTGTCAAAAAGAATAGTGTTTTGTTTTTTCCCCCCCCTGTACTGGAATGTGAGAAATACTAAGATGAAAAACAAAACCCTGTACTTTATTAATTCCAGTTAAAATGTGATCGGAAAATGCCCATGTTCTCTACAATAGTATACCATTTCTCCTATGTATTCCAGAACTTAGGTGTAGAATAATAGCTCAGCAACTATCATTTTCTAAAACCATTTAAGCTGTAATGGTCACTGATATCATGAGGAAGTACCTGCCTTCCCTTTCCTATGACTCATGTACCCAAGGTTGTTCCAAAGGTTGCTTAAAAAGTGCAATTTTTGCATAAAGCTCAATGAGGAATTTACCATTTCATTCTATCCTCCATCATTCCTGTGGAGTGCTTTTCCTGCAAAACTCTGAGTTTCTTCCTGGGATATTCTTCTTAAAGTGGACACTCACTGAATTTCCCTAGCTAGTTCTTTAAATTTGCATACCCCTCCCTCCCCACATCTCATCAACCAAAAATTCTAACCCACTTGGACCATGCGATCCCAACCTAGGATCCTCAAGTCCACCACAAACTGACTTATTCTCCTGAATTCTTACAATGAGCTTCATCCATTGTACTCTATTAAATCTGTATCCTCGATCACTGATCCCAGTCACTGCCAATGTCACACTGATCCTGTTCCTCTCAGCCTTTGCACTATGCACTTCAGAATTTCCATTCAATGGTAATCTCAATCTCATACTGTTAACCTGAATAAGTGATAGCTCTCTTTTAGCTCCTTGATGATTGCTTCCCAGATACCTGTTGGTTAGGAGATAGAATCTCTATTTTTCTCACTTGGTGCTGATAAATACCAACAATTACCCAGCAAATTTAAAGAAAAAAATATTTAGAGATTCCTTTTCTACAGTCTTGGGGATATGTTTTTGTTTTCTCATTTAGAAAGATAAAGAATATTTGCTTTCCTAATGCTTTCTTCATATTCACTTTTCTAGGCCCAAGGTTGGGTTTTTAAGCATAAACTTGCTAAGAAGTTCATGCTCTTTTCTATTTTATACATAGCCAATGAGCAAAGAATAAGCCTCTATATTGGAATGGTGGAAAGAAATAAAAAATGAAAATATTTTTAAATTCCGTTTTGTTGACATTAGTTATCTAAGGAAATTTATCCTTCAAAGATGTACATAAATAAAAAAGATAAGCAAGAAAAATAAGTCAACTCAGCAATAAAATTTTAATAATAAAAAAAATGAACTAAAGTGGTATGGAATCAGTGGCACAGATAGGATTGAGGTCTATACTTATCTATCCTATTTCCTCACCATGTATCTTCTTGGTCCGCTTTTAGTTTATTTATACTATATTAGTCTATTGTAATTATCATCTCCAAAATTAATAATAAAATTCAAATCCAAAGTTTAATTTCCTTGACTAAATTTATTTTTCATTGAGCATTGCTGCATCTTATATTGCTGGCCATTCTGGCCATTCTTTCTGGCATTTCTCTCTTCTTTTTTGCTACATTGTTCTCTTTTGATTTCACATTCCCAGGTTCCCTCCAATGGCCTCACTATTTCTCTTCCTGATTTTGCACATTTTGAGTGAGAATCCTAAGCTTCCCACCTTGTTCCCATTTTCTCTTTCGTTAACCTTTAATTGTGACGTTTTACCTCCTTTACAGAATGGTCAAAAGCACAACCTTTGGCTTTTATTCTAAGTTCTTATATTTAATACTTGTGTAATTTTGAGAAAAGTGACGACCACTCTGAAGAACATTTTCTATATCAGTAAAATGGAGCTAATGATCTCCATTTCATAGTAAGTTTGTAAATGTCAAATAAGCATCTCTAGGTTAAAACCTATACTGATACACCAAACCTAATATATATATAAAATCAAGCATATTGTCTAAAAACATTACATGTTTCCCCTTTATTTCTGTTCTAGCTATCAGCATCCTCTTAGTGTTACAGATTACAAAATTGAGGCTTATTTGAACTACTTCCCCAGTATTTAATTAATTTTCATGCACTATATTGTTCTTCAGTCTTTTTTGCTGTCTTGCACTTCTATTATTTATTTCACATTTATTTTACAAAGGTACTTTAAATGTTAATTTCACTTTGTAAATAAGTATAAACTTTGTAAATAAGATTTTCCCATGTTGAAGAACTTCTTTTTCTTCAAATATGTACATTTGAATTTCCTAATTAGTCTTGATTTAGTGACATCATTATTATTTTAAATGGTTAAGGAAAAGTCTGCTGAAATATGTTTAAGTAAAATATGATAATTTCTGTATAAGCATGTAGATGTTCTAAAGATCCTCTGGACGTTTTCTATAAAGTTACAATGTAATTAAATACAAAAATTTAAAAAGATAGTATAAGATTATTCTAGAAAATATGCTATCTTTAAAATATATTCATATTAAATCATTTAAACATAGTAACAAACCATTGTTGAGATATTAAAATATGTGTTTTGATCTGTCTTAGATATCATTAGCAAGTTTATTGTCCTTCAATATATTTAATCTGTGAATGTAATTTATTCCAATAAATGAGTTTATAATAATAATAGAAGCATTACTCACAAATATTTTTAAATGTCAGCGTACTATAGAAATAGCAACTAAAATAGTGGTGATTGTATTTTCTCTTAGACAATGTAAGGTAAATACATGCAGGTGAGGCTTTCAAAAAATACATTTATTGCTTCTATGAAGTTGTGTGACTACAGAATCAACAATCAACTTTATGATTTTTATTGACTGAGAGGCTAACATCTGTTTTAGAAAATAAAGTGCTCAAGAATAGCATGCCAAAAAATAGACACATCATTAATAAACCGAGAACAACAGAAAAACTCGTATACTTCCTATATAAACAATGAATTCTCATTTTTCTAGATTTAATAATGTGAATATAAATAATATGGAAAAAACAAATAAACCTCATGAGAACTTTTAGTTTGCAAATGGAAAGCTTATCATCATATATTTATTTTTAAAGGATGATTAGGTTATGTTTTGGTATAGAATGATCTAGATTTGGGTAACAGTGCTGGTCTTTATTTCAAATATGAGCTCTTCCTCATCTTCTTGAGAAAAATTTTAATATATTTTTAATTGAATTAGTTCTACTACATTAAGGAGTTTTTCTTTAAACTAAAACACATGTTTCCAGTTAAAATGATCTTCTTTCCCAAGACTTTTGGCCAATATATGTTATTATTATTATTATTATTTTTATAATCATGCTCTTGAGAAATTAAGTGATGGTAAGGTTTCAGCACAAATAACTCAATTTCCCATAAGTCTAAAAATGCAGAGGCAGACAAGCTTTACGTATTCAGCATGTGCATTTTCATTTCTTGATGTACAGGAATCATTTATTTTTGAATCCTCACAGGGAAGAAGTCATTTTAACAAACATCCATAAAAGAATGTACTATTTAATTCCATTTCTTTATTACATTTGGTTTTATTGTTATAAGATAGAACAAATAGTAGCCAGAAAAGACATTTAAAATCTCTCCACTGAAATGGATCAAACAGAAAGGGAATATGCCTCCAAAAGAGTGTCATGTATTCATTTTCTCACATATCGTGCTCTTCTGCTAGAAGGAATCATTTAGATTCCACACTGTTACACAGCTCATAACCTAATCAATGAGAGAGCTACCTGACAGAAAATGAAAAGGCGGTGAGCAGCTGCGATGACAGTGACTTTAACAGACAGAGGAGAGAACAGATAAGGAACTCCTAGGTGAACCTGGTAGGAACGTGGCAGGAGCCAATGGAAGGTTTCTAGAGAAAGGAAGCTAAAATGTGTTGTAAAAAATTAGTTCAAAGGGTTGGCAATGTTTACAACCATATTGAAAAAAAGACAGTAGAAGTCAAGAGGCCTTATAAATAAAAGCAATGAGGTGAGAAAGTACATAGTGCATACGGAAAAATGTAAGAAGTTTAGTGCAGAGGCATATAAAGTATCAGTCAAGGAAGAGTAGAGACTGAGAATAATCAGGGATCAGATCAAAGACAGGTTTTGTAAAATATATTTTTATTGATTTCTGCAAGAAAGGGAGAGGGAAAGAGAGAAAGACATATCAATGGTGAGAGAGAATCATTGATCGGCTGCCTCCTGCATGCCCCACACTAGGTATCGAGCCCTAAACCTGGTCATGTGCCCTTGGCTAGAATCAAACCTGGAACCCTTTAGTCCTCAGGTCAACACTCCAGCCACGGAGCCAAACCAAACCATCTAGGGCTCAAAGTTTTGAGTGTCCTATTAGGAAGCTTGAGTTCTACTTAATCAGTAGTTTGATGCCACTAGAAAGTTTGAAGCAGGGTAATGTAAATGTGAAAGCTGAATTTTAGCCAGACTATTCTGGCCACACAGTGGAAGATGGATTTGAATATGTTCAAAGAAAAACCAAGAGGTTCTGGCAGGTTTCCTAGCTACAAATCACAATGGCTGTATAACTGTGGAGGCCATAAAAGTGGAGCAGATGATTCATGTTTGAGAATTATTCAGGAAGTCTGAGCAGTGAGATTGGTTTCAATAATACAGGTGAAGACACCAGGAAATACTCTAAACTTTTATTTGCCACTGGCTACAGAATAGTGCCAAACACAGAGTAACAGCCAAAAAGCAGCTGGGAAGTTTTTATAGTTGTTACATTGATTTTGAGGGATCTCTAATACATACAGGTAAAGACTGGATATTGAATATGGAGTTCAGCAGAGGGGCCTGCACTGCAGGTGCAATTTAGAGGTTCTTTAGTATATCTATAATAATTAAAAGAGAAATGAGGTCACTCAAAGAGAAGATGAATGAAGAAGAGGCTCAAGGAACCAAAGATGGCCTATGAGGTGGGTGGAAATGGGATACAGGGAGATTAAAATGAGAGCTGCCCAGCTGGCATGGCTCAGTGGTTGGGCACTGACTTCTGAACCAGGAGGTCACTGTTCTGTTTGCAGCCAGGGCACATGCCCAAGTTGCAGGCTTGATCCCCAGTGTGGGATATGCAGGAGGCAGCATATCAATGATTCTTTCTCATCATTGGTGTTTCTATCTTTCCCTTCCCCTTTCTACCCCTCTAAAATCAATTTTAAAAATTAAAAATAAACTAAGATGAAGCCCAGAGTTTGATTAAGCAAGAGGACAAAAGACGAGTCATATAGGGAAAGGAGAAGGGAATTTCCTGAAAGTTAAGAGTCTGATGTTATGGAAACTAGGAGCAGATAATTTTAAGAAGTACATAGCTCTTCAGGTGTCAATGAAGGGCAGTCCACATTGTTCATCAAGTGGGCAGGGTAGGATTCTCCTGTCAGGAAAATCTCAAGGGAAATAAAACAGGCAGGTAGGTGCCTCTTTTTTCAAGGCTGTATTTGCATTTTAAAGTTAAATAGTGAAGAATTTACATGCTGGAGAGTACAGGTTACAAAAGGTTGTTTTGTGGGTGGTGTTTGAAAAATGAAACTAACAATGTATAAGGATTGGGTAGAAAATGAAGACAAATTTGAAATTGGAATATGATAGAATTGTGGAGTCAGGGAAATAGAGATTGAGAACTATCAGGTCACATAAAGATGTTACATTCATTTTCTATTGCTGCTACAACAAATTACCTCAAACTAAGTGGCTATAAAGCAGCATAAATGTATTGCCTTGCAGTTCTGTGAGGTAGAAGTCCCACACAGGTCTCACTGGGACAGCATTAAAGTGTTGGTAAAGCTGCACTTTTTGCTGAAGCCTTTGTGAATAAATCTGTTTAGTTGTCCTTTCCAGCTTCGAGAGGCTGTACAGATTCCTTGGCTCATGGCTCCCTTCGTCCAAATTCAAAACCAGGAACACTGCGGCTCTGACCATTCTCTTATAGTTATGTCTTTTTTCTTCCTCACTGTTTCATTTCAAGCATCCTTATAATTACGTTTAATCTAGTCAGTTAATCAAGCATAACCTTCCACTCTCAAGATCCTTAACTTGATTCCATAACTAAAATCCCTTTTGCCATATTAATTAGCACTCGTTGGTTCTAGATATTATAACATGGAGGACTTTGGGAGATAAATTATTCTTATTCTGTTTATCATACCCTTACAGATTCTTGTGTGTGTGTGTGTGTGTGTGTGTGTGTGTTTTAAATATATTTTCATTAAGTTCTGAGAGAGGAAAGGAGAGATAGAAGCATCAATGATTGCATGCCTCCTACACGCCCCTATTGTGGATCATACCTCCAACCTAAGCACATGCCCTGACTAGGAATCAAACCCCAACTAAGACTTATAGAGATCTTTTCTGTCAAGGAGCGTACCACCATCTTGGGTTCCATCACATTGATATGATCTTCAGATTCTTAGGGGGTTACCATCTTAGGCTCCATCTTCCCCTTCCCCTTCCTTTGAATTAGCCAATCATGCAATTATGGGAACCCCAGCTCTGAGCCCTGAACAATCAAGTCAGAGTCAGAGGGAGGGGCAGGACAGACCCACATCAGGAAATAAAACCCAATCAGCCCAATCAGATTTCCTATTCAGTGGGCAGCTTTGCCTCTTGCAGTTGCCCATGATTTCCAAGCTGGCAAGTGCACCCTCCTGCAGAAGGAAATTTGCCTTGTGTTTGCTGTTGTCATTTTTTTTTTTTTTTTTTTTTTTTTACTGGATAACCTAAGGTTGGTACCCCTGACTAAACAGACAGGTAGTGCATGTTTTAAAATTTCTGTGATATATGGGTGGAAAAATCATTAAATTGGAGAATAAAAAGTGATTGATCTTAGAAGCAATACAGTCTTAGGTTCCTCTGAGCCATTGGTCATACATTTAGGTTACCGTAACTGATCAATAAATAATCTTGTTTTATGTGTATTTGTTTAAAGACATTTTGTTGTTGATTTATTAACATTGAACTCACAACCAATAGCACTATAACTCATGCTTATCTAACACAAATATTCTCTTTGTAAAATGTCACAGTCTTGTGCTCTTAGGAATAAGAGAGATCACTTCACCTTTATGCTTAGGTGCTATTTTAAACAGTGGAATCAATAAAAGCAGAAAACATGAAAAATGTGGCAGTAAATACACCACAAAAAGACACTTGTTTACAATGTGAGACCTGAAACAAAAAGGCAGAGCCATGCCTTGTTGGACCTCAGCTGGGAATGTGGGTGTCAAGTGACTCAAACTTTCATGACATCAAATGACCACAAAATTATTTGGGATAAAAAAATACATTTTGATGAATAAACAGATTAAAAAAATGTAATATATATATATATATATATATCAATATATATATATCAATATATATCAATATATATATCAATATATATATATATCTATATCTATATCTATATCTATATCTATATCTATATCTATATCTATATATCTATCTATATCTATATCTATATCTATATCTATATCTATATCTATATCTATATCTATATCTATATATATATATATATCTATATATATATATATATAAAAGTCAAGTGACCAGAATGCCAGAACAATTGGAATGACCAGAATCATTGGTATCTATGATGTGCACTTCAGCTGGCCAACTGGCCCAATCAGAGAGTGGATCCTTCCCTCTGGCCCCAGTTAGATCAGGGGTGGGGGTGGCCAGGCAACCCCCCACCCCCGCTGGCCTGGCCCAATCAGTCCCCATCAGGGTGGGCCAGCTCAAAACCACCTATTCACAAATTAGTGCACCAGAACTCTAGTTTATAAATAATGACAATAATGAGGGTTGCCTATAAATATATTTACATATATGCACACACAGACATATACTAAGAAAGACAAAATGTAATCTAATTGTTACATTAAACAGTTTAGACAAATATGTTAGTATCTTTGAATCTCTCTTGACTTAAATTATTAAGATTTATTACTTGATACTCATTAAAACCTTCCCTAAATCTCCTATTATCTCTTCCTAAGAACATTTCATGTATAACTTCATTAAAATATTATTTGATGCTCTTTAAAAACTTGATTCTTTAAAAACTTTTCTAAATCCCCTATTGTCTCTTCCTAACAACATTTCATATAAAGCTTCATTAAAATATAATTAAAATAATAAAATCAATACAATGCAAAATATAGCATTCATGAATAGACAAATGTAGTTGTTGTCTTGCAGATCTGCAGGATTATATAAAATGCTATACATGAAAGATGGGAAAGCTGTATCCTATTACTCTAGCAGAGAAAAATGTTGAGCTGTTCCATTGTTATGGAATTAGGGAAAATCATGAGAAAAATGCTGGTAGTCAGAGAGAAACTCAGAATTAAAAAAACATTTAAGAAGGTTTAAAAATACTTTATCCTTTTATGAATTTGCAAATAAGAAAAATTACACTGTGGTCTTCAGTAGGACAAAAGGAGCCACTTGGAAAATACCACCCATACATCTACCTACCATATGGAAATATGGAAAGAAAATTCTTTATGTGCTTTTATAAATTAAACTTAGAAATTACCAAGAAATTAAACTCACTGACATTGCAAATGTAGTTACCTAATTTTCTTTTTCTAAAGGAGTCAAAACATTCTGACATGGGACTATGGATGAAAGATTCAGGAGGGTATATGTATCTTTGGGTGCAAGTATCTGTATCTCTGTGTATGTGCAGACATGAAACTTAGAAACTAGTGGCAGTTTATTACTGCATCTATTTCTTCTCATATAGACCAAAAACAAATAAACAAGTGTGCCAAATTTCTCCAAAATTGTAGACTTCATCATTCCCATGTGAAAAACAGAACTCTTGATTTCCCACAAATGAAGCCCTAAAAACTTGCTCCAAACTTTTAATTTCCGTCACATGAAAAAAGCATATCCAGCAAGTTGCTCAAGACAAAAAAGCTAAAAATCACCTTTGATTCCTGTCTTTATTTTACTATCCACATTTCACACATCATCAGATCATCTTAATTATACCTTTACAGCCTATTTTGATCTACCCATCTCCACCTTTACCACATTAGTTCTAGCTATTTTTTTTTCCCCTCCTGGACTTTTTCCCTATAACCTCTTAATTGATTTTCTAGCTCTTACTTTTGCCCCTATAAAATCATCCCTGAAAGCGGATATGTATTTATTGTTTAATGTGAATCCTGTCCCATTATTTGCTGCTTAATATCCTACAGTTACTTTCCATGTATAATCTAAATTCCTAAGCAACTTATAAGCCTTTATATAATCAGGCCCTTGTCTATTTCTAACATCATCTTATACCAATACCTCTACTTTTTCTTTCATTCTCCAAACACCAAACCCACCCTAACCCTGGGGCATCTGCCCTAGCCTGTTTGTAAAGTCTGACAACGTCAGGCCCTTTCACTCTCTATATCTGTTTTTTTTTTTTTTTTCACCCTTAACTTTTATATACATTTTAATTGACACTATCATGTATTTAAAAATTAATTTTTCTTTCCCAAGTTTAGTGGAGTATAGACTCCAGGAGAACAGGGACTTATTTATCTTATGCTGTACCCTTGGGTACAGACTAGTCCTTTGCATCTAGAAAGCTTTCATTGAATATGTATTGAATTCAAGCAAAACTGTTGCTATAGAAATAATGTTATATTTAATATTAGTTAGACATAACTAAAAGAGTAAATATTAATAAAATAAGACCAAGTGATGGTAGTATGCTGTATGTGTGAGATTATTTATTCATTTAAATACTCTATTCTTTATTTTAAATGAATTATAAATACTGTTTATTATAGGTATCTCTTTTCAACAAATGATATCAATTCACTCAATATTTATTAGGACTATTAATTTTTGGTGGACATGGGTAACATGAAGATGCAAAAAATCTCAAAAGAGCTTGTTCACAGAGGATTTATTGGTCAAGGTCTGAGGAAGAAATTCATATCAAATTTAGACACATACAAGTATTTTCAATCTTATATAAAAAATTTAAGTTATCTTAAATGCATTCCTTTTTATCTCTAAGATATTATTGACATAGGAGTAGAAAATAAATACAAAGAAATATAAGTTATAGAAGAACAAAACAAAATATCCCCTTAAAAGCATAAATAAGTAATAAAGTTTTTTTAAAAATAGGAGCTTATACAAATAAATAGAAAGTTTCAATGAGTTGCAGAATTTGAACAGAATGAAATTAGCTTGATAATGGACAAGCTACAGCCTTAAGTTTATTTAGAGGAAACTGCACAAAAGATAGAAAGTGATCCCTTGTTTAGGATTAAAGATGCCCTGGCCTCAGTGACAACAGGCTTTGCCAAAGACAAGAGTAAATACTGAAGTTCAAAAACTGAAGACGTTATTTAAAATCATTGGTTTGCGAAAGCATAACCATAATTTAAAAAAAAAAGGTAATTGGACTTCATAAGATATGTTTTTAAGCCATCAAATGGGAGAATATTTTTGCAAATGATGTATTACAAAAAGGACTTAAGTCCTATGCACAATATATGTAAAAGAACTCTCAAAATAATTATTGTGAGTAAAAGAAACTAGACAAAAAGTGACTGAATTATTAAAGATAGGGAAAATTCTAGAAAACTCAAATTAATCTATTGATATAGAAAACAAATCAGTGGTTGCTTGTGGAGGGAGTCATAATGTAAGTTTTCAAATTATATACATTGCCTTTAAATACATGGTGTATATAGCATGTCAATTATACCTCAATAAAGTTGTTATAAGTAAATCAAAGCCAAAAACAAAATTAAGACTTGGTGGTCAATTTCAATCCATCTGTATCAGAAGAGATATTATTTACTTTCAAGATATATTCCATACTGTTCTTCTTAAGGACTATACTGAAATATTTGAAGGAAATTCATTTTCCACTGGATGATTGTGCCATGGATTAAAATAGAAGGTCTCACTACCAGATCCCTGTTTTGTTTCCAAAAAGCCTATAGTCAAAATTTTCACTACTAAAACAGTCCTACTTATTAGTATGTGAAACTCACTCAAATTACAGATCTAATGTGTCCCAAATATTATCTATTATCTGTCCTAAGTCAAGCAAGGACCACCACATATTTGCATGGAACAGGTAACATGGAAAATAAAAATTACAAAAGAAAAAAGTATCAGTAGAATATAAAGCTAATTGGGATACTAGAATGTATTTGAAAGCAAGCACAATATAAAACAAAATCTCCAAAATTATTACAAAGAGAAATTTGTAAAATAACTTTGGCTATTAAACAATGGAAAATCCTACAGAAATGAAATAATCAGGGATCAAGACCTAATTCTTAAATTTTAAAGTATTATGTTGATATATTGTTGAAATACAATACTGACAACAAAAGAACGAAGGACAAGAAGCCTCTAAGATTACGGAACAAAATGATAAAAAGAGAAAATATGAGAGAAAAAGCTCAAAAATAATATAAGGTCTAAGATTTGTCTAATACAAGTTTAAAAGGAAAGAAAATAATGGAATGTAGAAAATAATAGAATAAATAATGGTCAGTAATTTTCTAGGATGGGAGAGAAATTGAATCCTCAGATTAAAAGGATTCAGTGATCAGAAGTGATGAAAAATTACTTACATAAAGGTATAACTACTTAAATGCTTTTATAAATGGGAAAAATACAAAAGAATAAGAATCAGAGTGACATTGGACTTGATGTCAGCAATAACAGATGCAAGAGGCAATTGAGCACTTACTTAGATGTTCTGATGAAAATGATTTAGAACAAAGTAGATTTCACTGTTATTAGTGCATGAAGGATAGTCAACATTCAGACAGGCATGTTACAGAATGTTTACCTCCTATAAACTTCTTTTCAGAACTTAGTCTATACGTCAGGAAAAGGGGGAATAAAGGGCAGGTAGGAGATCTCAGAAAGCCATTATTCTCCAAATCTAGGAGAGTAACAGATGGAAATCCAATTATAGCAGAAAGAACTAATGGGAATATTTTTCCAGGTATGTAAGACTCTTGACAGAAAACAAATAATAGATGTAAATGTGGGGAAAGGCAGATGCACTATATAACAGAACAAATGACATTGTAAAATATATATTTAACACTCACACACACACACACACACACAAGAAAGGCTAGAACAAACTATAAAGTGACTAAAATACATCAACATTTAAAGCAAGTGAATGACTGTAAGAAAATTAATTAAATTTTAGGCTCAATATATGTAAAAAAATCCTACATTAGACTTACAAAGAAGGGCATTAGTAATTAGACATACAATTTAGCTGAGCTGAGTATAAAAATAGATTGACAATAATCTGAAGACAGTTTATTATTTTATAACTTTTAAATTAAACCTATAAACCAAGTACCAAAGGTTTTCTTGTGAGTGTAAAATGGAAATATTAATAACATTGCAGCTAAATTTCAGTAACTGTAAAATCAAAGGTAGAGTTAAAAGAAGATGGGCCACAGAATGAAACAGGAAGACTGACAGAAAAGAAAATCTACTATATTCATCTTATATACTAGGGACTAAAGAGATGGATAACTTAAAGGTTTAAGTATATTAAGTCAAATAATCGAATGAAAAACCTAAAGACAATATAAATATCAGGTACTGGGAAAGGAGATATGGAAGTGAGGATGGCACAATCTATTTAAATCTGCACATTTCTTTTGGGGGATGAAAAATAGATTTTCATTTCTTTGATAAACATAACAATTTTTGTCTGGATGGTGTGGTTCTCTGGTTGGGCGTTGACCTATGAATCAGGAGGCCATGTTTTGATTCCTGGTGAGAGCACTTGCCTGGGTTGTGGGCTCCACCCCCAGTGGAGGGTGTGCAGGAGACAGGCTATCAATAACTCTCTCTCACCATTGATGTTTCTATCTCTCCCTCTTCCTTCCTCTCTGAAATATTAAAAAACAAACAAACAGAACAATATTTAAAAATTAATTCATGTTAAATATTCTATATTTTTTAAATTTTCAACCAGTAATAGGCGACTATTTCTTTTATTTTTTTTATGTTATTGAGGAAGGGAGAGAGATAGAGAGCTAGAAACGTCCATGAGAGAGAAACATCGACCAGCTGCCTCTTGCACACTCCCTACCGGGGATGTGCCCGCAACCAATGTACATGCCTTTGACTGGAATCGAACCTGGGACCTTTCAGTCCGCAGACCAACACTCTACCACTGAGCCAAACCGGTTTCGGCAATAGGCGACTATTTCATTGTGATATTTGTGTATTAACCAGCCACAGTGCTTTACACACATCTTCTTGATTAGTTTTTCCTGCCTAGTCATTAATGGCAGTTTGTAGCATCAGATAATTTCTGGAGTTAGTACCCAACCTCCATAGAACGCAACAAGTCACACATAGCCCTTCCCTGACCTTCCTCCACCCCTTTCCTTCTACCAGAGGTGATGCGAACTTCTTCCCCTCCTCTCCAGTTTCCTCTAGAACTTACAGAATTCACTGCCAGTTAGTATTTGTATATGCAAACTATTGAAGGTCAAAGCAGTAGCTGAAACAATAATACTAACTAAATATTTTTCTGTCCTAAAGAAAGTCATGGCAATATTTATCTATTTGTTCTGGATTCTATATTTTTCCCAAGCAAATTCCAAAACTATATTTTACATTTTTTAAAATAGTTTTCAGCATAGCTTAGTATTTTTTTTTTTTAATAGCAAAACAGATGTACTGGGGAGCACATGAAAAAAAAAATTTAAATATATTTTTTTAATCCTTCCCAATATGTGAAATGGATGTATCAAACAGCAAGTTCTAACTTCTTTGTGTTTCCTTATTGTTGACTGATACCATGTGTCTTCTGGGAACTTTATAAATCAGAAGTTCAGTAAAAACCACAACCCTGAGTTACAATCACAGCTTCTTATTCAAATCTAAATACCTAACATTGGTATTCAGTCTTTTCCATCCACTACCCTCCTTACAGTTATTTGATCTCATTTTTTTTCTCCTCATTTTATACAGCAAGCATTTATTTATACCCTAGGTTTACTTCTCAAGGCTTTTTTAAAAAGTGGTTTGTTTCTGAGTAAACATGGAGTAGATTTTTTTCCATTATTGAAATTCACACACAAAAAAAATATTCTGAATGTTTTCTGCACCAGTCAAAGAGAGTTCATCCATTCTGCTTATACTACATAGACTTAAATTAGCTAGTTAGGTGAGCCTAAATCTTGAAAGAACATTATTTTTAAATTCTAGTCTTTCTCCTCTCCTTGAGAAATTGCTGTTGTTCTACCACAGATATCATAAAAAGATTCAGAAGGTAATCTTAAAAGAAAAGTGTTAATATTTATTTTTGTCTTATACTATTGTTAAAGAGGTACTTATAATTTTGAGAAGTTACATATATGTGTTTACTGCTGTGCAAGAGCAAGGACACAGCAGTGAACACATATATGTAACTTAGATGATCTGTTATACAATTTTGTTAATATGTACATGTTTTATACCAAACTCAAATGCCTTCAAGAGCCAAACACACCATCATTTTATGTCACATTAAAGAAAAGATATATGCCCAATTAAACTATGATAAAATGCTTACACATTACTTAGAATGCACATTTATACCTATTTTAAAAATTACTATGATCAATTTAAACATATTTTATCAACTATCTTGTTCTATCTAATAAAGAGGGAATATGCTAATTGACCCTCATGCCATTGCAAAGATGGTGGTGCCCACAGCCAATAAGGAGGGAATATGCTAATTGACTGTCACACCCTCAAAGATGGCAGCACCCACAACCACAAGATGGTGGCTGCCTAGCCACCCAGGGCTGCCTGAGGCTCAGTAAACAGGGTCAGCCGAGGCTTGAGCTGCCGACAGTGGCAGCAGCAGAGGTGTGATGGGGCTTTGCCTTCCCCTGATTGCCAGGTCACTTTCCACACCTGCGTGCTCCCAGACTGTGAGAGGGGGTGGGCTGGGCTGGGCTGGGCTGAGGGACCCCGCCCCCCATCTCCAGTGCATGACTTTTCATGCACTGGGCCTCTAGTTCATATATATCATAAACAATAGGGTAGTTGAAAATCATTAAAGCATCTTCCCATTAAAAAAAAAACAAAAAAAACCACCTCCATCTGTATCAGCCTATGTCCACAATATTTTGGACAATATCATCATCTTTACAGTATATTAATAGCACTGGGCCCTGTCTGGGTAACTAGGTTGGTTAAAGCATCATCTGGATGCACCAGATTTGTGGGTTTAATCTCTAATCAGGGCACATGCAAGAGATAACCATGAATGCATGGGTGAGTGGAGCAACAGGTCAATGTTTCTCTCTCCCTCTTTCTCTTTCTCTCACACTCTTGTAAATAAAAAATAAAACAGTGAATATTGGTAAGGAAGCATTTCTTAAAATGGTGGTCTACTCTGGTGTGGGAACACTAATCAAAGTATGCCAAATATTCAAGGCCAATTTGCCACATGCATGTGCAAAAGCAAGGACACAACAATCTTACTGTATGCACTGAGTAGGCATACATCAGTATAACCCAAATACTATTTGGCAAGAAGCCTCTTTTGTCTAAGTTGGTATAAAGGTGTGTTACTGATCAGCCTAGGTGGCTGCTTTTGTACAGCTGCTTTACGTGGCTGCTTTGCAGAACTGCTTTGTCTGATGGCTCCTTGTTAGCAATGGCTACCTGATCTGCAATAAATTTTCTCTCATATGCCTATGACTTCTCATATCTTCTCCATCTAATGCCCGGTGTTTGAGGACCTGTGCTCCCATATCTGGTCTCTGAGATTTTCACTCAAGCTACTGCCTCCAATTTTGCAAATCTTGATGACATTTGTTCTTTGATCTTTCTAGAAAGCAGGTTTCCGTACAACTGCCAGGCTTGTATTATTTTCTGAAGTCTTTTTAAATATTTTAGCTGACTGACATGATGAGTTGCAGTTGTCATGTCAGGCTACTTGGGATTCCAACCAGTCTGTGCAGCCATGTCCAAATGTCTGCTGCCCAACAGCATTTGAAGAATGCCATCAATTTTAAGATCTATCATATTTCAGAAATGTGCTGCAAGAAAAGGTCCTTCCTAGGAACAAAATAATGTGGTTAAATAAATAGTTGGATTTGTTGAAAACAGGATGCAGTACCAAAAGACATATACATTTAGGAATTCTATTTTCTTTTTAAGATTGAGCCAGTCAAATAAAATAAATGGAAAATTAGAATTCAGAAAATAGCAAAAACCGGTTTGGCTCAGTGGATGGAGCATCAGTCTGCGAACTGAAGGGTCCCAGGTTCGATTCTGGTCAAGGGCATGTACCTTGGTTGCGGGTGCATCCTTGGTGGGGGTTGTGCAGGAGGCAGCTGATCAATGATTCTCTCATTGATGTTTCTAACTCTCTATCCCTCTCTCTTCCTCTCTGTAAAAAAATCAATAAAATATATTTAAAATTCAGAAAATAAATTTCAAGTCCATATTTTTTTAGACTATGAAAATATCAAGATAATAAAAGTGCTCTCTTATATATGAACTAAAGGCCCAGTGCATGAAATTCATGCATGGGAAGAGGGTCCCCTCAGCTCAGCCTGCATTCTCTCTAATCTGGGATGCCTCAGGACCTCTGGCTCATAACCACTCACTTGCCTGTTGGCCTGATACTCCTAACTGCTCTCCCCTGTCTGCCTGATCACCTCTAACCTCCTCTGCTGTGGCCCCACCAACATGGCTTTGTTTGGAAGGATGTCTGGAAGGCCATCCGGAAGGTCATCTGGAAGATGTTCAGTTTAATTAGCATATTACACTTTTCTTAGTATAGATGCAACCTGGTCCTAAAAATGTAGGTTATTCCCAGGTTTTCCTATCATGCAAGTGGAGCCTGCAATAGCATCCTGGGTTCTGATCAAGACTTATGCACTTGTGCTTTATCCCAGCAGATATGGTTCCTAGTAGAAGATTTTTGGGTGTACCTTGAACATTTCTATTGAATTTGCCAAATCATCTTCTAAAAATGTTGAACCACTTTAAACTCCCGCCATGCGTGTACCCTCCATCCCACTTTGATGCCAATATCATTGATTTCTCCCTAGGAGCTTCCCTCCCATCAGCCAGGATTGCTTGGTACTTGAGCCAACCCCATTGTTCAGCTGGGACTTGATTTCCTGAGATAGAATTATGGAGGAGGAAAATAGTTTTTCTCTAGCTTTCTGAGTTCTTATTGGAGGCCCTTATAATGAAAGACAGATCACCAAGAGAAAAACAAAAGTTCATTAATATGTGTACCTCATGTATATGTGGGAGATCCCAGGGGAAAATGAGTAACTCCCCAACGTGGCTTAGAATACAGATTTAAAAACCTTCTTCTTAGGGAAAGGGGGAAGGAGAACTGTAGAGAAATGTAGGCGTCTTAGTGGAGAGTAAATTATTTTTAGGAAAGATGAATGTGGGTATGGGGGGTAGTTCGTAACAAAGTTTGGGTATGATGTCCACTTCTACTCTCCTGTCCTGTGACAGGAGTCAGTCTTCTCTGCCTGATGGTACTTCTCCTGTCAAGGGGACCTATGACATTTAAGATCCTTTTGGGGGGTCCGATTTTAGGCAGATCAGGAGACTTCAGTGAAAGCCCTTGAATGCATTTGCTGTTTGTCAAGAATCTGCAGCTCAAGATCATTAATATAACAACACAGCATATGTTGGGGTGGCATGTTCTCTGACCTTCAGAATAAACCCAACAAAAGCTTGTTTCCTCTCTTAGATGATTTCCCACAGTTGCATTATTCCCTAGAGACAGTATTCTGACCAGACCTTCCTGGGAGTGGTCATAACATACCCTGTGTTTGTAGAAAGGTGTGGGCCACATCACTAAATAATCAGGGGCAGTTTTCTCATCTTGTGGAAAGGGAGATAAAGTTATGATGGTTTATCTCCCTTTCAACAGGTTTTTTGTTGAATAATGAGTTATCTCCAAAACTAGCATCTTAAAAAAAAACAAACATTTACTCTCCCTGTTTTTGTGTATCAGAAATCTAGTTGCAGTTTAGCTGGATGCCTCTGGTTCAAGGTCTCTCATGAAGTTACATAGCAACATCAGCCAGTCCTATGATCTCATCTAAAAGCTCAGCTTGCATGACTATGACCACAGGCAGGGCTTGTCATGCGATCTGCTTCTCCATAGGCTGCCTCAGGACATGACTACTGATTTTCATAAGGTCAAGTGATAAAAAAAAAAAAAAAAGAACAAAATACAGCAATGAAGGCCAAAGTCAGAGTAATTTTATAACATCATTTTAGAGGTGACATTCCATCATTTAATGCCATATTCTATTCATGTATACCAGGAGAAGGTGGTCCTTGGAGCCACCTTAGCAGCTGCCTATCATATAGAGATATAATACAGTGCCTGAGGATAACATGGAAGACTAAATTTCATCATCCATCCTTTTTCCCCCTTCATAAATATGTATTGAGTTGCAATTAAAATTAGTCAGCTTTTTGCTCAGGTTGAAATTCTTGAACAAAATACAATGATCATTGTAAGTTAATGAAGGCATAAGGCACATAATGTTTTGAAAGATGAGTGTATGTTACAAGACCAGGGAATAATAGCAAAGTCAGGGAAGAATGAAATAGTAGGGCTAATGTTGGTAATTATAAATAATAGGTGCTACCTGGGAAGGAGAATGAAATGGACAGTCATTGGACATAATTTTGAAAAGTAGAGAAAACCCAATAAAGGGTCTTATGTGCTTGTTAATAGGATTTGTAGATTGCCATTTAAGCTGTGGGAAACCACTATACAGAGAGTACCGTGACCATAGTAATATAAAAATCCTTCATGGTTACAACATCAAAGATTAACTAGAGGTCAATGTTACAGACAGGGAAGTAATTTCTGTAAGGCCCTACTCAAAGGAGGAGGTGATTAAATTAGCAGTAGCAATGGAATCTGAGAAAAAAAAAAAAAACCACAAGACAGATTCAAGAATTATTTAGGACTATAATTAATGGGATATACTCTTCAATGAATGGTGGGGAAATGGAGGCTATAATCAACACTGAAGTGCATTCAGGTTATTACTGTCTTTGGTAAAAAGTAGTGGCATAATTTAAAATGTTAAGAAATGCATTTCTATAGCAATTTAGATGATGTAATTGTGACATTTCAAATCTGAGGTGCCTGTGGCAACAGAGTAGTGGTTGAAAGCACAGGTGTGGCAGAAAGAAATATGTCCATTATAATAGAATGGAGTCTATAATATAAATGTGACAAGGATTTTAACTTAAAGTAGAAACACAAGTCTCTGCAGGCTTGATGAAAACGAACACCTTGACCTACAAATCTTGTAAAAGTAAAATTTTATTTTAATAGTGAGAAAGATATATAGGGTTTCCTCAAAATGTATAGATACACTTTCAATAATTATAAAGGCAGTATTTTTATTAAAATACATTTCTTTTCAAACTTGAGCTATCAGCTGTTAAAGTGTATATACATTTTTGGGAGGTACCCTATATTATTAGTTAAGGAATCAGGGATATACCTGGCCAGGATCATTCAGTGAAAGGATCACTTTGAGTCTCCATCTCCTCATATTTGCTCAGGAGATCCTTTGCTGATAATATTGGTATTCTACTTCTCAAGTCCAAGTGGGATGTAACAGAATCTCCTATATCACAGTGAGATTTACCAAGTCTCACCAACTTGAACCAGGTTTTGGATAAAATATCATTGTCACACCAGGTTTAAGCCTAACATGCAAAGTACTCTTTTGAGAGTTCAACTGACTGAGAGTTTGATGGCTTGCTATGACTTGTGCTGACTGCCAGGGGGCAGCACGAAGTGAAGGAAGGCCCCGGCTGGCAGCCAGAAGCCACTAGGGATCCTACCTGTGCATGTATTTCATGCACTGGGCTTCTAGTTTTATAATAAAGATCTAGTATCATGCATGCATAGATAATCTGCACTAATAAAATATAAATATGCAAATTGTCCATAACTCTGTGACACCCACCAGCCAATCAGGAGTGAGTATGCAAATTAACCAAACAAAGATGGCAGAGGCTCCAGCTGGAAAGAAGGCAGAAAGCAGCGCCCCAAGTGAAGACCTGGTCCCAGGTGCTAGAGGAAAACTGGTTCTGGTAGCCAGGATGAGGAAGATGAGGAAGGCCTATTCTTGCATAAATCTTCATGCAACAGGCCTCTAGTATAATTATAAAATTGCAATGTTTGTGGATGTGAGGTTACAAAATATAAGCCTGGTAGGACTGACTACCTAGGGATTTACCACATTATGACTTCTGATTGTGATCTGTTCCTTGACCAAACTTAATAACCAAGAACAACATGGTGCAGATTTTTTACAATATGGTTATAAAACATGCTATTGCTAGTATTGCAAGGTATAGCATTGCTCTCATCTTCAGTTTTCAATCAGAACTACTTTTGAGCCACCTCCAGTTCTAGCTATCCTGTTTTAAAGGGACAGTGACTAAGAGATCCTTATAATTTTAAAATATTTTCCCCAAATTCTCAATAGATTTGTGTGTAAAGAACATGAGATATTCACAGAATCTTCAAATTTCAAGAAATAAATTTAGGATTAAGTGAACTAGTATTACAAGTTTATAAATTCTTCTTCCTGTTGAAGAATGATTTTATTTATTGTGATGATGCTACCAATATTTTTTGGTGGTGAAAATATTAGAAACTAGAGGCCCAGTGCACAGATTCAAGCAGATAAAAGGAAATTAATTGGAAGAAATATTTTAGAGGCTGGAGAGGGTCTGCAGGAGGTTGGCTCCAGGGCTAGCCATCCCAGGGACCATGGGATGGCTTCAGGGCATGTCCAGTCTGTCTTGCTCAGTCTGTATTGGCCATACCCCATAACAGGCTACTGGTTAGAGCGTACGCCTCCTGTTGGTCAGTGCGCATCATAGTGACTGGTTACTCCGTCGAGCAACTGGTCAGACACTTAGCATATGAGGCTTTACTATATAGGATCATATTTTTCAATTTCCATTCTCTTATTTACAGAGAGCTTGTGTATAATATTTTTTTGGACAAGATACACTACATTGTGTAGACACCAATTGGTTCATAGCTCCAGTCCTCTTTACTGATCTGCCAAAATAAGGCATTGTGAAAGGATGGGGTGTAACAAGTGCTACTGCTGGCATTCCTTTTCCAATAAAAGACAATATTTTATACGTTTACTGCTCTGTTGCATGAAATTCGTGCACAGGGGCAATGGGGTTGTTCCTCAGCCCAACCTGTACCCTCTCCAATCTGGGACCCGTTGAGGGATGTTCAACCACCCATTGGGATTGGGCCTAATCGGGCGGTTGGACATCCTTCTCACAATCTATGACTGCTGGCTCCAAACCAGCCACCTGCCTCTGCCTGATTGCAGTAGTCACTTATGTCTGCCGGCCTAGATCACCCTTAATCACTCCTCTGCCATCCTGATTGATGCCTAACTGTTCCTTGGCCAGGTGATTGCTCCTAACTGCTCTCCCTGCTGGCCTGGTCAGCCCTAACTGCCCTCCCCTGCCAGTCTTGTTTCTCCTAACTGTCCTCCTCTGCAGACCTGGTTGCCCCCCAATTCCCTGCCTTGTAGGCCTGGTCCCCCTCAACTGCCTTCCCCTGCTGGCCTGATCTCTACCAACTGCCCTTCTCTGCTGGTCCGGTCACCCCTAACTGCCCTCCCCTGCAGGCCTGTGTCTCCCCTAACTGCCCTCCTTTGCTGGCCTGGTCTGTCTCAACTGCCTTCTTCTGCTGCCCTGGTCACCCCAAACTGCCCTCCTCTGCTGGCCTGGTCACTCCTAACTGCCCACAACTGCCCTCCCCTGCAGGCCATCTTGTGGCAGCCATCATTAAATAAACATTCTTCTCCTTCTAGATTGTTCTAAATCCATTGGCTTGGTTGAGTCTTCCAGCTAGGTATATAGTTAAGAGTGGCATGGGCCTTAATTTTATGTTTTAGTACAGGTTAGGTAAATGAGAAGCCCAAGGCTTATTACCAATCTGTGCCCAGTCCTTCATTACTTTGGTTGTACATTTATTTTCTTTGTCAATGGCAATCACTTTGATTTTGAATCATTTACTTATTACCTACTTATAAATCATATTATTCATGAGTGTACAATGTGATTAATGAGGGTGGTAATAGCTAGGTTGCTGTAGCCATGGTCTCTCCATATACAAAGAAGTAATTCAGTTTAATCAGTTTATGACATATTATTCATTTTGAACAGTGATAAAGATAGTAAAGCTCCTGCTAGTCTACTCACCAAATTTGTGCTTACCTTATCCCTTGTAGGACAATTTTATGATTCTATTCTTATGGAGAGTCCTTGCTGACTTAGAGAGCTGTTGGGATGATTGTGTTTTGGTGAGTAGCACTGACCTTTCTCTAGCCCACAACAAGATATCACCCAGCCACCCTGACTCTGCTGGATGTGAGCCCAGGCTGCAGTTTCAGTTATCATAATAAGAGTGATTTTGAAATTCCAAAAGCAGGTGCAAAACTGCCCCTTTGGTGATTATTTACATTTAACACATTGGGAGATTTGTTCTATTTCTAACCAAAGCCTCTGGCTTCACAATATAGATTCATAAACGAATCTGTTTTTGATGAACAATTTTGCCAAGCCCATTACAATTCCCATATGCTTTGCATACAATTATCTGAGATACTTGGTTATGATAACTTTGCTGCACATCATCTAGGCAATATCCAGTGTTGCTCACATTGGGCAGATGGATCAAGTCAATCATCAGCGGTATTAAAGCATCTGTCCTCCAATTTTTAAATAAAAGATAACAGCTATCTGAGTCAGTAAACACAGGATAAGCATACCTGAAAATTATGCTCAACTTCTTGATACAAGAGCTTTGGAATATGAGGCCCAGATATTAATAGGCTCTCGTACTATGAAAGTTTATATTTTCAGATAGTATACCAACTCAGTAGGTAAACCAGATGGGCCCATTTCTGGATAAGCCATTTTTTTTTTTACTTAAAGATTGTCTATTGATACTATTATATGGATTTTGTTAGATGAACCATCTTGCTATATCAGTCCTGATATGTGTCTTTTCAGCTTCTAGAAGGCACCATGTTTCTTCATGCACATTTTTTTTATTAATATATTTTTATTGATTTTTTACAGAGAGGAAGGGAGAGAGAGCTAGAGAGCTAGAAACGTTGATGAGAGAGAAACACCGACCAGCTGCCTCTTGCACACCCCCTACCAGGGATGTGCCTGCAACCAACGTACATGCCCCTGACCGGAATCGAACCTGGGACCTTTCAGTCAGCAGATTGATGCTCTACCACTGAGCCAAACCGGTTTTGGCCTCTTCATGCACATTTCAATGGCCCCCACGACACAACATCATACAAACAAATTTTTCCTAATATTGATATATCCTATATCGCTGGTGTGTATAAAGGGATATGGATTATAATCAAAAGAGGCTGGGATTTATTCCTGTAATTTAAGTTTGCACAGACTTTAATTTTGTTTGAACTAGCTAGAGCAATGATATCAGTTGTTGAGTGTTAGATGGCCCAAGTTTCTTTAGTTCATTCTAAAATCTGGATTTGTTTGGTTCCTTTATTGCATTTAATTGTAGAGGTTCACCAGGAATGTTCCAATATGGGCTCTACTAGGGACTGATGAAATTTTGTCCTCTTCTTTCATGCTTGGTTTACTTTCCTGGGGAACACAATCTTCAAACAAACGTTCCTTGTTGTATTCACTTGAGATATTTTCACCAGTACAATTAGTTGATATTAGTTAATGTTATTATTATCAATAATTATTACCCTGGACAAACTGATATTAACATTAAATAATATTAATATTAGCTTGTCCTCTAGTAAGCCTCTAAATGTTGTTCACCTGTTCATTTCTAATAAAAGAGTCACACCAACATATGACATCAGCCATTTCTTCCCCATACTTTCCTAAACATACCTATAGCCATCACAGAATAAATATTCTATTTAGGCACAATTGACCTGTCTTTTGAGCTATTTTACATTGCTGTCCTATAAACAACTTGCATCTCTCACCCAGGCAGCAAAATTATGTTAACTCACTATGTTACAGTGGCTGGAGTTACCACACACGCAGGACTTCTCAATGGGGTATGGTCTCTGACAATAATAAAGCCTCATGAAGTTAAATGTTCACTTCTAAGAACACCCCAATCTGGAAAAAAAATGTGAACTCTCCCAACAAATGTCATCCCATCTCTTAGCAAATCTATGTACATTCATATTTTATCAAGTATCATTATTTAATGTTGGTTACTGCTTTTCTGAGACTCTTATACTGAATAACCAGGGCAGAGGGTACTATTTTCTTCAACCATATTTTTGTAAGCCCCAGGTACCATTCACAGTCGCAGGGGTCTTCAAACTACGGCCCGCGGGCCACATGCGGCCCGCAGAGGAGTCTGATCCGGCCCGCCAGGTTTTTTGGGCAGTGAGCGCAGCCGAGGTGTTACAGTAGGAATTAGTAGTTCATATAGTCCGGCCCTCCAGCTCTCTGAGGGACCGTGATCTGGCCCCCACTTTAAAAAGTTTGAGGACCCCTGCACAGACTGAGGAGGAACCATACCGAAAAGACAATCTTGTGGAATTTAGTTCATTTCATTAAATCTTTCTGTTTGAAGGCATTGTCCTTAGTTGCTGTCATTCCAGGGATACCTACTGTGAAAAAGAGATTTTTGAAGATGTACTACTTTGTCGTCATTATTACTTTACTCATTCATTCTTTATTCATTATCAGACATGTTGTAATTTAGGGGCAATATAACAGAGTAGGTAAGAACATGGACTGTAAAGAAAGACTGCCTGGGTTTCAGGCATGGCTCTACTGCTTTCTAGATGTATGGAGTTCTGAAAAATACAAATTGCCTTGGCCAGTTTGGCTCAGTGGATAGAGCGTCAGCCTGTGGACTGAAGGGTTCTAGGTTGGATTCTAGCCAAGGGCACATGCCTGGGTTTCCGGCTGGATCATCAGTAGGGGGCGTTCAGGAGGCAGTCAATCAATGATTCTCTCATCATTGATATTTCTATCTCTCCTCTCTTACTCTCTGAAATCAATATTAAAAAAATACAAATCAAAATAATACCCATCTTACATATAGGGTTGTAGTAAGGATTAGAAGTTAATAAGTGCAGCATGCATTTCAGAACAGTGTCAGAAACATAGTGAGTATTGCATAGTGTGAACCATTATTTACTATTTACTGGACAGACACAGTCACCAGGTATCTGCTTGCGGAAATGACTTGCTTCATCCTCTGATAGTGAAACAGAGAAAGTAAATCAGAGCCCGGTATTACCACAGTATTCAGGTTTTCATTTAGAGTACTAGAAAGATAGGGATTTCTGCTTCAAGAGGCCCTCCTCACCAGGCTCTCCCTCATCTGTCCAGATTTGTTCTTTCTGAAGAGCATAAATTTTATCTAACAGAAGGAACTTGTGCCTGCTGGGAGTGTGCCTGTGGGCTCAAACCTCTCCACACTTGAGTAGCAATTAAATCAATCAAATCTTCCTCTGCTGTGACTCCAAGTGCTTTTGGAATGTGTAAGTTGCCTGAGGCAGCTTCTCTCCTGCTTTCAATTAAGTTATCTCTGCACCCACCTGTCCAGTGAATTGGGGGAAAAAGATAGCATATGTCTTCCAAGAAGCCCTCTCTGGCCGAAACTGGTCTGGCTCAGTGGATGGAGCATTGGTCTGCAGACTGAAAGGTCCCAGGTTCGATTCTGGTCAAGGGCATGTACATTGGTTGCGGGCACATCTCCAGTGGGGGGTGTGGAGGAGGCAGCTGGTCGGTGTTTCTCTCTCATTGATGTTTCTAGCTCTCTATCTCTCTCCCTTCCTCTCTGTGAAAAATCAATAAAATATATTTTTAAAAAGAAGCCCCCTCTGTACCTGCGTTGAATGCTGCTTGTGCTTCTTGGCTGGTGCAAGGAATCCCCTGGATCCTGCTCCCCATCGGACTACTGAGAAGGGGAGAGGGGACTCTCAGTTGACCCTGAAAATTGTTGGCCACCGCCTTATGAGAGTCTCTCCCCCACCCCCCTATTATCTTTTTAAGACTAAAGTAGGAGTTCATTTATCAAAAGCTTGTTTTTGTGCCTACTAAGCAGAACACAGGGACAAATGCTGGTGAAAAATGAGCACTCTGCTTCTTTGGTTTTTTTTTTTTTTTTCAATAAATATAACAGAAGCAAGTAAGGGCTGGGAGTCATAAGTCAGTAGGCCTGTTTCTTACCTGTGCTGGAGGCGCCAGTGTTGGGTGATGAAGGTTTTCAGTCCTGGTCACGGGAGATCCTGCCAGGTTGTAAGAAGCCCTGAGCATATCCCTGAGAATTCCCAATTCCCAAACCTACCACTGTGAAATTCCACCACAATTGCTTTATATTAAGGGTGGGAAATGTGTGGCTCAAGGGCCATCTAAGACCCACACAATCATTTGGTCTGGTACTGCCAAGGCTTTAGGGATGAATTAATTAAATGTTTGTCCAAATATAACAGGTTAATTTTTCAGTTGGTAATTTTGTATGGCCCCCAAATGATTTTATAAATATCCAAATGGCCATTGGCAGAAAAAAAAGGTTTTCCACTCCGGCTTTACATGAATGTGAAAATTACTTTTTTTTTTTTTTTTTAAACAAGCCACTTCACCTGGATCTAACATCTGTGTTCTGGTTATAGCTTTTATTGCTACACTAGAACTATCATACCACAATCTATAGGAAATGCACAGTGACTAGGCAGCAAACGTATGTACCCATACTGTGGCTATATGACCATGATCAGTATGTGCACAGTGTTTGGAGGGTGTCAAATGGCCCAGAAGATCCAGCCTATAGTTCTTGGCTCTCTGTCACTTAATAGTGGAGAGCTGTTAAGCTAGTTACTTAATGTCTCTGTACTATAATTTTCTCCACTGCTAAATGTGGGTGATAATATGCCAAGATACTTGAGATGATTAATTAAGCTAATTCAAATAACCTAAATGAGTAGTGCTAAGGTTATTGTTGTTCCTATTGCTACTGTGGCTATTATATGCTTCTTAGCATGTAAGATTTATGTTTTCTTACCTAAGAATGATTAACAGTATATATTAAATTTATACTCTAAATTTCTGTGCTGCATACACTATAAGGATATATATATATATATATATATATATATATATATATATATATATATATATATTGATTATGGTCTCACATAATTGTCCTTATTCCCCCATTCCCACCCCAAACCCCTCCCTAGATATGCCCCCCCAACCCCCGTTGTCATGTACACATAAGGAACTATCTTGCATTGAAATTGGGACTCAAAAGAACTGTTGGCCCAGAAAGGAACTCACTACAGACTGATTCATTTGCCTCTCAGCACAACCATTATGGCTTGTTGCAGTTTAGGTTATTACAAGGGTATTTCTTGGATCACATGATCTCACACATCTAGAGGAAATAATGAACAACATAAACAGACCCAGAGAAAGAGAACCAGCGATCAGACTCTCAAACTTCAGAGGGAAAGTAAGGGAGAATGGGGGTAAGGGGAAGAGATCAACCAAAGGACTTGTGTGCATATAAGGATATTTTTTATTCTAAAGCTTTATAACAGCCTACAAAGTGGTTTTTATTTATATTGCCATTTTCAGATAAGTAAACTGAAGAAGAGAAAGTTGAAATAATTTGCCAAAGCCACTCCCAAAAATATTTACATGTTGCTACTTCTTCCCTTCCACTTCCTTCCTGTCTTCCTTTCTGCTTCCTTTGCTTCTCCACAAAATGCCTTGTAGTTTGGACTTTAACTGAATTTGGCAATTTCACAAATATGTAATCTTATCATGACCTCTTTTCCAGTCTTCAGGTACCAGGTGTAATTTTACACATGCTCAGCAAACACTGGGGGCCTTTGCTCATGGTCAGAAGAGCATACGGGCAGGGGAAGCAAGCTGAGTTCTGATAGAACAGTATGTCTGTAGTGGATGGTGTTACCTGGATGGAGTTGGTGAGCCTCTCAGGATTTTAGTTCATGCTTCTGCATTCATCAAATTATCTTCGTCGGTTTTGAATTAACATATCATCAACCATTGAAGATGGAGACCGGCATTTAAGGACTGCTCCATAAATACTAAATCACATCCTCCAAGTCAACTTCTTCAAGAATGTCTATGACATTTCCTATGACCATCTAGCCTCACTATCATTTAAATATTATTTCTTATATCAATACTGGAATGATTCCATTTGGATAAAGATAATAAGCTTTTTTCATTTTCTCAGTTAAAGCATTGGGTAGGTATTTAATTTCATACTTTGAAATGGAATCCAGATATATTTCTTCACATAGAAATTATCTAGTCCTGTCATAGTTGATGGATATTTTTTTCAGAGTGGGATAAAGGGTGTTTTGGTTTTAAAATATGTTAATTTTTTCAAATAGGAAGAAGGTTTGCACTATATTCGAAAGAGCAGAAACAACTTTAGCCTGTGATAGATGTGATGGGTATTGGGAATTCAGTGGAGCATAAGGGCTGTTCATAATTAAAATGAACACAGGGAACACAGACAATTTCAGTGTAAAGACTGTTTAAATAAGTGGTCTCTGAGGTAGAGCTGGCAAGCGTTGTGAGAAGCAGCCTCTAAAATCCTGCTTTAAGCAGCATTTTCCTGCTTATTAATTTAACAGCTTTTTCTGCTGCTCTCACGCTAACTACAGCAGTTTTAATCAGAGAGGGAACACGTTGTCAAATTGCTGCAACTCCAAGCCCATCAAAAGTGTAGGAGGCCTTCAGGAATTAAATGAACCTTGCAGGGTCAAAGCTCTTACTCCCTATTTACTATGTCTAATCCCATCAACTTCAGAGACTGTAACCGATGAATTAAAACATTAATAACGCCTGTCTTCTGCTTTCCATTGATGACTTCCTCTATTCTGTGGAGCCGTGCCAAAATTATGTCTCCACTCACTGTAGATGCTATCTTACTTTTAAGTGCTGCAGATTTTAATACTGTCAAGTAGAGAGTATGCTGTGCTTAAATGCTATGAAGAAATCAGTTACAGAAAAAGCTAGTGCTAATCATGTTGTTACTGGTGGGGAGAAGTTCTCATCCCCACCTCTTGCTTGTGGGAGTGGATTTCGTGTTATACACCAAGAAAAGGAATTTTTCTAAGACTCACAGGGGAGGATGAGATATAGTAGAAAGCTTTATTTCTGTGGAATCCACCCCTGCATTTCCAAAGTCCCATTTCTTTCTATCCCACCCCTAAAGAAGTCCCATTTTGCTTTTAGGGCTAAAATCAGAGCCAGCTTCCTGAGTTCCTGTCCCATATTGGGGCATAGTCCAATACAGCATCAGGTTAGCTTACTTTGTTTTTGTTTGTTTGCTTGTTTGTTTGTTTGTTATAGTACATCAGTGCATTGCATGTGGGGTCTGCATGGCCACACGGGAGATTGCAAGAAAGAGAAAAGCAATGAGCCAAGAGCCAAGATCAATAAGAGAGAGCAAAGTCCTTTGTTTGGGGTTTTATGTATATCCCAGTTGTGACTGAGACAAATATGTCCCCCAACTTCACTGCACATGCATCTGTCTCCCCTTTGTCCAGTTTCTTCCCATAGCGACTTGCAGGAATGGGCAGGTGGTTCCTTGGAGATTGTGAAAATTCAGCTTCTAAAATGGACTTGCTTAGAATGTCTGGCATCTTCTTTTCTCCTTTCCAATTATTACTAACCAGCTAATTACAATGATATCAATAATACTGCTTGAGTCTTTAATTTTGTTTTTACTATTTTGCCATGAATATTTTCATATCAAATCCATCATAGAATGACACAGATAGTAGAAGCAGCATTGGCTTTGCACTGCACCTTTTTAAATTAAAACATATGTATACAGGAACCATGCCACTACTTTGTATATTTCCATGGTAGCCAAATACAGAAAATATCTCCAAAATGTCAGGTCCATGATTCTTTCTTATATGTATAGAGTTAAATTTAAAATGTAGTATTGGGGCCCTGGCCAGATAGCTCAGCTGGTTGGAGCATCATCTTATACACCAAAATGTTTGCAGATTCAATCCCTGGTCGGTGTGCCATATGGAAGACAACAGATCAATGGGATTGATGGTTCTCTCTCTCTCTCTCTCTCTCTCTCTTTCTTTCTCTCCCTCTCCCCCTCCCTCTTGCTCTGAAACCAACAAAAACATCTTCAGGTGAAGATTTAAAAAATAGTATTGGATGCCAGAAATACTTTATTTTGTAACCTTTGACATATTTTTATGAATTTCATTCAATCCCTCCCTCATTCTTTTTATTTGTCACATTTCAATAGCATCTCTTTCTCATCCTCCTTCCTCACCTATTTCAATAGCTGACATGAGCTGAGAGCACTAAGCTGCCAAATGTCAAGTGGTCAGTTTAGACAAGTCAAAATGGAAGTAATTGTCAAGCCTTTAGTCACTTATTACAATCATATAAGCTGTATAAACAAGAGAAAGCCTTACCTTCCTCAATGCTCCATTTTTTCCACCTATGAGTGAGGGTCTGGTGGATCAGTGCAGATGTGGGCATTTTCTCACTGCTAAAGGAACCCCAGACAAAAGGCTGCTGAAGTTTTATTCACCCAGGGATCAAGGGAAGGAAGAGAGGGGAAGGTTAGGAGTGGAATTGTACTGAGTGTGAGTTAGAATGGAGAAAAGTATCTCCAAGACCCTCCTATAGAAAGAGGTCTTGGCAGGCGTGCTTAAGAAAGACACCAAATAGAGGCTTAACTGCAGATCAGAGTAAGAGCACCTGGGCAGGCTGGATCCTTGACTGCAGCTCCCGTAGACTGTGCAGTATCCTAGCGATGCATTAGGCCTGATGTGAGTAGGGCCACTTCACCATGAGGCCTGCCAGGTAAAACAGGACCTATGTAATTTCCAAAGGCCTGGTCCGGCATGAAAGATCACACAGAGGGTTTGGGTTTGGGCCGGAGTGCCACTCCTTACCAGTGCTTTTCTTTGTTGAAAGATAGCATAGACTTGTAGAGTTATTTATGTAATTAAAATATATCTCTATGGGCTTCAGTGTGTGTGTGTGTGTGTGTGTGTGCGCGTGCCTGTGTGCACAGGAGAGGGGGTGGCATAAAAGATGCGACTGGTATTTGCTAATCCTGAAAAACTAAAGTTCTTTATTACTACTCTTTTTCCCCGAAAATAAGACAGTGTCTTATATTAATTTTTTTCTCCCAAAGTGGCGCTAGGTCTTATTTTCAGGGGATGTCTTATTTTTCCATGCACTAAGTCTTGTTTTCAGAGGATGTCTTATTTTCGAGGAAACACGGTATCATGTTACTAATAATCTTTATCACAGGAAAAGGCAGAAAATATTCACATTTTTCTGTGTGGAAAAGCATACTATTTGGTATAAGATAGAAGGAACAGAATCTTGCCTAAGTACTTTTAAAGTGTACAAATTAAACTGTAAGGTCTTTAAACTATGAAGACCTTTATATGTGCTATGCCACTAAGTACATGGAATACCAAATAATTTTTACTTGGTATTTTCAAGTACAAAGTAGCCCAAATAATTCTTACCTGGAATTTTCACTTTATGCAGAAAATGAAAGTCAAATTTGAAGCTCAATGATAGCAAAAAGTAAGTCCATCCTATATTTATACATATAGTGTTTCTCTTTTCTTTCATTTAAAAATATTTTTCATATTTTCATGGGAAGCATTTGAAACAGGATCAGGCCTAAACTAGCAGTCGGACATCTCTCTTGCCAACTGGGATCACTAGCTCCTAACCACTTGCCTGCCTGCCAGTCTGATCCCCCTAACTGCTCTCCTCTGCCAGCCTGATCACTCCTAACTGCCTCTGTCTTGGCCCTGCCACCATGGCTTTGCATATTACCCTTTTATTAGTATAGATTATTTTCTATATGACCAACTGTAAACCTAATTTTGCCCCATCCTGTATGTGTACACACAGACACCAATTCTCATTCTTTATTTATATGATATATCTCCCTAACATTAGTATGGCCTAGATTTATAAAATAAAAATTTACATTTGAGAGTTTAGCTAAGATTCAGTTAGGACTCTTCTTAAGTGAGCTTACTGTTATCATACACCCATTCCATTGTTGTATTTTGAATCATGCAGAAGTACTGCTTATTGAGGACAAAAGTTAATTTCATTCAATGCTAGTTTTGGAGACTAATAAATTTCACTAAAAGAAGTACGTAGGAGGCAAAGATATTGGACACAAGGCTAGTAACTCCTGAGTGTATGTATTCATGGTTGTGTTGGATGACCTGGTAAGCAAAACTCATAATAATCACTTTAAAAATCACCTTGGTAAGTAGTACTTACAGATACAAAATAGATAGTTCTACTTATGAAAATAGGTATCCCTATCATGGGAACATGTCCCCAGTGACAACATCACGTATGGATGTAGGCAGATATTTTATTTTGAACAACTTAGATGAAAGTGAAGTGATGTGCTATACAAGTATTAAATAATTCAAAAAGTGGCCTAATTCATGACAAAGGTGCTAAAATGAAATATATGGATCAATAATTTAAGTGATTTTTTTTCATAAAATAGAACAATAGAAAATAGATCTATTTCATATATTGTTGTTCCATGTAATATTTAATTTTAACCTTATATAATGTAATGATTAAACCACTAGAAACACGGATGGTTTCCTTGTATTCAAGGTTGCCTTATATATATTTTTGATGGATACTACATTAAAATTTATTTGTCTGACCTTATGTTTTTCCCCAATACAAAATCACTAAGTGAAATGACAAAGATCTCGGTATGTTAAAGAGAACTTTAAATAAAGCGCCGTTTTATTAACATGTATCAAGCTTATCAGTTTTCCTCTCAGAAGGAAATGTTCAGCCACAAAAAACAATGTTTATTTGGAACAGGTTTTGATTTTGCGAAGAGGAAGGCATATTATTTTGTACAAGGTGAAACTGACCTACTAATCCATCCATGCCCTTGTTTTTCTGGCACAAGAATAAAAGCTTGTTAGGCTTATGTACCTAAGGTTTGAAATGAAAAAGAAGAATCCCTGTTCCAATATTTTGTTTCCTAGTTCCTTACTTTTGGCTAAGCCTCAGGTAAATATATTGCCTTATGTAATGCCTTGTGCCAACAGATCGGAAGGGTCCTTTATACTTTTGATTATACAGGTAAAGAGCTTTTACAGGACATTGTGTTTTTATCCCTTTTCATATCTACTTGCATGCTTTTTCTTGGCACAGGACCTCCAGAGATGTCTGTTGTCTGGCCAGGAGGTCCGGCAGCATAACCAGCCTCTCAGGCAGCTGACTTTATTGTAGCTGCTTTTCCAATTGCCAGCAAATGATATAAATTGTAGTCGACTGAAAAGGTCACCTCTGCACTTGTCCCGCTTATATTAGCTCAATGATCACTGACCTAGCGCTACACAAAGAATTTCACAGCAGCTGAGGCAACAGCCTGGTGACTCCACCCCACCGTAATTATCGCCTTCAAAACAAAATCAAAGCACAATGGCTGCTGACACTGACTTGAATGTGCATGCGGCAATTAAATGATTTCCCCCCCTGATATCTTGCTTATTTAGTATATGTAACTGTGCACTTTTTTAGAATCACTTCAATATGTTTATATAATGCTTAAATAATGGTTAAAAGAAAGCTCTTGTTTTAAATAAAATATAAACTTAACACATATATGATATGAATATATATATATATATATATATGCATAAGTGTAGAATGCAATACAAATATAATGTGTCTGTATCATTCCATTATGGTTCCCAAGAATTTTAGCAAAATATGAGCATGTGAATGTAACACCTCTTTTTTAAACTTATTGTAATACCCAGAACTATACAGTATTGCTATAGAGTTTGCTTCTGAGTCACAGTGTTTGCATGTAAATTCCAGCTATCCTAGCTATCCTTGGGCAAGTAGCTTAATCTCTAGCTATCTCAGTTTTCCGGTTGCAAAATGAGCATAATCAGAGGTTCATAACAGTCAGTGCTGCCAGGGAGTATTGGTGCCATTTTGGCAGGATCCTGTAGTCCTCCTCCTGGACCAGATATTTTTAACCCTTTAATTTCTAGAACATGGAGATATTGAGGCTGTTGCTTGTGAGAGGGTGGTATGGCTAGGATAAGAGCGGAATAATACTCACACAAACATGGGAATATTCAAGAGTTTACCATCAGGTGTGAGGGCACTGGAGCATGCTGGACTAGCCCTGTTTGGGAGCTCATGGTAAATAAATATGAATTGCTTCTCCAAGGCCAACAGGACAATTTATTTCAATTGAAGTATCTCTGACTTCTTTTAACTGTCTACTTGATTAAACTGGACTAGTCATTCTAATCTCCTTTTTGTTAATTCAAACTCAATTGGTTAAGGACACAAATTATATCAGCAAAAAGCCTTCACCTTTGTTTTGTAATGTTAACATGAGAATAGCATCCTGTGTTCTGCTCACATTCAGGGAAGAGGATGACACAGGGTGAGTAGCATACCAAAGGGCAGGAATCATTGGATAGACCTTAGATTTCTTTCCATAACAATGTAGTTTAGGTGATCTGGAGTTAAATGATATTTTATGAACATAATTGCTGACATTTATTATTTTCCTTTCTCCAGAGATGGTATTCGATGACTACCTAAATCAATCTTTTTTATGTAGAATACTATATTTAAGTACTCTAACCTATGTGCATATAAATCATTTAATTAAAAAAATGTTTTTTTGTTATTAATTAGACTTGGAGATCTAAACTCTTTTGTTCTTATTCATCATTGCTACACATTCTGTGCTAGTGATTATAATTGTGGAATAATAGAGAAATAAAATACAAATGTTGCAGAAAATAGATGACCTGTTAAAATTTATAATGCTGATAAAAAAAACAACTAACTTTATGGAAAAAATTAAAAATATCTAACCAAGTGATCTAGCTCAACGCTAAGATTCGGTCTCTTTATTAACAGCAAATAATCAAAGAAAGCAAAACTAAATGCTCTTGGAAAAAAATAAGTTGTGATTTTTTTTCTCTCTATCGATTCTTTGTTTGTGGCTTGATATAAAGTTTATTTCAGGCCTAAGGCAATGTTTAATTTAGCCATTAATTTTGTTATATAAAAAATACCCCATATAATCTTAAAGCTTTATATATTATGGATTACAATCATACATTTTAAAGGTGAACATTTAACAAAATAATTAAGTACCCTGTGATATTTTCAAAGACCAGAGTAGAACTTCCAATAAGAATAATTCAGCATTATTATATTCAAAACATGGTTTTATTACTTGATATTTTATCAACATTTTTTATTACTTTCTCTGTTATCATAGAATGACAGCTTAAGGCAAAACAAGCATTCTTCTTTGAAAATTGCACAGGTGTATTATTTATAGTGACACAATTCTGTGAATGTTGGAGGTATTCATGATCTTTACTCATATTGAAATGTACCATAGATCTTTACTTTTCAGAGATAGGAAGCCTAGAGTCTTCCCCTAGGACAGAAATGATAACAATACAAATGACATCTTTTTAGAGAAATATGTGTAAAATTGTTTAGTAAGCTAATTGGCTTTGTCTGCATAGAGCTAATGTTTCTGGAATTGCATTGGTTAGATGAGGTAAGAGATGAGCTGTTTCTGAGTGAATATTAGTAAAATAGGTAAGGCTTTAAATAATTCATGTCTATCACATCACATATAAAACATTAATTTGATCTAATTTTTTATAATTACTTAACTATTCTAGGTTTTTTCCAGTAATATATCAAATATTTATTTAGTCACTATTATATGTTCTATTGACACACACACACACACACACACACACACACACGCACACACACACACACACACACACACAAAAAAAAAAAATCAAACGAGTATTTTTCACTCTAGACTCAGATGGACCAGGTTCAATTGAGGCTTCCTTATTAGGTAGGTGAAGCTAATAAGGGAGCTTTAGATTTCTAATGATAAAATGTGGTTCTGATAATGAAGAGATAAACTAACCCAGAAGTCATTGGGCTATTTTTCATGGTAAATGAGGTAACTACCTGGACCATTTTTCTCTCTTTACTTCACCTCATGTACCTGGCTAACTCGGATTAGTCATATTTCAACTGCCAGTTCAGATATCAAGCCTTGTGGAAAAACTCCCAAGACATTATCTTTACCCACTCCTTCCTCGGGTGGAATTGTTTCTGTTCTTTGACCTCTTACTAATATTTCTATCATAGCACTTAACACTACATTTCTCTTACTTCTTTCTCCCTAGTACCTACAAGTGTGCCAGGAATATTGTTTGTTCAATGAGTATTTTTGAATAAAAATTAACTTATATGTTTTATTTAGTCCTCTGAGTACAAAACAGTGAATTAATATGCATTGGTATTTAAAGACAGGCAAACTCAGGCTTAGTGAATTTAGGTGATTTTTCTGGATTGCACATTTAAATGGAAATCATGTAAGCCCATAGGTTTTCCATATTTGTGTACTGTTAAATACATTTAGTAAAAAATGTGGCTCCTCAATAATTATTTTTGAAAAAGTAATGAATACTAAATACCAATACTTACATAATTCCAAGTATATAACTATATACAGTATATGTATAAATACTTTTAAAAGTTTGCTTTTACAAATCTGTCTTAAATTTTTTGGCTATTAACTTTGTACTTAAGATGTTAATACTTTGGATTTAAAAATATCACACATGTAAGAAATCTTAGATAAAAGATAAATAAATAAATTACATGATAATCTCTAGATAACATAGAGCTTGATATAAGTCTACATGATATAGAACTGAGAGTGTTAAATTAGAGCTCTAACTTGAAAGGTAAAAACATAAACACTGAAAAAATACGAGGAAATATTTTAGGAAGGTTATCTAAAATGCCTCAAAACACAAAGGCTATAAAATAAAATTATAAGGCAAATGAAATAATAGCTTTATAATAAATATCTAATTAAAATATAAAATCATATAATGGATGGGAATTATGCCAACCAATTTTATGTTTGACAATACTAAAAAACTATGTAGGTAAATCTACAGTGAAGCTAAATAAGCAAAGACAGTTATTTAAGAACTACACAGTCAGTAGATTGAATGCTATATGAAGGGGGTACTTGCACAAAGTCTTGTGAGGAATAAATTATTTAAAAAAGTGTGACTCCAAATTTGAATTAGTAATATTCCTAAAATGAGTATTTATGTTGCATGTATAAGAAATTATTATATAATAATTTGCATATGCATGATTATCGAAATGCCTTTCAGAATATTATTTGCATTTATTTTATTTTATTGTTTGATAAGTAATGTAAACCTTGCATATGGGAAACATTTTTATGTATAACTCATGGGAATAATCTTATTCTAGAATCCTGTGTGGGAAATGATTATTAATATATATAACATGAGAATGGCCTAGTTTCCAGGAGTTTCTCAAAATTCTAGTTAAATATATATTGGATCTTAGCCTAAAATCCTTGGCAACCATTATTGTTTACGGCTACAGATATAATTGCTTGAATGAATGAAGTAATTGAACAAATAGTTTCAGAGAGTGTTGGACAAAATTTTATTCTGGTCTAGGAAATACTTTTTTTTCAAATTAAGATTTTTTTTTACCTTAATATTTTTTTTTCTTTTTTCTTTTTCTTTATTGGTTAGGATATTACAAATGTGTCCTTATTCCCACATTGTTTCCCCACCCCCCAGGAGGAAAGAATTTTTAACCATACTAAAAAAACCAAATATTTAAAAATGTACATTATGTTGGTACTAATATCTTTATATTTCAAAGGATTCCTCCATTTCAAATAATTGCTTGGTTGTTCTCATATGGTACATAAAAAATGTTTTTATTTGGTAATTTGTTGCTTGAATATATACCCTAATTTTGTCTGCTCATCTTGAATTGATAAAAAAACACACAATACTATAAGAAAAAAAAAAGGTTTGTTCCAAACCTTGGGCAAACAATGGAGAACTTATTCTAAAATAATAATAAAAAATTAAAAATGTGAGTTCTATAATACATATTTAAATTTCTTGCCCAATAGGGCATCAATTAGTTAGGAGATGAAAGGAGTTTGAAATCTAATAGACATTGAAACAGTAAATTAAATTCACTCTTATCTCCTAATAATGAAGATATGTGGTTATTTTATTGACTTTACATAAAATGCATCTTATACAACTTATATATTGTAATTTTTGAAATTCTGTACTCTTTGCTGATAAATATTTTAAAATATTTTAAGGTACTTTTATTTTTCAGTTATGAGAATAAGTCAATGTACCACCAATTAACCCAATATACAATTTTCAATTCATACAGGAATGAATGCTATAATCAAAAAAAGGGTCAATTGCCTTGATTGCCTCTCAAGGTCATTATTAGGTCAAGGGTCTAAATATAATTGGTAATTTCATCAATGAAGCTATTTTATTGCACCGGAAGATTATTCTGTTTATGTCAAAGATCACTAAACTCTACACAGAATTAGTTTGATGTGAATCTAAAGAGGGATACAGTCAAAGAGCTTAAGATAGAGAATAATTTGTAGAAATAGGTCAAACCTCTAAAATTCTGTAGCTTTAATGGAACAAGCTGTGCACAGCAGAAAGGAAATGGCACTTTAAGTATTTTTTTTTTTTTTTAACACTCAGAGCAGTAGTGAATGCTTAGCAAGGAATTGGCAGATGGTCTCATTAGATAAAATGACTATTAAGGAGTGTCAATGTAATAAAATGCAGTGTGCTACCCACATTCAGGCTAGCGAGTTACAAAATATGTAATTCTGCATTATTGTTGTTTTGACTGTTATGGTTGTTTTATTATAAATCCTAACAATCCTGCAAAGTTAACTTATATGTGAATATTATGTGATAAAACCTGGAGCAAACTCATCTCCAAATAAATATTAAAATGTCATTTACTCTTGATTAGCGAACAATATTTTAGTCATAGTAGACAGAATATGTATAGCATAAATGAAGATAGCTTTTGGCACATCCTCAGAATAGGATGAACAATGGTAGATGATAACCCAATTGTGGGATTTGGGGCATGACACAAACTTCTGTGCCTCACGATCCAATTGCCCAGGTACTAGGGAAGCTCTCCCATCTCTTATGGTGTGGGGTTATGTGTTTTGCAGAATAAACAGGGTGTGTTTTCTTGTGTGTGTGTGTGTGTGTGTGTGTGTGTGTGTGTTTTTAATATACTTAAATGACCGCTTCTGACATTTCTATATCTTCACTGATTGAAGAACAGATTAAATTTCTAAAAGCTATCTTTTGATTGTGTTAATCTAGGCAAATAATGGAAATCCAGTGGTACAGCTATTGAAAATTTCTGAGAGAATTTTTATTATTTTTATTTTTTAAAAAAATATATTTTATTGATTTTACACAGAGAGGAATTGAGAGGGATAGAGAGTTAGAAACGTCGATGAGAGAGAAACATCGATCAGCTGCCTCTTGCACACCCCCCACTGGGGATGTGCCCGCAACCAAGGTACATGCCCTTGACCGGAATCGAACCCGGGACCTTTCAGTCTGAAAGCTGACGCTCTATACACTGAGCCAAACCGGTTTTGGCTGAGAGAATTTTTAGACTAGCATCAATTTAATACTCTTTAGTAGAATGCTAAAAAGGTATTTCTACACACAGGGAGAAGAGTTCTCATCCTTTCTGGTATCAATTTGCTATCCATGTGCTAGGCTGACACCTGGGCACCAATTGGTGAGCAAATGACAATTTGTGTGCCAAGACCAGTTTGGTACAGGGAGGCTAGGACTACACTGAGTGTCACTGCCTCAGCCAGGCTTTATTGAAGTGAATACCAGGGTCTCATTAAACATCACTAATGCTTTGTGAAAGAAACAGCTCCGGTGTCAAATAATAGGGACACACTATAAATAGTATTTTTCAAGATGATTAAATTATTAAATCAAAAGTGTGTGTGTGTGTGTGTGTGTGTATGCATTTGTGCGCTTGTGCATGTTGAAGCATCTTCTTTATGATAGATCTAGAACAGAATCCCAGAAATGCTAGTTTAGAGAAGTCTAAAGCATAGAATAATCTACCTGTCCCTTTAATTCCCTATCGTGCTCTGCTTTAATGTTGTTTATGCCTCTTTTGAGGGCAAGCCATCCAATCTTTCTGTGGTGTGATTTCCTCAATTGAAAAAATAGGTTACTCATCAAATTGTTATTTAGATTAAACTATTAATATTTATAAACTGGCTGGTTTATAGTAAGTGCTACATAACCATTTCTTTAAAAAAAAAAAAAAAGAACAGGTGAGGGAACTTAAAGAGAAATAGAAAGCTTTTTTTACTTTTTAGAAGAGTTAGAATCCCTTGTTTATTACACAGGGATATAAATTATCTGAATTATGTTTGATTTAAAACTTTTGGTAGAGTTTTTTTTTTGTTTTTTTTTTAAAGTTAAGATTTTTAAAAATATATATATTTTATTGATTTTTCAAAGAGAGGAAGAGAGAGGGATAGAGAGTTAGAAACATCGATGAGAGAGAATCATCGACCAGCTGCCTCTTGCACACCCCCCACTGGGGATGTGCCCACAACCAAGGTACATGCCCTTGCGCGGAATCGAACCCGGGACCTTTCAGTCCGCAGGCAGATGCTCTATCCACTGAGCAAAACCGGTCCCGGCGGTAGAGTTTTTTTTTAAACCATATTTTTAATAAGGTCAGAAATAAAAGTTAAAGTAACTACATTTAACAAATCACACTATTAAAGAGAAATATTTATAGCCATTGATCAGGATATGACTGACTTTTGGACTGGCTAAATACAGGGTTATTCTATGGAATTTACATTCGATGGCTAAAGTAGAACAACCTGACCCTCAGGAATAATTTATTCAGGCAATGTATAATAATAAGCTCCCATTTTATAGCATTATTGCTTCATTGGAGAAATATAAATAATATTTTTAAAATGGCTATTTGTCCCCTTAAGGGAATGTAATATTTATCAGTACTCTTGCCAAGAGGTAATTAAATTATATTTATAGTTTGAAAGAAGTTTTAAGAACTAAAGAAAATATAACTTAAACTCAACTGAGATGGATATTAAAAATAAAAATATCATTGAAACACATGTGAATTAAAAGTCAGTGAATTTCACATTGCCCAAATTAGGTCCTCTCTTAAGAAACTAATGATAATTAGTAACATTGAAAAGCTGAATGTTGGAATGCAAAGCCTTCTAATACAAAATATGTCCACATGTTTATATTTAGATTTGTTAACGTTTAAAAAATCATTTTCTAATTATTTCTGGGGAGGTCCAAAATTAAGACCCATCTGCTAAATTAGTGTATAGAGTTAAGTGGAATTTAAATGAAGCAATTTCTGTGTTTAAATTAATCACAGGGATGATTTGGGCAGAAGGTTTATTGTTTTCAATTAACATTAACTGTGTGATATTTGTAAACTACACAAGCTTTTTTTTGTAAATGTACATGACTAAGGGATATCACGCAAACTAACAAAATATCCAAGTGTAAAAAACCAACAACTTCTCACAGTCACATGGACACGGCATCACAGTTATTTGCTGGTGGGAGTGGTTTCACCTATTGTGAGGTCCTTTAGCCTATCTTATGTGAACATCCGGCCGACAATGACATTTATAGGAGAGTCCGTGTGCATTCATTACTGTGTCTGAATGGAAAGGTTACACTTGGTAAAGCAAGCTTCTTTGCATTCTTAGTAGCCGAGGGACAATTTACACATCAAAGAGTGAGCTGACCAAATAGATTAGAGTTTTTCAATAAACCCTTATTAAGGAAGAGGTGATCTAATCCACCCAATGCGAACTCTAGTCTGATCTTGAAAGTAAGCAAAGTCTGTCTGCAAGGATGGATTCATTTTATTAATATTATTTGAAATCATTAAAAGTGGGACATGAATGGCAATCCATATTGCTGGGAATATGTAGAACAATTTGTGCCCACATACCTGAACACAATAAAGTTACTGCTTATTTGTCATGCATCAAACCTTGACATTGAAAAAAATGACTCGAGGCTCCTAGAATAAAAGTCCTTTTCTGGCTCCTTTTTCACTTCCTCTGTGACAGCTGGATATCTAAGATCTTTTAGTCATGCTACAAAGAAGAAGGAATGAACAAAACCCAAGATCAGAACTCATTCCCTGGTGAAGTACAGAAGATAACCCATTTTTTTTTCTTTCTTGAAGTTCCTTCCCCTCTCAACACTGAAAGCAGAGAAGAAAGATGATAGTGGCTGTGTTATTTGGGGTAAGAATGCAGAGGAGCAAAATCAGCCCTTTCCACTCTATGCATGAATTCCTATTCATCAGTGAAACTTTATGGAACAGATTTTGTGTGTGTAACCTTTGTCTTTTCTTTCATTCTATCAAATTGCCTCACACAAAGAAAGAGATTTTATAATGGTATAGGTCCCTCAATTGAGATGTTGTAAGCATACTTAATTGAAATGAAATAAAGCAGATAAATAATTTCTATAAAGCTGTAGGTTCAAATTACAGCTAAAATTACAAGTCACATAACCTTTCAAAATTTCAAGTTCTTTTTTATGAAATATAGATAATAATATATTCCCTACTTGCCTCACAGCATTTTTGGAAAAATGAGATGAATGATACAGATGAAAACATTTGACACAGAGTACAAGACCATAATCATTTCTGTTGACTATCATCCTTATGTGCCTTGTTTATTTGTCTCTTCCTAATAATGAAAGTTCTACTGAAAAATAGTCAACATAAACTCCTGAAGTAAATATATGAAAAGTGAGCTTTACTTAGAAAAGCTATAGAGCATGAGCAAGCTGAAGAGCAAGTGTGGGTTTTAACCCTGGTAAAAACACATCTACTCTATGATTTGGGACAAGTTAATTCATATCCTGGAGCCTCAACTTCCTCATTTGTAAAATATGATAGATGTGGAAATTAAATAAATTAATATATTTAAAATGCTTATCATTAAATTATAATTATCAAGACACATTGCTTTAACAATGCGAGGTAAGGTTCACATTATGCAGATGAGGAATTTGAGACCTAAGAAATGTTCTATGTCTTATCCAGGAGCAAATAGTAAGTAGTCAGATAGATATTAGAACCAGTATCTCATTTACATCTAATTGCTTTTCATTTAAAGTACTTTTTTATTTAAAGGTCATCTGAACTCCAATGACCTTATGAGAGGGAAATTATCACAACTTGTAAAGAACAGCATATACTAGTATCTCTTTTAGAATTCTATCAAATACAGAGGCAATAGCAGGCTGGGGGAGGTGAGGGATAGGCTACTGGTTTTGTATAGTAAAAGTGGCATATTACACCCTTCCTGCATCTGTATTTGGACTCACCACCTAAACATTTGTCTAAGTACCAATCTTAGAGTTTATTTTAGAAACCTCTCTTTTCCTCTGTCCCAAATCCTGCTGTTCAGTAAACCTAGGCTATTCTGCTTCCCAAATGTGTCAGAGGATAAAGGGTACCTCCCTGGTCATTGCAGGTGTCCTGGAGGAGAAACTTCTTGGAGACAGATCATCAGCAACGGTCACTTCTGGGCAGTTGTTAAAAATGTTTTCAGTGACAGAGACGTGTTGTTTTGCATCTGTGTGAGGATCTCCGTGAAGGAAAAAAGAGAGGAGTGATAGCAGCACAGTTATTTTACTCTCGACGATTTTATAGCTGTTTTGACATGTCTCATAGCAGTGCACCTGGGGGTGAAATGAATACATTACATTTACATATTTCAACAATCGAAGATGTTCAAGCTCACTAATTATGCATAATTACCATTTAGTGGTTATACTAAACAAACTATAATTTACAAGTAAAGTGATTATTCTGTGATTTATAACTAAGCGATGAACTTCAGCAAAAGATAAAAACACATTTAAAGGGTTATCTTTCAAAAGATTCAATGTTCACATTTTCTTATGAGCTTGGTTGAAAACAAACTTCTTCCTTGCAATGCAACACCTGGGGAATATTTATGAACGGTTGGTCACCAGCTATGACCGCCACTTGCAGGACTTGTCACTTGCACAGGGTTTCTGCCCCTGCCCCAAGGACTACATGATATTTTTTCCCCCCACTAATCGAGCTTTCCCTATTCAGTGGCTTTCTGCTACTGTAGTATTTTTTTTTTCTTTCCCTGCTGTCACTTCTCAGCCATCAGCAATATTTCACAGTGCTTCAGCCTGCCAAATAATGGGATGTTTGTGATGTTTGCTCTGCCTGACTTGTTTGTGATCACCCTGCTCCAACCCATCAGTCAGTGTGCGGTTTGGCTTCCTGTCAGTCACCCTGTCTCGCAGGCTAGCCCCATAAAGCTGGATTGTAATGAGTGTGACTCCTTTCCCACCGGGCTCACAGTGTATCACAACCGAGGAATTGTCTGAGAGTTTGATTTTAAGTACAAAGTATGAGCTGGAAGCCATAGGACAATATGCTGCCTGTTAACGTGCCAGCGATGTGCTCACTTTCCTCATTAGCCTCTTTAGCTCATCTCTGAGCACATCATTTGATTGGCATTTTGTTCAAGGAATACACTTTCCCGCCCCATGTTAGCTGAGAATTTTCAGCTCCTTCTCTTGGTATTGGAACTTCCTGATAGTGAGTAATATGTGACCTAACATGCCTTCAAGGCAGGTTGCTCACAGAAAGCATTCCTAAAATTGTGCATTCACTAGGGTATATCACTACTTAATGGTTCTTGAGGAAGTGTCTTAAGGAATTTGGCAATAACAGGCTGCTGAAGGAAAAATGGTTTATAAAGGATTGCAAACCTTATAAACCAGTGAAGGAAATAGCCCAATCATCAGTGGTGACTGTTTAAAATTGATTATAAGGAAAAAAACAGGCATGTATTGGAAAATAAATGAATGCAGATTGTTAAGCTCTGATTCTACAGGCATAGCTGGGTATCTCACTGTTTATTCCCAAATGAATAAATAACATGTGTTTTTCCCAAACAGTAAATAACATGATGATATTAATTGTCCAGATCCATCTGTTCTGACATTATTGGTGTTTAATCTTGTCAAACTACTTTGCAGTATTATTGTCATTTTTTAAAATTGATTTTATAAAACATTTCTACTTTATATGGCTGGTAAGATAATAAATGCTTATCTTTAAAAAAAAAAAGAGGGTAACAAGAAGTGCAAAAATATAGAAAAGAAATAATTCAAAAATTTTTCTTACAAACATTATTTATTTTTTTTTTGAATTATTTTTTCAGATTTTTTAAAAAAATCCTCACCTGAGGATATGCTTTTATTGATTTTAGGAAGAGAGAGAGAGAGAGAGAGAGAGAGAGAGAGAGAGAGAGAGAGAGAGAGAGAGAGAGAGAGAGAGAAACATAGATGTGAGAGAGAAATGTTGATCAGTTGCCCTGACAGGGGATCAAACAGGCATCCTAGATAAGTGCCTTGACAGAGGAATCAAACCTGAAACCACTTCAGTGTAAGAGATGATGCACCCAGACAGGGCTCAGACTTCTTTATTACTATCTATTCATGTGATTAAAATAGAAAAGAAACTGCTGCTATCATAATTAGTAGCAGAAAGACCATATTATCATTTTCCTTTGAGCCTTTCCAAATATTTGATTGAAGCTGTATGCCTCTCCTTTATAAGAAATCATTTCATTGTCTATAAACAACTCAAAAAAGAATCAGTAGCATTTGAATATTCATGCTGTCCTCTTTGAAAGAATAACATTTTTGGAAACCCATTCAGTAACTAAACCTAGTGGTACTTGTGATTAGATCTCTCGGTGCACTGTTTTCCCCTCTTTCTTGTCAAATACATTCTAATTCTTAAAGGATAATTATGCCACTAAGCATCCATAGTTCCATTTAGAAAGTTTACCTTGCTATTGTCTTGACACCTCTTAAGTAAACTTGTGCATCATCAAAATGGCAGATTTCATGCCAATTACCTAGCAAGTTGACCCAATGTTTCAAATGGGAGTTATATAATCGAAAAACAATCAACCTGAGATATTCATATCAGACAAAATAAAGAACTTTAACTGCAACCCACCATCTGGCAGTGACCAGAGAGTTCTATAATTTGCTGATTCTTTTTTTTTTTTTTAATATTTTATTGATTTTTTACAGAGAGGAAGGGAGAGAGTTAGAGAGCTAGAAACGTCGATGACAGAGAAACATCGACTAGCTGCCTCTTGCACACCCCCTATCGGGGATGTGCCCGCAACCAAGGTACATGCCCTTGACCGGAATAGAACCCGGGACCTTTCAGTCTGCAGACCGACGCTCTACCCCTGAGCCAACCGGTTTTGGCAATTTGCTGTTTCTTAAGTTAGAATATTGGTATTTAGACCATGATGGGAATCAAATATTGACTAATGAGATTGACTCTATTGCCAGGATTAAGTCAATTGTCTGGTTTCTGGGGCTCACACAACTGCATGATTGGCATGACATGACTCCCCTATTCTGGCTTCTGTTCTTTCTGAGGATATAGATATAGATAGATAGATATAGATATAGATATAGATATAGATATAGATATAGATATAGATATAGATATAGATATAGATATAGATATAGATATATATTCCCACAACATTTTTTCTCTAGCCATGGTTACAACTGCATAGCTCTTAGAGTTTTCTATACGAATACTAATTTTAGACCTAAAAGGTGTTCTGGATATGACAGAAACTCATTATATTAACTAAGATTATAGGAACAAAGACTTTAATAAACAAATAAATTGTGGGATAAACCCCCTCATATTCAGCACATTTATACAGATTTCTTCAACTCAGAACATCTAAAAGCCATTAATGTGCTAATGTGCTTTCTGAATTTCTGTGATTTCGTGCAGGATTTCCCAAATATATTTGCCCATAAATGTCTTACTTGAGGTATAAAACAAATTGTTTTTCTTCCTTAGATTATTTTTGTGAAATCCTCTCTTAAGTAATTAACTTTAGGTTCTCTAGATTTCTGTCTACATCCAGGCAGTGATTATAATTTTCAGTGGAGGATATGAGATCAGCTTAAGATCAGTTCCTTCTGGGTACTGAGAATTGAAGTCAGAATCCAACTTTTTGTTTCTCTATTCACAGTGAACTGTTTCCAGTGAGGGTCACTTTGTGCTTTGGTCTACAGGAGAGCTGCCATCTAGTCGTAGGACAGCTACAATCTTACTTAATGTTTAAGTTTATGCTCACTTCAATCATAGAAATAAGGTCCCTCTGAAAGAAACTATTTGTTCTTGTCTAAGATAGCTTGTTAATTTTCATATACTTTTGTTAGGCCATTAAAAACTTTGGATAAATTATCATGTGGTAAGCTATGAAAAAGCAACAAACAACCTCACTCTTGTGTACTTAACACCACGGAAGTCTGTTCCCTGCTTATGTATATCTGCTGAAGATCCCCACACCATTTCAGGGGTGTTCTGATCCTTGTGGCAAACCAGCTGCATCACTCCGTCATTGGGCCTCATGCTTGTTACTGAATGGGGCAGAGAGAGCCTAGCAGGGGTCTTCAAACTACAGCCCGCGGGCCACATGCGGCCCACAGAGGAGTCTGATCCAGCCCGCCAGGTTTTTTGGGCAGTGAGCGCAGCCGAGGTGTTACAGTAGGAATTAGTAGTTCATATAGTCCGGCCCTCCAGCTCTCTGAGGGACCGTGATCTGGCCCCCACTTTAAAAAGTTTGAGGACCCCTGGCCTAGAGAATGGTGTGGGGAACTTACACTGCCTCTGCTGATGAGATCCTGCCCTTCTCTTGAGTGAAAGCAAAGAATGTGTGATTTAATATAGGATCCACACACTAGGTAAGGTAGTTCTCTCCTACACACTTTTTGGTTGGGTGCTCAGTCATAATTTAATGAGTTCTTTCTTCTGTAAGATTTTAAAACTTACACACTTGTGCATTTAAAACTTATCAGTGTCTGTTTTAAATTTTTTTCCTCACATTTGCAGGATTTTGTTTTTCACTTGATCATTTGTCCAATTCCTGTTTTGCAGTACTCCTCTGACTATGAAGGATACAAACAGGCCTTCATTAGGAAAGGGGGGTCAACTCAACTTTCCAAAAGGGAAAACAAAAACAGACACAATTGGAAGTACATACAAATAAATGTATGAACCATTAGCATGTTGACCTACTTCTATAGTATATACTGTTTTAGTCAACAAACAAGCTAGCTTTTTATTAAATATTCATATGATTTGCTTTAGAAGTCAAATTCAAATCAACATTTATAACATTTTCACCACAACAGTTTGTTTTGAGTGCTCCGATGGATAAGGTAAAATACTGTGTAACTATAAATCTAAGAAAGAGAATAATTTATCTTTACTCAAAGACCCCAAGGCTGATAGAGGTCAGTTGATATCAGTTCTAATTTATGTATCAGTTCTAATATATTTTTCATTGTATGATTTGGAGTTAGTTACACATATTCTCTTAAGATTCCCTTTCTTAAACCAGTAAATTGGGTTTTATTATTCCAAAGTTTTTCTCATGTCCAAAAACATATTGCCATTTATTACATTTTTTCCCCCACTTGCTCAAGTAGAAACCTTAATATCTATTAGGTAGTAACATTTTCTCATTAACAATATAGTTTTAATACAACTAGAGTCCTGGTACATGAAATTTGTGCATGGGAGTGTGGGTGGAAGTGCCCCTCATCCCAGCCTGCACCCTCTCTAATCTGGGACATCCCTCTCACAATCCAGGACTGCTGGCTCTGAGCTGCCTTCCTGATTGCCACTATCAGCTTCTGCCTGCCAGTCTGATCACCCCCTAACCACTCCCCTGCCAGCCTGATTGGTGCCTAACTGCCCCCTTGCCATCCTGTTTGCCCTTAACTGCCCTCCCCTGCTGGCCATCTTGTGGAGGCCATCTTGTGTTCAAAAGGGGGTAGCCATCTTTGACCACATGGGGGCAGCCATCTTGTATATTGGAGTGATGATTAATTTGCATATTACTCTTTTATTAGATAGGATGGGCCAATAAAAAGCTCTAAATTTAGACCAGTTTCAACTTTTAGGTCAACTGCTTGCTAGTGCTGTGTCACCTGACAAAATATTTAATTTCTAAACCTCAATTTCCCCAACTGAAAAATTGTAATAATCGTGGTAATTTCTTAAAAGGTAGACTAGAGGAGCCAATGCTTTGCATAATACTTGTGTGCAATATGCATTATAACACTAAAAATAATGAGTAATACTAAATTTTATAAAAAAGATGCATGAAGGTATATCCTAATAGAATTATCAAAAAGTAAGGCAGTCTATTCGGAGCCTTAATGGAGCTTGTGATGTTATGTCATTCATGCAGTATGGACTGCAATTAGGACATTCCTTTTTCCTTTAGGTATGGTACACAGAAAGAGCAGAAAAGGCAGCTATAGAAATTACTATATCAGGTACTAGACTGCTGCTCCTAAGGGGAAATCCAGCTTTTCTGTGACTCTGACATTTGTAAGACTTATTTTAATCAAGCATTTTTAGTTTGAGAAAATACATATGATTAAGGCAGGTATAATATAAATTCTATTTGGGAAAAAAAAGGGAACATGTAGCATGTGTACTCACTGAAGAGATTCAAGCTCTTAAAGAAAATATATTATTCAACAGAAATATATACATTAAATTTTTTATTATTACCAAGTATTTTTCCCTTAATATGGGAGAACAGGAAAAATTATTTAGAATGTACGTACAGCTTTCTTAAAACACCTGTCAACCTCCCAGAGCTAGGGAACAACACAGCCCTGCTGTTTTCACAATATGCTTTAACCAAATTATGCATTTACAAAAGTAAAATAAATGTTTTTTATTTCAAGTTTTTACTGAATTTTCTGATACTGCAATAGCTGTCTGGGTGAACAAGAAATAAAAGGTGTCAGGGATATTTGTGAATCAATAAGTAAAACAAATTTAAGCAGTTTTCTTAATTGTAAGGTTTTCTCCCCATCACTTTAATATGCCTGTTTTGAACCTTTACGAGGAGAATATATTCAACATATATTGAACTCAACACTATTTAATTATTGTTTATTAGAGGGCAAAATATGTAATTTTATATAGGAAAATATGTACTGTGTTACTATAAAGATATTAATTTTTATAATGTTGTCCATGATTTTACATATATCCTAAAACTCTGAATGATGCTAAATTCAATATTTGTGTCACCCTTAGATAACTATAATAAAGTATCAGGTTTTTTTGGTTTTGCTTTTTGACAACTCCTAAGCACATGTATTTGATATGTTGTCAAAAATTTCCAAAGCACAGCCCCCACTGAGCCTTCTGTTTTGGCTCTTCTTTTTCTGGCTTAGTGACAAACTAGAGGCAAAAATGAAAGGAGGAGAAAACAAGGCAGGCTGACTTTGCTTTTCTCAGCCTTTCTCCCCAATTAGCCAGCATTTGTTCTACTTTCCACCGGCAGTTCTGAAGCTACAGAGAAGTTCTTTAAGAAATTGTATGTTCGAAGTCCCATTCTCTTTGCCTCCAGCCTTTGATCTATGGTTTGACTTCGTTGCCTTTGAATCTTTTAGTGCAATGGATTGCAATAAATATAAAATGCCATTTTTTTAATTTTATGTTTTTGTTGAAATGAGAGTAAAGCGCCTTGATATGATGTGTTTTATTTACATCTGAATTTAATGTTGTTCAAATCCTGTTCCACAAATCCCAAGTTTCATTATTTTCTACATCTAAAAGTTGCCTATGTACATTTGTATAATCTTCTGGTTCATTTTTATATTTCAGCACCTGTACAGATCTAATTATAGCATGCACATGTTCTAGGCACTAATTGAAGATCTACACTTAAGTTAACAGTTGGTATAGGAAAGATGGCAGGTAGTTAAGAAATAACATACATGGGCCAAAACCAAGTAGTTTGATGTGAAGTGAGGTTTGCAGTGTCTCAGGAGCAATGACAGGACCCATCCCATTTAGGGCCAACAGCTTTAAACACTTTCAGGACACTTGGGATAGGGTAGCAATTCAGATGTTTTCTAATTTCAATAGTCTCTTCTTTCTAGGTTTTCCTCTACATATCTGCAACTTTGTGCTGCTTTTAGCTAATTGCTTTATCAGGGCTAATAGAAGCTTTTTTCTTTAGCTTTTAAAGTGTAATTTAATATTTTTAAATACTATGGGATAACTGCTTTATTGGTTTACTAAGTTTCTCAACTTGCAGTCTCTCGTGTTATGTTTTATAATCTTCAAAAACGGTTATACAAATGTAAACTTATATATCACTCCTTTATTACACTATCTTTATGGAAGAATTAACCTACATAGGGGTTAACAATTACCAGATATTAGGAATAATTAGAGCAGGTGCATTTAACTTTCAAAAAATCTGAAGTACTGTTGTAAGTTAGAATTTTGAAGAACCACTATGTTTACTATCATTTCCCCATCTCAGTGACTTAACTTTAAAATTGTTTGGATCACATTACTTGAAACAAACAAAAATAATCATAATAGATACAGAAGAATGATTATATATAGTCTACAGATTTCTTTAAGTTTTTACTTCACATCCATCCATCAATATTTTCATTGATAAAAGTTTTATATATTTTTAAAAACCTCAGTTATATTTTTACCTTTTTAAATGTTATATATTTGATTACTAAAAAATAATCTCAAAAGGTTAACTTTAATCAAAAGGAACAAGTACCTGTATACTTTGAATTCTAAGGCACTTTGAAAAAAAATCCAGAATTTTGAAAATGAAATCCAAAAAAAGAAATTCTTTTTTAAATGTATATGTCAATTTATTGTTCTTATTGTTAATATTGGTCTGAAGAGGTTTGTTTCCAATTGCCTTCCGCAAATTTTCTCCTTTCTACTGAGGGCTTCAGTTGACTGACATATTAAATGATGCATGATCATCTGAAAAGAATCAGTTCAAATTTTGGCACTCAGTCTCCATCTGTGCTTTGTGTGTTGACATATCTCACATCACTTTCATGTGTGCTTTATAAATGGTATGACAGTTAGGCTTTTCTTAATGTTTGTTGTTCCATACAACTAATTGTAGTGATGGTCATCTTTTGAGAATATAAAGATCCATTCAGGAAACTATGTAGAGGTTTGAACCTCCATTGGGGGGTGACTTTAATAATTTCTAACATTTCTCATGGCAATCATTCCAGGTACATATTCATTCAGGATTTTCCTTCTATATATTGGGACTGACCTTCCTTCAGAAAAGTCAATAGTGGAATGGTCCCTGATATAAATGTACATAGCTTCAAAGTTATTATTTTAAAAAAATAAAATAAACAACTTAACAATTTTCACCATAATCTTAAAAGAAGAGAACATAATACAGACACTTACAAATGGAAGGTACACTAAGCAACAAAAATAAATATAGTGCATTAGAAACTAATAGTCAAGATTATGGGGAAAATATTAGGACATATGCACTGGAATAGTAAATAAACAAAACATTATTATCCTTTTGCATCCTGAGGTAGTATAGATCTAAATATTGAGCAGATGCTTTTTATTCTAACCTAAGTCCCAAGTATTTTCCTACAATTCACATAAAATTTAATTTCTATAATTGTCATCTAAAATGGACACTATTTTTATACAATAGAATAAAATCCTCTGAATTATTTTTGTTTTCTCATATTACCTGTCTTATATGGCTCAGAGGAATGATTTGTGTTTTGCTTTGCAACTATAATTGTATATGGCATACCCTTCATGTTACATTTGTAAAAAAATATGCTGAGCTATATAAACTGTCATACTCCCCACAAGGCAGAACTTTCCATAAGTCCAAATATAACTGCTATAAATTTTTATAAATTATTTTCTATTACTACTCAGCTCAAAGTTTTCTACCTTAACATTAGCTTTGTGGGCACAGGCAAAAATTCTAATTAGCTGAAAATGGTTCCAACTGTTAAAATGTTCCCAGAGAATAGGAGAGTAAAGCACAAAGTCATGATGAAAAAAAATGAGCTCATTTTCTTGGCGATCGAATAACTACTTGGAACCAAGGATTAAATAAAGTAAAATCTCAGTTACACCTCCTTTTATTTTTCCTAAAAGTAAACAGACACTGAACTCTTCTTAAGCTTTTACAAAATCAAAGGTTATAGAAAGTTCTACCTTTTAACCTTGACATTTTGAATATAGACATTTCCTACTGATAGTAACTGTGGAAAAAAAAAGTTCTGGCTTTCAAATTTACTACATCATTAATAGGATTATGCAATTTAAAGTAAAGAGGGAGAGAGGAGAGTAGTTGTCTTAAAGCAAAGTACTTTTTTTCTGATAGTCTTTCCTATGCTCCTTTAAAGAACACTGTATTTAATCTTCTTCTATCTGGAATGGGGGTTCTGGGTCCTATTCTTAGCTATTTTTGTAATTAAAGCCATTGTTATAAATTTAGAACAACTCTTTGTTACAGCTCCAACTTTTCTGCTCTGAATAAGACTCAGTATTCATATCCACTCATGCTTTCTACCACTGTTGTCAATTGTTTCTTCTTCAAAAAGCTTACTTCAATCAAAGTTTTCCTAAGTTCACCCTTTTTGCTATAGTCTTAACTTGTGTGTGTGTGTGTGTGTGTGTGTGTGTGTTCTTTTTGTTTGTTTTCCAGATACCATCAAAACCTTTTTAATTGATTTGTAAGCGTAAAATTTTTATGCTATTTTTCTACCACATTTGGTAGTACCATCTGAACTGTAACAGCAAATTTTCCATCTCTTCTTTACAAATCTAAAATACAAAGAGCTCAGAAAATGTTAGCTTGTGACAAATATGATCACACTAAATCACATGTAGTATGATTTGCAACTACAAGTCAGGACACGTGTCCAGCTCTATATCTTATTGTAAAATGTTCAAGGCCCAGCCCCCAAAGTATGTTATATGTAACATGCCAAACATATACTATATTATCTTTCTAATAGCCAGGTTTTTTTTACCCTAAATAAACTTGTTCCCTGTTTCCTTTAAAATTTTGGTGTTTTCTCAGGATTTGCCTTTGATCTACTTCTTTTCTTATGATGCGGGAGGCAGACAGACATGAGCAGAGCCAGGACACTGGACCAGGTCACCAGTGTGGAAAGCCCTGGGTAGCAAGCAAAGGACAATTGTGGGATGGGGCCTTGTCTCCAGGATGACCTATCCTCCTCTAGCTGGCCATGCAGTTTGGACCTCCTGACCTTTCTTCCCTAGAGATAACATTTGGGCCTCAGCTGAATTTCAGTTCTAGGCCCAGAAAAGCAGCAAAACCTCAGGAGCAGCAACATCCACTAATGACTCTCTGCCCTGGTGCCTGCCAATCAGTCAGGGGAGATCACTACTCTGAAAGGACACATCTGGAAACCTGCTGAATATTCTATTGAGATCTTCTCCTTGGGCTTCCCCTAAAATCTCCACCTTTAAAGCCCTTAGGACAGAAGACCCGGAGAGCTATCCTGCCAGGGAGCATGCCCATGCCTTATCATTTGCCTTTCACTTCACTCCCCCCATCCCCAAGTGTGTTAGCTTTACCTGCCTCACTCTCCAGTTCCTAGAGCCCTTCCTTTGCCTCCATAACTCGTTTTCTTAGTCCATCTCTTCTACGGATTATTTCTTCTACCTCTGTTACTTTATAAATAAACTAGAAGCCCTGATGCATGAAATTGGTGCAATGGTAGGCTCTCACAGCCCCGGCTGCCTCACGGCCTCCTGGCCAGGCTGCCTCCAGCCCTTCTGGCCCCAGCTGAATCCATCCAGAAAGTCATCCAGAAGGTCATCCGAATGGCTGTTCTTCTGTTCGGTTGTTGAGTTGATTTACATATTATGGCTTTATTATTATAGACTAGGGGCCCAGTGCACAAATTTGTGCACCTTGAAAGGAACTGTGGGCTGCGAGGCTGCAGTGGGCATGGGCATGGGTCTCACCCCATCCTCCACATCCCTACCCAGCACCTCCCACCATGGTCCCCGGTCCCCTGTCTGCTGGCATCCCACTCCTTCCACTGCCACTCCCAAGTGCTGATGGCACCGCCCCTGCTCGTACCTGCTGATGGTGCAGAGCAATTGGGGCTGGTGCCAGCAATGGGTGTGAGTGGGGCTGGTACTGTCAGTGTGTGTGAGCAGTGGCTGCTGCTCCAATTGCCCCTCAGGGGCAGCGGGAAGTGGAGAAGCCCTGAGGAGCCATCAAGGCTGGCAGCCACTGCTTGTACCTGCTAACAGCACTGAGTGATTGGAGCTGGCGCTGGGCATTAGGAGCAGGTGCGAGTGCTGGGCAGGATTGTGGAACAGGAGCAAAGAATTTTTAGTAACCACCAGAGGTTCGCTGGGATGACAGTGACTGGTGCCCCACCTTGGTATGGTTCCCTGTCTCACCTGCTCCACCATCCTTCCACAGCCAATGCCTGCCATGTACTGCACACCTCTGCTGGTGGGCAGCACACATCATAGCAACCAGTTGTTCTGTCATTTGGTTGTTTGGTTTTCTGTCATTCGGCCTATTCGTATATTAGGATTATATATATAGAGAGAGAGAGATAGATGTTCTGTTATAGTTTGGGTCTTGGCTGTGAATTCTTTCCTTGCCAGATCTCCAGTACTGAGTTTGCTAAACTCAGATCTGATCTGACTCCACCAGTCTAACACCTGGTGCTGTTTCTACCACTCATAACATTACTGAGTAATTTAATCTATAGACATCTTACCTAATGATAGACAAACATGTAAATTGACCATACCTTTGCTATGCCCACAACCAATCAAAGTGAGTATGCAAATTAACCTTCATCTTTGTTGGGTTAATTTGCATACATACACACTCAGCAGCTTTCTCAGCACCCATGTCACTCCAAGGGAGGTCCCCTGTGGGTCCTGATCAACCTGGGAAGGGTCTGAGCCAGAGGTGTTCCTGGACAGGGCTGAGCCTGCTATTGGAGTTGAGGGGACCCCCTGCCCCAGCCTGCGCCAGAGGCTTAAGGCCTAGGCAGGGGTGGAGTCGATGATCAGAGGTGTGTAGCAATTGGTGTGAACTACTGATGAAACATTTTTTTTTTTCACTGCTCATTGGCTAAACTCCCTGTATGCCACTCGTAATATTCTTAGTAACTTGGATAATAAGAATCCAAAAAAATGATCTAGGGTTTTTCCATCACACTCCTGGATAAAAAAAAAAAAAAAAAATGAAGGTTCGCTGCTGGAGGGATAAGAAATGTTATATCCGGCTCTAGCCAGTTTGTCTTGGTGGGTAATGCCTAGGCTTGCCAACTGCAGGGTCTGGGTTCAATTCTGATCAAGGGCATGTACCTAGGTTGCAGGCTCCTCCCTGGCTAGGGCCCAGATCAGGGATCATGCAGGAGGCAACCAATTAAAGTGTTCCTCTCACTTTGATGTTTCTCTCTGTCTCTCCCTCACTCTTTCATACTCTAAAAATCAATGGAAACATAACCTAAAGTGAGGATAAAAAAAAAAAAGGAAGGAAGGAAGGAAGGAAGGAAGGAAGGAAGGAAGGAAGAAAGAAAGAAAGAAAGAAAGAAAGAAAGAAAGAAAGAAAGAAAGAAAGAAAGAAAGAAATGTCATATCCTATGAAAGACATATCTTGAAAATGTCTAAAGAAAGTTGTAATTTTTCATGGTGAAGGGACTGAAGTCCGTGTTAATGAAACCACCTTGGTGGCTGCGGTGACTGGCAGTGGCTGCAGCAGTGGAGTGATGGGACTGGTACCTTCCTCTGATCAGCCCAGTTGCCTCCCATAGAGGGAGGCCAGACTGCAGCCTCAGCCATCAGTAGGACATTCCCTGAGGGCTCCTAGGATGTGAGAGGGGGCAGGCTGGGCTGAGGGACCCACACCCAGTGCACGAAATTTGTGCCCCTATTTTTTTTTATAACCATCACTTCTAAAACATCGTCTGTATTTCTAGAATGGATCTTTGAATGGAACTATAGACATCTTCATCTCCATCTAGATATTTTGTCACTTATAGTAATTTTACAATTTATGTGTCAGGGAGTGTGACACCTTCCAAACATTATCCTATATATCTATTCAACCACACAATGAGGTAGTTATTAGAATTTCTCTTTGACAGATAATAATAATGTTCAACCTCAATCAATGTTTCCCATAGACTGGTGTTATTTTACACTAAAACTATTAAGAATATGTGAATATCACTAATCTTAATAACCACCTTAATAGGTGGGTAACATTATTGTCCCATTTTGCATTGACTGGAAGGTTGGAACAGAAAAACTGCCCAGTGTTACTCTTTGGAAGATTCACTAGTTTTGTTATTCGATCTGAAAACTGTCTTACTATAAACCCTATGCTTTATAGCTACTCTATACTAACAGACATAGCTTCACAATTCAATCTAATAAAAATATACTCTATGTTTCTTTCATCATCACCCTTTTATTCCCCTCCACATTTAATTTTTATGAATGTCACCATGAAAATAATATTAATGTTAAAGTTGGCCTGCATTTGTCATGCACACTACATTGAATTTGTTGATATTTTGCCAATGCTATTTCCTTAATAGTTCTCACATTAGTTTCCTTTTCAGAATCAGCACTGTTGCTATGTAAATCTATCCTTCTCACTAAGGCTAAAACAATAATCTCTTCTAAATTTTTTTCTTGCCATTATTAGAATTTCCTTCTATTCTGCCCCATCCTCTTTGATCTTAATATTTTAAAAATCAGATAGAAGCAAATTGCTTAATTGTTCTCATCTTTCAGTAACTCTTTATCTCACACACCTTTATAAGACCAGTGAGACTTGCTCCTTTATATCATTTCAAACTCATAGCCTATCACAACTCATAATTAAACCTTCTGTTTGTCATAGTAAACTATAGAGATTTAACTAAATGAAACAGGCTATTTCATTACTCTAGAACTTTGAACCTTCCAGTATCCTCTCAAAATGAAATTAACTTCTGTATCTAGAGTGCATCTACTAATCACCCATCTGTTCTGCCATCCCTGATCATATTATCATTATAATCAATCATTTTACCTTTGTATATCATTGTACTTTTGGTCAACCAATGTTTGTCACTATCTCTATAAGTATATATAGTCTTATTATATACTAGAGGCCCAGTGCACAAAATTTGTGCATGGATAGGGTTCCTGAAGGCTGCCAGCTGGGATACCTCCCTTACCCTCGGCTACCTGCTACTGCCACCACCGCTGGCCCTGCCCCTGGCTAAACTCCTGGTTGAAATTCTGCTTAAGGGGACAATTTGTATATTAAGCTTTTATTATATAGAATACCTCATATTCCAATTATAGTACTTAAGAGGATCTACTGAAATAATTTGTTAATGTACTTCTTATTTGAATATGAACTACATTTGTGAAATAGAATTATAGGACTTATTGTGGGAAGCAAAAAAAAAAAGGAAGAAAGAAGAAAGAAAAAGAAAGAAAGAAAGAAAGAAAGAAAGAAAGAAAGAAAAGAAAGAAAGAAAAGAAAGAAAGAAAATTTGAGAGTTATTCCCAAAGTTTAAGAGTTTGGCTGATCTATTGTCATTGAAATTACTTAGAATAATAAAATAATAATAATAAAATAATAAAAATATAATGGGTAGATTTTATATATTTTTACATTTCATTTTATTTGGACATTTTTTTTTTTAATTTTACTACAACCTATTAGCCTCTGGTCCATAGACTGTTTATTTACTTGAATACACATTCGCCCTTTACCAATGCATAAATCAGGTGAAATTATCTAATGTGAATAACAAAAAAAAGAAAAAAATTGAAAAAAATGGATGAAGACAGGGATATGGGAACAATAGGAAAAGTCTAATACATATGTATTGGAAACACAGATGTGAATTAAAGGGACACAAATGCAAAAACAAATAAACATTTTTAAAAATCTGCCAAGTATGAAATAAGACAGAATTTTATAGATTTTAAGAGTTCAGTGAACTTCAAAGGTAAAGTTTGGTAAACAGTAAAAGGATTATCAGGTTAGGGAATTGCCTTGAGCCACCACTATCCCAACAATTGGTGCTTAGTGCCAGCCCTGCTAATGCCCAAGGTCCATCTGTGCACTCTCATGATAGTATTGGAAAGCAGTGGCTTCCCATGAATAGTTAAAATATTGGTCCACAAATGCTGGATGGCAACATAATAAGACTAGTACTTCATTATCCTAAATAGTATTGATGAGAATAGCAGAAACACAGAAATATCAAGAGGGATGCCCCAAATCATCAAGCCAAAATTAGGATAAGAAGGGATTTAAATCCTGCCATTCTGACAGAGTTTATGCTATTTACTACTGATATATATTACTTCTGATTTGACTCACTTTTCAACAAGTTGTTTTGGGGAAACAACTAAAAAGGTGTTGACTAGATAATAGATATCATTACTGTCCAAACAGGGAATATTTATCTTACTTAATAGTTTCAAAGTATAGTGACAATTAACATAGTTTAGTCACATGTTTATGCCTGCTATAACCTTATGCAACTAAATAGCATTAATACATTTTCATGTGTCTTCTCCAAACTCCTTGGTTGTCAGAAAGTTTATTTTAACATACTTAATATTTTTAGGTTTAAAGCATAACCAGGTTTGTCTATAACAAACTCTACTTAAAAATGTAGATGTTTTAAAGCCAAGATTACCAGAATAGAAAACAATAAGAATAGCAACAACAACAAGCTCTTATAGCTCAAACTCCTCATTAATTCATACACTTTTGAAATTTATAATCACCTCATAAAAATCAATAATATTTAAAGGAATAATACAGAATCCGTATGTATCACAAAAAAAACATTTACAATGTTTAGAGTGCAATTTAAAATTACTCAACATACAAAATATCAAAACAATATACATTCTCAAAAGAAAAGTCAATATCAGACAACCACAATGTAACCTAGATGTCAAAAATATTATAAATAAAATTTTAAGCAGCTTTACAACTATTCTCAATGGGGTAAAAGAAACTGCACCCATAAGAAAAAACAAATAGAAAATTTAAGATCTAAAAAAAGAAATATAAAATATTACATATATTTGATATTAAAATTATTGCATATAAGATATCACAAATATAAGAAATCAATCAGATGAAAAATCTAGAACTAAATAATACATGTATTATCAGATGGTCTCAAAGCAGATGTATGTGCCAGTGAATTTGAAATAAATCAGGTGAAATTATCTAATGTGAATAACAAAGAAAAATATTGAAAAAAATGGATGGAGACAGGGATATGGGAACAATAGGAAAAGCCTAATACATACGTATTGGAAACACAGATGTGAATTAAAGGGAAACAAATGCAAAAACAAATAAACATTAAAGAAAATCTGCCAAGTATGAAATAAGACAGAATTTTACAGATTTTAAGAGTTCAGTGAACTTCAAACAGAAAAACATGTAAAATAAATTATAGGTAGGAACAACTATAGCCAAACTAAAAAGAAAAATGATGAGATTATTGTGATAGTGACTAAAGAGACTTGACATTTCTTAATAAAAAATAATATTTATTATCAAATACTCCTCATCAGAAACTGTGGCAGCCAGAAAATGGAAAACATTTTTAAAGTCCTAAAGAAAGAAAAGAAAATTACTGATAACTCAGAATTCTATATCCAGTAAAAATGTAACAAGAAAATATGAGAGCAATAAAGATTTTCAGCCAAAAAAAAAAAAAAAAAAAAAAAGAAAAGAAAATGAAGAGAATCTGTCACCAGCAGACTTACTCTAAATTATGTTGAATTAAGCTGAATCATAGCAGATAAAATTAAGATTTTAGGGAAAAATAAATAACATGGTAAAAATTTAGGGGAAGAACAATTTATCTTTGCTTTAAAATACATATGAGCATTTAAAGTAATAACAAACTTTTTGTAGGTTTACAATACTTAAATGAATAATGACAATTATAGCATAAATGTATAGGGTTCATTTACTTATACAATTGTAGATTCACTGCATTTTATGTGAAGTGGTAAAAAAAATAACTATAAGTAAATTTTGAAAAGTTTAGAATACATATCATAATTTCTTGAGCAACCACTAAAACAAATAATGCAAAGTGGTATATAGCTAAAATGTCCATAGGTAAATTAATATTAATTTCTAACATTTATTTAAAGAATAATCAGGGGTTACCTAAATGAATAATAAATTAAATAGTCTTTCTTTTCTTAGCATTTTGAATGTTCACTTATATAATAATTGCCTTGCCTTAATTATAAAATAAGCAAAGCAACTCCAATTATATCTAAGAAGGAAGGTGGGGAGAATCCCCATCTGACTAATTAAAATGGCATGCTCTCATCCTCTGAACTGATATAGATAGAGCATTAAGTACTTTTTCTTTCCTTCAGTATCCCAAACCCAAAGGTTCCTCTCACCCTCGCTCCCTCAATATACACAAAAATCACCATCTTGAAAGCTTTTGTAACTATAGGTGTCTTATGGGAAAAATATAATGAAAATATCTTAATTATATTATCCCAGCTTTTAAAAAATAATTATATATTTAACATCTAAATTTATGAATGGTCTAGGCAGGTATTTTGTGTTTTGTTTTTTCTTTAGAGAGTTTTCACTGCTCATTTGCTTAGCAAACCCTATTTATGTTTCTTATTTTTACTGATTTCAAAGAGAAGGGAGAGAGAGAGAGAGAGAGAGAGAGAGAGAGAGAGAGAGAGAGAGAGAGAGAAAGAGAAATAACAATGATGAGAGAGAATTGAGAGAATCATTGATAGGCTGCCTCCTGCATGCCCCACACTGGGGATCAAACCCAGATATGTGTCCTGATCAGGAATCAAACTGTGACCCCTGGTTCATAGGTCAACGCTCAGCCAATGAGCCATGCTGACCAAGCTAGTCTAGGCAGGTTTTGATTTTGAGATATATTAGACAGTACCTAGATAACCAAATATATATATATATATATATATATATATATATATATATATATATATATATATATATATATATCTTGTTAGTATATCCACAATTCCATAATCAGAGATTTTCTCTTAATTGTGAAGATTTTCTCTTAATCTTCTTGATTTCCATGAGTTACCCATAAAATTCAGAGGGTATTCAGAAGGACGTTTAAGAACTATGACTAAACCCATGGTACAACGGTTGAACAAAATCACAAAGCACTCAAAATCAGGAAAGCAAATTATTCACTTGCTTTAAAATCTTAACCATCCTCACTTCTTAATGTAGTATCCACATTTGTAAAATGAAAGGGCTGAATTATGTGGCAATAAAAGTATTTTAGTCCTGAAATGATATTATTATGATAATAGATAACTGCTGGGGTTTAAGCCAAGTGTTTCACATACATTACTTCATTTAAGCTTCATTTCAAATTGCAGAGGAAATATCATTATCCTGATATTAAAAGTATAAAACTAAATTTCAGAGAGTTATCTCTTCAAGTATGAGCCAGAATCCAAACAAAAGTAGATTTGGAAGGTATAAACCTTGTTTTAAGAATTTGTGGGTATTTGGGCTATGTAATACAGAGTCAAAATGATACCTACCGTGCATTAAGTATTTGTATTAAGATAGAAAGGAGACAAAATCTATTTGGTGATGCAGTCAACATTTATTAACCGCTTAACATGAGGCTACCGCCATTTTTATTCTGAGACTAAACAAAGATGTTTAAAAGCCTGTTATCAAGTTGTTTCTGCCATTCAATATTTTCTTAAATGTACAGTATAGTTTAAAATATTTTAGACAGTCAGAATGTATAAAGGATCATGTCTTAGTAACTACTCACTAATAACATGTATCTATAAAGTAGCAAGTTAGCAAATGAAGGCAATATATACATAGCAATTTTCATTATCTTTTAAAAACAGTGCTGTAATGACTACTCACCCAATTCCTGGCAGTGGACTTGGAACCAGAGCAGAATCTTTGTTGTGGTTATGCTTTTAAACTCAAAAAACTCAATTAATTATCTTGGCTATTTTTTTTAATCTTATGTATGATAAAGGAATTAGAGTAGATGATCACTGATATTAGTACACATTCTTAGATATCATGATAGGATTATTTCATGAAAATTTATATCATGATGAAAAGTTTTAAAAATTAAAAGTTAACATTTTGCAAAACCCTCTTTTATTCTAAAGTGACTGTGACTCTTGTAGAAGACGTTTAGGATAAAAATTTTTTCGAGATGAATGATCCATGAGCCTTGTTTTAAGAATTAACATGGGCCGAAACCGGTTTGGCTCAGTGGTAGAGCTTCTATCTGCGGACTGAGGGGTCCCAGGTTTGATTCCGGTCAAGGGCATGTACATTGGTTGCGGACACATCCCTGGTAGGGGGTGTGTAGGAGGCGGCTGGTTGATGTTTCTCTCTCATCAACGTTTCAGACTCTCTATCTCTCTCTCTTCCACTCTGTAAAAAAATCAATAAAAATATATATATATTAAAAAAAAAAGAATTAACATGGGAACTTTCCCAGCAGACACACTTTAGAAATTATTTCTGATTATCTCTTTTTTTTTCTTTTTTTTTCTTTTTTAGCTAATTGATACACATGAAATGGAAAGATTCTATTTCAAATTATACAGCAAATCTGGATGAGATGTGTGTATATTGTCCTTATTTAATTAAATATAAATGTTTTTCATAAATGATTGATACAATTTAACAAGTTTTTTAAGAAAGCTTATGAAGCCCTAGCTGGGTTGGCTCAGTGAATAGAGCATAAGCCTGAGGACTGAAGGATCCCAGGTTTGATTCAGGTCAGGGCATATGTCTGGGCTGCAGGCTTGATCCCCAGTGGGCAGCAGATTGATGATTCTCTCCCATCATTGATGCTTCTAACTCTCTCTCCCTCTTCCTTTCTTTCTGAAGTCAATAAAATATATATATAATTTTAAAGCTTATGAATATATTGGAAGTGAATAATAATGGCAACATTTCTAAATCTGGGATGGTGGTTGTGAGCATTAAGTCAATCATAATTAATATTTTGATGGACAAAAACATAATAAAAAAGAAACTCTACTAGTAACACTTGACTTGATGCTTTACATTTTATTCCTCAGCCATCAGTCATTTACCTTTTGTTTTATATATTTAAGGTTTGGATCAATGTTCTTAAATCTTGTGCCAGCTAGTTTAATGCAGCAATTAATTGGATCTTTGCACAGAATGAAGTGTTTTATTAAGTGGTTATATTTGATTCCCTATCAATATATGATCAATATATGGTTCTCTTGATGGAGATATTAATAAGAAAAAATAGATAACAGCCACAGTTCAAATTAATTTAGAGGTTTTTTTTAAATTTAGAGTTTAAATACAATTATAATAAAAAGCAATGTTTAAATCCTATGTAAATATTTCTTTTGAAATTCTAATGTGTATACACTACATAAGTACTACACATAAATAATTTATTAACATTTTGTGAAATGTAACTTGTGTAAGTTGTTTTTGAAATAAGAACATTTGTCATATTTTGATGACATTTTACTTCATTACACTTTACTTAGCATTGCATAAATCACGTAAGATTTATAGGGCAAGTTTATATTAGAAAACAAATTTTTCGCTCTGTGTTGTAACACAATGTTTTTTTGCAACTTAAATTAAAACCTGCTATTTCACAAACAATTTATTTATTCAAATAACAATTTTATGATGTATATAAACCTCACAAACAGAAAGGTTTGGTGTTTTACTTTTTCCCATTCTCTCAGTAGCCAAAAATAAAGTACTAAACAATACATCTATCACCAAAGACTTTTTAACTCTATATGTGTTCTTGGGTTGGTGATAGAGTGTTAATAACAATAATAATAGATAACTGATGGAAAGTATTTTTTCCAATTGGAAGTCACATATTTTTCTGATTGAAACCTCCATTCAATTGCAGTTTTTACCTACCAATCTAGTGTTAGATGGCCAAGGAGAGAACTATCAGAGAGCTCATTATAAAAATATGTGGAATTGCTATTGCAAAGATATCATAATCAGTGTAGTTCTGTAAAGGTAAAGAAAGAATGTGATATTGCTACAGAATTGGAAAATAAATGTCCACTATTCCACCTGATGATTACAGGAGAGATCTGGTGGGGGTAGTTCATAATAAATGCAGAGAGAAGGAAATGGCATTCATTATGAGACAGAAGGAATGGAGTGTGAGAAGGGACAATACCATGATTGTTCTTGCATGTGGCAATATGAAAGCTTTAAGAGGTTAGGGTGCTAAAATTAGGAACAAGAATAAAATGTAAGGTTCTCACTAGGTCTAGTAGGTATTTGGTATAGTAGAGTAGAAGTCAGATGTCTGTGAAAGAAAATGTGGAATAATAGCTAGTTATGTAGTTTTAACAACAACAACAACAAAAAAAAAAATTAGAAAGCTTACAGAGAGAAATAATAAGCCGAGAAACTAAAATCTAAACCTTTCTATGGAAAATTTTACATAACAAAATGTTTATTTATTTTATTTATTTATTTTTTCCATTGATTTTTAGAGAGAGTCGAAGAGAAGGAGGAGGGAGAGAGAGAGAAACAGAGAGAGAGAGAAACATCGATATGAGAGAATCACATCAATTGGTTGCCTCCCGTACAGGTCCCTACCAGGGCTGGAGAACCTGCAACTGAAGAACATGCCATTGATTGGAAATGGAACCTGTGATCCTTCAGTCCATAGGCTGATACTCTAACCATTGAGCAAGACCAGCTATGGCTGTAACAAAATTTTTAGAACAAGTGTCATTGTATTAATGACACTGAATCTTCTTTTATTTTGGAAATTTAAAAATGTTTATTTTATTGTTGGCAGTATTAAAGATGTCCCAGAATTTCATCCCCCCATTTATGCCCCTCTTCCCAGCCCCACCCTACCCAGGCCTTCACTACACTGGTTATGCATATGTGTGTAGAAATCTTTGGTTAATCTCTTCTATCTCTCCATCCCTGCCCATTTGAGATATGTCAGTCTGTTCCATGTCTCCATGCCTCTGGACCTATTTTGTTCATGAGTTTATTATGTTCATTAGATTCCACTTAAAAGTTAGGTTGTGTGATATTTGTTTTTGACTGGCTTATTTCACTCAACATAATACTCTCCAGGTCTACCTATGCTGTCGCAAGGGAAATAAATCTTTATTTTTTTTTTACAGCTGCATAGTATTCCATTGTGAAAATATACCACAGCTTCTTTTTTTATCCACTCATTTATAGGTGGGCACTTGTGAAGTTTACAAATCTTAGTTATTGTAAATAATGTTGCTAAGAACATAGATGTACATATGTTCTTTGTGATTAGGGTTTCAGGCTTCTTAGGATATATTATTGGAAGTGAGATCACTGGGTCAAACAGCAATTCAATTTTTTAAATTTTTTGAGTAAATTCTATACTGTTTTCCACAGTGACTGCACCAGTCAGCATTCCCACCAGCAGTGCACTAGCATTCCCTTTTCTCCACATCCTGGCCAGCACTGGTTAGTTGTTGATTTATTGATGGCAACTACTCTGGTAGGTGTGAGGTAATATCTCATTGTAGTTTTAATTTGAATCTCTCTGAGGATAAGTGATGTTGAGCATTTTTTCACAAGTCTCTTAGTCATCTGTCTGTCTTCTTTGGAGAAGTGCTTATTCGGGTCCTGTGACCATTTTTAAAATTGGGTTATTTGTCTTCTTTTTATTGATCTGTATGAGTCCTTTATATATTTTGGAAATTAACCACTTATCAGATGTGTCACTGGAAAATACATTCTCCCATACAGTGGGTTCCCTTTTCACTTTTGATCATGGTTTTGTTTGCTGTGCAGAAGCTTTTCACAGATATTTTCTAAAAGAAATATTCCAAAAATTTATATGGAACTAAAAAAGAACCAGAATAGGCACAGCAATCTTGATAAAGAAGAACAAAGTTGGAAGGATCACGATACTGGGTGTTAAATTAGTCTACAAAGCCATTATAACAAAAACAGCCTGATATTGACAAAAGAACAGGAACAGAACAGAACAGAAGCTAACCTACATCATGATGGTCAATTAATATTTGACAAAGGAGGCAAGAGCATATCATGGAGTCGAGACAGTCTCTTCAGTGAATGATGTTGTGAAAATAGGACAGATACATGCAAAAAAGTGAAACTAGACCACCAATTATACCATATGTAAAAATAAACTCAAAATGTATCAAGGACTTAAATAAAATGTCATGAAACCGTATAATCCTAGAAGAAAACATAAGCAGCAAAATGTTCACTGATACATTTCCCAGGACAAGAGAAACAAAGGCAGAAATAAACAAATGGGAATACCTCAGACGCTGAATCTTCTTGGGGCCAGTATTTTTGTGTGAAAGTCTCAAGAAAACTAACCAGGGAAAACAGGTGTTTATTTAGCTTTATATTAAACTTTCATGTTGGCACTCACTTGCTCAAATACTACTCTGAAAGATCCGTGCTTCCTTTACAATAACATTTCTTTAATATGTGTTTGCAACTTCCACAAACCGGCCCACTGTCACATTTTCTTTTTCTTTTAAACAATGTATTAAAATGATGGTTGGCATTCAATATCATATTAGTTTTGGGTGTGAAGCACAGCGCAGTGGTTAGAGATTTATGTAACTTAGAAAGCGACCCCCTGATAAACTAGTAGCCACCTGGCACCACACATAATTATTACAATATCATTGAGAGTATTCCATATGCTGTTCTTTATGTACCAGTGGCTATATTGTAACTGGCCATTTGTAATTCTTTTTTAAAAAAAATATATTTTATTGATTTTTACAGAGACTAAGGAAGAGGGATAGAGAGCTAGAAATGTCGATGAGAGAGAAACATAGACCAGCTGCCTCTTGCACACCCCCTACCGGGGATGTGCCCGCAACCAAGGTACATGCCCTTGACCGGAATCAAACCCGGGGCCTTTCAGTCCGCAGATGAACGCTCTACTACTGAGCCAAACTGGTTTCGGCCATTTGTAATTCTTAATACCTTCACCTTTTTCACTCAGTTCCTTAACCCCCTCCCATCTGGCAACCATCAGTTTGTTCTCCATATGAGTTTGCTTCTGTTTTGTCTGTTTGCTTATTTTATTTTTTCAGGCTCCACATATAAGTGAAATCACATGGTATTTGTAGACTCATTTCAGATCTGAAGACACACAGACTGAAAACAAAAGGGACGGAAAAATATATTTTATGCAAATGATTTTTTAAAAAGCTGGGGTAGACAAAATAGACTTTAAAACAAAGGCTCTAATAAGATACAAAGAAGGAAAATTCCCATGTATTAGTCAAGTATGGAAGCAACGTAAATGTCAGTGGAATAACTCTTGGATAAAGAAGATATGGTGCATATATACAAGGTATATGATTCAGCCATTAGAAAATACAATTTTACCTTTTTGTAACAACATAGATGGACCTAGAGGGTATTATGCTAAGTGAAACAAGTCAACCAAAGTTATGTTTATTATTATTATTATTGTTTGTTAATAATCCTCACTCAAGGACAATTTCCCACTGATTTTAGAGAGAGTGGATGGGAGGGGGAGAAACAGAGAGAAACATTGATGTGAGAGAGACACATGGATTGATTGCCCCCACACACACCCTGACCAAGTCACGGGATTGAGCTTGCAACTGAGGTAAGTGCCCTTGACTGGAATCAAACTCGGGACCCTTCAGTCTGAGAGTCAATGTTCTATGCAGTGAGCGCTATGATATGTTTTTAATAACCATTTACATTTCCTCATTTCTGAGTCCTATATTCCAAGATGAACTCCCTAAATGCAGTTCAACCAACATTCATTCTACACCTTCCTTTCATACTATGCACCAAGCCCTCTTTCCTGCTTGTTTTATTTCTACTCATGTTTCAGATCCTATAACGTTGGGATGTCTTCCCTGATTATTCCAAGCTACAGTTATTACTGGTGGTGCTGGCGGCGAAACTGAACCTTGGTTCTTGCTTCAGCAAGAAAACAATTTGGAGCTAAGAACTCAAATTATGACAGAAAGTTTATTTAGAAAGTTACACAGGTGGTAGAAGTAATCCAGCGGGGTTGAGTAGGCTCAGAAAACAAGTTGCAGAGGCAAAAAGAAGGACACATGGAGCTGAGGAAACAGAAAGGTAAAGGTAATGTTTCTGAGGGGAAGGAGAGGGGAAGGGAAAGGAGAGGCACCTGCTCCTGAGAGGGAAGAGGTGGGTGCTTGCTGTATCCTGTGTCTTGATGGTTTTAAAGGCTGAGAATTTAGCGGTGGTCTTTTCCAAAGATCTCAATAGAATATTCAAGAACTTTATGGTCATGAGTCAAAATAAAATCCTATCCCCTGATTTTGTTCATCCTTGACTGTGGCTTTTGATTCCATTTCATTTATATCTTTGGCTTCTCTTTTCACTAGCTTATAATTTCCTGAGCACAGGTTTTTTAACTTCTTGGTTAAACTTCTTCCTACCATGTTTCCCCGAAAATAAGACATCCTCCGAAAATAATTCCTAGTACATGGAAAGATAAGACATCCCCTGAAAATAAGACCTAACGCAACTTTGGGAGAAAAAAACAATATAAGACACTGTCTTTTTTCGGGGAAACAGGGTAGGTATTTTTTTTTTTCTTTGATGCAACTGTAAATGGGATTGTTATATCAGTGACTCTTTCTGAAAGTTCATAACTGGTGTAGAAAAGTACAACCAATTTCTGAGTATTTATTTTGTGTCCTACTACTTTACTGAACCCATTTATCAGATCTAATGCTTTTTTTTTGGTAGAATCTTTAGGGTTTTCTATATATATAGTATCATGTCATCTTTAACTGATAACAGTTTTACCTCTTCCTTTTTAATTTAGATATCATTCTGCTTGTCTGATGCTGTGGCCAGGACTTCCAATACTATGTTGAAGAACAGTTATGAGAGTGAAAATCCCTGTCTCATTCTTGATCTTAAGGAAAATGCTTTTAGTTTTTCTCCATTGAATATGATATTAGCTGAGGGTTTGTCATATGTGGTCTTTATTTTGCTGAGGTATTTAGCCTTCTATTTCCACTTAGCTGAGTGTATTTATCACAAATGGGTATACTGGATTTTGTCAAATGCTTTAGTCTAATATATCAATATGATTATATAACTTTTATCCTTCAAATATTTTATATAATACTAGAGGCCCAGTGCACGAAATTTGTCCCTCATCCCAGCCTGCACCATCTCCAATCTGGGACATCCCTCTCACAATCCAGGACTGCTGGCTCCCAACTGTTTGCCTGTCTGCCTTCCTGATGCCCCAAACCACTCTGCCTGCCAGCCTGATCACCCCCTAACCACTTCCCTGCTAGCCTGATTGATACCTAACTGCTCCCCTGCCATCCTGTTTGCCCTTAACTGCCCTCCTTTGCAGGCTTGGTCCCTCTCAACTGCCCTCCCCTCCTGACCATCTTGTGGTGGTCATCTTGTGTCTACTTGGGGGCAAGATCTTTGACCACATGGGGGCAGCCATCTTGTGCATTGTAGTTATGGTCAATTTGCATATTAATCTTTTATTAGATAGGATGCTATGTTAAATCTTATCTTTTGTTGATTGAGAACTAGGAGGCTTTTGCTAGGCCTATGTTTTATTCAGTAATATATTTCAACAAAATCCATGGAACCCTAGTGTCCCACTTTCTAATTCTGATTAGAATTTCACATGTAAGCAGATTACAAAATCAGTATTAGATTTGCATTTTATTAATTTACTAGAGGTCTGGTGTATAAAATTCATGCACTTGGAGGGGGGAGTCCCTCAGTCATGTCTACTTCCTCACATAGTCTGAGAGCCCTTGGGGTATGTCCAACTTTGGGGTATTTCAACCTTGGGGTATTTTAACCTTGGGGTATGATGGCTTAGGCCTGCTGGCCATGGGAAGTGGGCCAAAGCCAGCAGTTGGACATCCTTAGCACTGCCATAGAGGCAGGAGAGGCTGTTGCCAGCAGTAAGCCTGGCTCAGGGCTTCTGATTGAGTGGTACTCCCCCTTCAGGAGCACACTGACCACCAGGGGGAAGCTCCTTCTTTGAGCATTTTCCCCCTGGTGGTCAGTGTGTGTCATAGTGACCGGTCATTCTGCCATTCAGTCAGTTTGCATATTAGCCCATTATGTTGGATTTGCTCCAATTTTATTATTAACTGTATTTATTCAGGTTGCTTTTTTTTTTAAATTGTATTTTAGAGAAAGAGATTGCAAAAATTTTTTATTTTAGAAATTAAGTGACCTTCAGAATAATCTAGAATATTGAAAAGGAAGTGCTTACTTTGACCTTTTAGGGGTTACCCAAATTAAAAAGTAAAGGAAACAATAGACAGAGTCCTGCAGATCCAGGTTACCAAGAGGGCTGCTGCTACTTTTGCTGCCAGTTCCATAATCCCACCACCATTTTCATGGTCAACTAGAGGCTCAGTGCATGAAATTTGTGCACTTGGGGGCGGGGGAGGGGAACCTCAGCCCAGTCTGTTCCCTCTCAAAGTCCAGAAGACCTGGGAGATGTCTGACTGATGGCATAAGCCTGCTTGCAGTTGAATGTCCTAAGAGCTGCCACCGAGGCAGGAGAGGCTCCTGCCACCACTGCTGTGCTCGACAGCTGTGAGCTGGGCTCAGGGTTTCTGGCTGTGCAGCATTCCCCCTTTGGGAGCACACTGACCACCAGGGGACAGCTCTTGCTTTGAGCATCTGCCCCCTGGTGGTCAGTGCATGTCATAGAGACCAGTTGTCCTGCTGTTCAGTCAATTTTCATATTAGCCTTTTATTAAGTAGGATAGATGCCCAGTGCATCTGTGGGGTCCAGCCTGTTTACTCTGATGGGGGCCAATCAGGATCAGGCTGGTGTGGGGAGGAGATGTGGGTGATTGGCTGCCGGCACCACCCTCGATTGCAGTGTTGGGGGCCGATAGGGGGCCAGGATGGCAGGAGCAGGTGGAAGCCAATCAGGGCCAGGATCAGGCTGGTTGGCTGCTACAGTGCACTTCAGAGCTACCAGTCCTTCTGGTCTTTCTGGTAGTTCTGTTGTTTGGTCGCTGGGCTTTTATTTATGTAGATAATTGTCACCAAGGGAAAATGCCAAGATGTAGACATTGTCATTACTGTACCTCACCTACTAGGATCAGGTCTACCAAAGACAACTGTTATGATTATGCTTTCCAGTAGCTATATCAGCATCAGAACAGGCATAACCTTTGCTTCACTGCTGCCTTCCAGATACAGATTGAGTTCAGGTGTCTGAGGGAATTTAAATCACATCCAGAATTTAGTAGCATTTAATGATTCTGAAAATGTAGGTTTTTGGTTTCCCAGCATTATAGTAAGACATGCATTATTCATGTATACAAACTATATTATCTGCCAATAATTATTGGCAATGCAATTTTAAAGGAATTACAGACATATAAGAAATGAATTGCATTATAAAATGTAAGGTTTACAGGTCCCTTAAAACATACATTTGAATTAAGGATAAACTACACAAAGCCATGTGACTTACTTGATCTTATCTTTTATCTGTGTCCCAAGATATTAATGAATTAGAATGTAAAGTTCATGAATAAAATATTGATAGATATTTACTTTTATGTAGGTTTAAAAAATTTTCCTTTCTAATGTTTTTTTATTATTATATTTAAGAGAATGATTTTTCTCTATATTAAGAAGTATCATACGATAGTAATTAAGATAATGTGTGTGTGTTTATTTTTGAAGTAAGAATGAAAGGTAGCTTATTGGAGGTAAAAAAAAAAATGTGTCTGAAAGGATTGTTTTACTTTGTGGAAGGTAAGATCTATTAGCATTTTGCTTTTTAGGACAGTGCTGCAGACGGACTTGAAATTCCTTCCAAGCCTGACTCACTGCTCCGGAAGTGAGTAGCTAATGAGATGAGTAAAAATTCTAGATCATCATCTCCAATAAACATTCACATGTTTGCCTCATGGTCAGCATATTAGCTTAGCTGTTTACGCATTGTAGAATCTCTGCTTCCTTGAGTTATTTATTTACCTAGTTGCTTGGGGTTTTTCCTGCTGTATGTCTCCATGGAAGAATCCACCCAGGCAGGACTCACCTTTTGCAGGCCCATGGAAGTTGATGTGCTCTCTGTAAGGTTACTCATTTGTTCTGAATCAGCTGTGGTGGAAGAGACAGCATACTGTATTTTCCATCTTAGCTTTAACAAGTTTCCCTATAATGCGGAACTTACTGTTACAGGATGGTAAGGAGCTAGGAGAATAGAGAACAGAGGCAGGAAAGCTAAAACAAGGCCGAACAGTGTGGTGAGCAATTTGCAGCCAGATTGTAAATAACAAACCATTATTTTCCCCAGCCAAGGATACTTGAGAGCAAATGGTGAAAAGCCTCCCTAACAAAAGAATGCAGCAAAGAAGGTAAGAATGAGAAAGGGGGGAGAGGGAGAGAAGAAGCAGTTTTACTCCCTAAGCAGAAAAGCCAGCAGTCTCATGGCTTGGCAACATAAGTTGACAGGTGCTTCCCATGAATTCTGGGACGGCCACAACACAGTAAAAAGGGACCTTGAGCATCAATCTGTACCAAACTATTCAGCAGAGGAATTGTGAGATCTATAGACAAGAGGGTATCTAATGCCTCAGACCCCCATCCAACTCATTTTTCAGATTAGCTGAGAGCCTGCGTAGGCTTCATAAGCCAGATGTATAGGTGTGTTTGCCTTGCTTCTTTTATAAAGATGCTTCTTTCATAAAGATGCATGCTGTAATTGCTTTATTAAACTGGCTTAATCACAACGCAATCAATGTCTCTCATACAGGGATGGGGTTGAGGACAGCCCTCTCTCACTGACTCAGGGGCTGTCCAGTAACACCTCTCTGGTGTCTGTACCTTTAACACTTACTATATAATTGTCTGGTTCATTAATAAACCAGGTGTCTAGTAACCATTTAGCTGTTGCATATATGTGCGATCAGTGAGAATGCAGAGTGTGATCCTGAATGTTTGGGCTGTATACAAACATTGCCTTCATTAAAAATACGTAGAGGATTTTACTTTTGTAAAAATTTTAATTATATACCAGAAACATCTTCCACTATAGATACATTGTCCATTCTTGAACCTCAGATGAGAAATGCTTTTACAGAAGCAGAATTAAATATTTCTAGCATTTTAATCAGAAAACAACTAGTGTGTTTTTTTTTAAAATATATTTTATTTATTTTGTACAGAGGTGAAGGGAGAGAGATAGAGAGTTAGAAACATCGATGAGAGAGTCATCGATCAGCTGCCTCTTGCACACCCCCTACTGGGGATATGCCTGCAACCAAGGTACATGCCCTTGACCGGAATCGAACCCGGGTCCCTTCAATCCCCAAGCCGACACTCTATCCATTGAGCCAAACCAGTTTCGGCCAGCAAATAACTAGCTTTAAGTTTAGGGACCACTCTATAAATGTAACAAGGCAGCGGATTTGTTGTAGGCGGCAGGAGCAGCATGAGGTGTTAGCCCAATGGGATCAGACCAAACCTGGGTTCAGCAAACTCAGTACGTGGGTTCTGGCCAGGAAAGAATTCAGAGCTAAGACTCAAAGTATGAGAAGACATTTATTTATAAAATCACAGAGATAGAAGAAGTAATATGCAGAAGAAATGGGCTTTAGAAACAAATTCCAGAGGTAAAGGAATGGCCTTGAAGCTTGGGAGTGAGGGAGGTAATGATAGAGCACCTGAGCTGGGGGGGTGGGGGGGGGAGGAGAAAAAAGGGGGGAAGAGAAAGGAAAGGGCAAGAGGATGCTCCCAGAGGGGATGTGCACTGGGTCCTCCTTTCTCAGAGTTTTAAGGGTGGAGATTTAGGGGAGGTCCCAGAAGAAGGCCTCAGTAGAATGAATATTCAGCTGTTTTCCAGCACGTACTTTCAGGGTTGTGTCTCCACTGATTGATTAGCAGGTACCAGGGCACGGGATCATTATTCAAAGCAGCTGGTCCTGAGGTCAGCTGTGGCTGGTTTTGTGGCTCTTCTGGGATCGGAGCTGAAATACAACCAAGGCCTCGATGTTATCTTATGGGAACCCTGGTCAGAGTACGCCCAATGCTCAAGGCCATTTCGCCATACTCGGGTACAAAAGCAAGGACATAGTGACTGCACTCTGTGTACTGCACGGACATACCTTTCTATAACCCAACTATTGATGTCACCATTTGGCAAGAAGCCTCTTTTGTCGAAGTTAGCATAAAGTATGTTACTCACCAGCCAATATGAGGCTGCTTTTACGTAGGGGACAGGGGGCTACTGTGTACAGAGGCTGCTTGATCTGGCTGCTTTTTTTTAAAATATATTTTATTGATTCTTTTACAGAGAGGAAAGGAGAGAAATGGAGAGCTAGAAACATCGATGAGAGAGAAACATCGACCAGCTGCCTCTTGCACACCCCCTACTGGGGATGTGCCCACAACCAACATACATGCCCTTGACCATAATTGAACCTGGGACCTTTCAGTCCGCAGACCGATGCTCTACCACTGAGCCAAACCGGCTTCGGCTGATCTGGCTGCTTTGTTAGCAATAGCTGCTATGGCTGCATGGCTAGCTTGTGAGATGACCCATCGGGTTTTAGTCCCAGTTATAGAAGAAAACTGGGAGCCAATACTCTCTCGACGAGAGACAGTAGGCAGCCATGTGTGCTGCCTTTCAGGTCTGTGTGAGGAATGGCCCAAACCCCCACTTTAGCAAAGTGGGGGCCTATTTACAGCAGAAGCCTGTAAGTACCAGCTCTCTGGCACAGGAATTACTAACCCTGTTAGGTCCTGCACATATTAGACCCTGTCTAAGGATAAGGCTCCTATGGAGGAGCTACTGCCTAGTCTGTTCTGAGAGGGTATACCGCCTCTCCTGGAGACCATATAGTCAAGTAGAGGGAACCCTACTACATGGACAGCTGTGACTATCTGTTTAGGTACTAAGGAACTATGTGACTCAATTTAGATACTAGACCAGTGGTCGACAAGCTACGGCCTTGAGTGTCCTAATGCCATTTCTTCAAAATAGACTTGCCTAAGCAGAAAACCGACTTCTGTGTATGGGCCATGACGTTTCTATCTCACGCTACGTGCAGTTTGTGGAAGAGCCACACTCAAGGGGCCAAAGAGCTGCATGTGGCTCGCGAGCCAAGGTTTGCCGACCACCGTACTAGGCAAACTAGCCCTTTGGCCATTAGAACAGACAGCTGGGCTGTCTTTACAGGCTTAACTATATTGTTGCCATGAAAGCACAAGCAACAGTGGCTAGTGGGCCATCACCCCCTGTGGGGACAGGAAATGTGTGCTCTGCATAGGGGTGGAGCCACCTAGCCTAAAGAGTAGGCTAGAGGAGTGTGTGTGGTGTGTGGAGGGATCCTCAGGCAATGCATGTCCAGGTAAGAGCAGCAGGTGAACTAATGCAACCCAAGGCCTTGCCCCTTAGTGGAGGGGGAAGAGACAGGGTAGACCTGGCCACAGTTCATCACAGGAGAAGGGCCTACATAGCCCTCTTATCCCTTTGGGAATGGGTATGATTATAAGTTATATTCACACCCCTTCATCCAGCTCTGGTGTTATAACCAGTGTCCTACAAGTGATGGACAGTTAGTATTTTCCACAGTGCTGTGGAGATAGTAAAGAAAATAATAAAAAATGAGGAGGGTGACTTACGTGTCGGCTGAGTTGACCTCTCCCAAGTGTGGCTTTGCTTTTGGAAAAAAATTAGAGCACATTCTCCCAGTGGAAATGTTGCTTGTTATTAAATTATCAACCTTTTGATTTTTTTGAGAAGAGTGTATTACATACAAAAGCAAATATATAAGGAGTAAAGATGAATCAGTGACCTTTTTAAGAAAAGTGAACCCTCTGTAACACACTAAGCTTTTATTTTGTAGGTTACAGAATACAGAAGTCTTTCAGAGCAATCGTTTTCCCTTCAAGCTTTTAAACTAAGGCGAGAAGTCAGTCACAATTAAATATTAAACATTTCATGAGGACATTTTATTGTAATGATGCACAAATGCTTTACTAAGGGTTACAGATAGCAAATGAAGCCATCCTCTCTGGGAACTTGGCAGTGAGAGAACATATAGGAGATAAAGCATCACTACCATGTTTCCCCGAAAATAAGACATCCTCTGAAAATAAGACCTACTTACAGGTTTCCTTCTGAGTGAAATATAAGGCATCCCCCGAAAATAAGGCCCTCCCTAGGCTAAACATGAGCGATTTGGTCCACTGATTCTGAAAGAAATGGAGTCACAAGAAATTCACCAGGAAATTCAGGAATTGGATTGTTATGATGATGTTCCAGAAGATGATGACATGATTGTCATTGAATAAATGAGTAAATTCTTGATACTGTAGGATTCATAGTTTGTCTGGTTTGTGTTGACAACTACCATACTACCGTACCACATACAGGTAATAACTTTCCTTTATTTTCATTTAACACATCCCCTGAAAATAAGACTTAGCGCATCTTTGGGAGCAAAAATTAATATAAGACACTGTCTTATTTTCGGGAAAACAGGGTACTACCTGGAATGCATTGCTGTTTCCATAAAACTTTCCTAAATTGACATTCTTCCAAATAAGAAAATGTCTAAAATGATGTAGTCAATAATCTTTTTTATAGGACCTAATAAGATATTTTATATTAATTGATATGATACTCTGATTAAAGATATTTGAAAGTTATTAGTATCACATTTTTTAAAGCAGTAACAACTGATATTATTGGTGGAGATTTTTTTATTTATTTTTGATCTTGGGAAAGACATTTTTTCTTTAACAAGTCAACAACTGTTTGAATATTAGTCAACCCTATTTTAGGAGTCTAAGATTTAGAACTACAGTTAGTCATTTTGGCCAATATACAGAAATATATTTTCACATATTATTTAAAGTTCAAAGAAGATTAAAAAAGCAAGAAAGTTTATATATATTTTTATTTCAAATATGAATACATAAGATATCACATTATATAGTTTTAAGCAGTACATCTTCAGAAGTTTAGTTGCTACAAATATTAAAAAACTGTATTTTTAATTGTTTAAATTAAATTTAGTTGGTTGTGTTAATTTTGCATAAAGCATAATTTTAATTCATTTTAATTAGAATTTTTATTTTCAGAGGGCTTAAATTAAAAAAAAAACACAATTTACAAAATTAAATATATATAAAAAATATACCTAGTTAAAGTTTGCAGGGTTATTTTCTTCTAAATTGGTAGTGTCTATCAAGGAAAAGTATCAGTAGCACTCCCTTAAATGATCTCCCTAGAAAAATAAAAAACAAAACAAAACTCTGATTTGTAATGCTTTCTATAACTGTTACTGCTTTGGCTGATTTCAAGCTACCAATGTCACTAGAAGAGGAGATACTGAACATGATTCAAAAGATGGGCTGAATAAATATGAATTCATACAAAAATAGATTGTGATATTTGAATAAAATCTCAAGAAATATCCTATGTAATAAACCCTAATATGCAAATCAACCAAACAGTGGAATGTCCAGTCCCTATGATGCTCACTGACCACCAGGGGGCAGATGCTCAATGCAGGAGCTTCCCCCTGATGGGGAGTGCACTCCCACAGGGGGAGCACCACTCAGCCAGAAGCCAGGCTTACAGTTGGGAAGTGCAGTAGTAGTGGTGGGAGCCTCTTCCATATCCGCAGCAGTGCTAAGGACTCCATTGGGGGAGGTCTGACTGCCAGCTTAGGCCTGCTCAATGTGGGGAGCAGGCCTAAGCAAGCTGTTGGTCATCCCCCAAGGGGTTCCAGGCTGAGAAAGGCTGAAGGCCAAACTGAGGGATCCCTCCCTCAGTGCACAAATCTCATGCATCAGACCTCTAGTATTTATATAAGAAAGAAAAACATTATTTATTGTAAAGCATTGGATTTTGCAAATAATATTCTTATATTTTAGCTAAAAGAAGATGCAATATGTATGTGCATATGTGTGTAATAATATTTATCTCTATTGCCAAGAAGTAAGAAAGGTTTGTGATTTTACTCAATTTACAAAATAGTAAACTAGTATGTCACTTTCATGGAAACTTGCAGAAGACACACTTTTCTTGAGTCAGACTCCAAGGACTTCATTCACAAAGTATACTAATATAGAAAACAGAATCTGCATCAAAAGATGTGTGTCAGTTTGCCTTGCCTAGGTCTCAGAGAGAGACAGAGATGGGTCCAGAGAACTGTGTTCATATGTAGGTGGTTACATGAAAGGAGAGGAAACTGAGCATATGGAACCCATATCTTTTATGGTGCCCTCTGGTCAGTTAGGAGGCATCATTTCTGTCTTCCAAGATAGTCTGAGACAAAGGGCAGTCAGTGCTTCTGTTCACAGCCTGACCAAAACTTACCTCACACATATATGATGTTCAACGCATGGCCCATCACAGACTTCATCACTATGATTAGGACCATTTTAATCAGTGAAATTACTAACAAAATTTTAAAAAATGTGGTGTACTAAGTGGACTGTGAAAAGTGCACATATTTACAGTATCACTCTTGAAACAAGAAGACAGAGTACCACCTTGTTTGACCTTCTCTGGGAAAATAGCCACTTGGTGACTCAAATGCTTAGCAATTGCACATGACCCCAAATGACCATATATTGTCTATGTTACAAATAAATTTTAGCATGAAGGTGGTATGTAAATATTGAATTGTCAAATTATGAAGATCAATTGCAGGTCACTGAAGTATAAGAAGAATGTAGATTGTGAAGAGAAGAAAATATTCTTCATTGAGTACAGTTTGATGTATTAATGCAAGAGTACTCAAATATTTGTATCCAGAATGTCCTAGTGAATTAGAAATGAAGGTGTTCAAAGTAAAAAATAAAATAAAAATAAGTGTGTTATCTGCTGAAAGATGTTTACAATATGTGGTTGGAAAAAAACAAGTGCATACATTTCTAGAATCCAAGGGAGATGGTGAGAGGAGATAGGTACCAGAATGTCCCTAGATGAAGAAGGGGGCAATCTGTATGAGATGGATATTTAAATAAATTTGAACTTATATTGTCTCCCAATACTAAGAGGGGCCTAAACAACAAAGGAAAATTTAGTAGCTAAATTTTGGTGAGATTTAAAGCTTATTAGAAAGAAAGCTTGAAAAAAATGTAAAATAATGAGACTGGAACCCCTAATTAATTAAGAACTATTAGTTTTAAAATATAGTATGTGTAAAAAATAGATTTATAGTTGTCAGTATGTGAAACAGAATTTATTCTTGTATTATTATTTATTATCATATTAATTTCCATATGAACAATTGTAAACCCACTTTAAATATATATATGCACACACACACACACACACACACACACGCAAGCACACACACATATATATGTGTGTGTGCGTGTGTGTGTGTGTGTGTGTGTGATTGGGATGAATTGGTCAAATTGATTGGGATGAATTGGTCAACATGAACATATAGGTTTCAGATGTGGGTTTCTATGTTACAAGATCTGTACATTGTAATGTGTGCTCACCACCCAGAGTCAAATCTTCTCCTGTTACCTTATATTAGGACCGCCTTCTTCCTTCACCTATAAACTCACCTTTTCCCGCCGTATATATCTTAACCCTTTCAATCTCTACCTACTCCAGGTTCTTCACACCTTCACAAAGGGATGGGCTCCATTGTGAGACTATTTCAATTTCCTTCTAATTTGAAGCCTTACCTCCACCCTTTTCCATTTCACACCATTTTTAATATTGAAATATTTCACATGCCATAAAATTCACCCACTAAAAATACACAACTCAGTGATTTTTAGAAAATTCATAAAGTTGGCCAACTATTATGACTTCCTAATTCCAGAGTGTTCTCACCACTCCAAGAAAAGAAACTCTGTATCCATTAACAGGCATTCTCTATTTCTTTTAACCTTCAGTTTCTGGCAAAGAATATTTTTTTATCTGTCTCTATGGATTAGCCTATTAGGACATTTTATATAAATGAAGTCATACACTATGTGGCTGTTCATGTCTGGCTTCTTTCAAGGTTCATTCATGTCATAGCATGTGACAGTAATTAAGCCATTTTTAGTGTTAAACAAAAATTCATTCCATGAATACATTACATGGGCGTCATGCATTCATCGTTTGATGGACATTGGGTTGTTTCTTGTTTTGGGTTGTTATGAATAAGTGATTCTGTGAACGTTAGTGTACAAGATATTTTTCGTTTGTGAACATAGATTTCTACTTTCTTGGATATATACTAAAGAAGAGAATTGCTGGATAATTTAGTAACTCTTATGTTTACGTTTTCGATAAACTTTTCCATCGTCAATTTACCAATGTTGTTAAATAGATAATAGAGAAAACTTAAGCAGCACATTTCACTCCATGGTGTTAATCTGCCTATGTCATGGAGGTAAGTTGGAGATTATTTTCCTGGCAAGTATAAGCTTTGTTTCATTCAAACTGCCACAAATCTGCAGAGAATACTACGGCTTTGATTTTATTAAGGGCTTGGTTTTGACAGCTCTACAGCAGTGAAAGAATCCTCCTTTCTGAAACCGATCGCTTTGGCCACTTATTGTTATATGAGGATAAAACTACGATCTGTACTTCACCAAATAGTTTACACCGACAAAATATTGCTGGATACAGGGGAATTATTAAATGGGGCAATTGTATGATTTTGCCATAAATATCTTGATGGAGAGAAATTTGCTTTTATGGATATATCCTGTTTTGGTCATTCAATTTATACTAACCTTTGTCACAGATTCTGAAATATTATTGCGGGGAGGGTACTTTTAATTCTCATTCATTTAGAACTTCTTGTCTGGTTTTGATATTGTATGTGCTACCTTATTTTTATTGTGAAACTTCACTATTTAAAACATTTTTGAACAATGCATGTGCTTCTTAGCATGTAAAAACTGCTGCAATATGTATTATCAACTATATAAGTCTCTTATTTAACAAATTATTATCATTTTAATTCTTACTTAAATGACCTCTGCCATTTGTGACAACATGTATAAACCTACAGGGTGTTATGCTAAGTGAAAAAGGTCAAACAGAGAAAGACAAATATCACATGATTTTACTTACATGTGGAATCTAGGAAAACAAAACAAACAAATAAAACCAAACAAACACAGACTCAAACAGAGGTCAAACTGATTTTTGCCAGAGGAGTGAAGGGTGGAAGGATGCATGAAAAGGTGAAGGGAATACAGTCTGTAATATTGTGATAGGTTTGCCAGGTGACAGATGATTGCTAGACTTAGTATTGTGGTCACATTGTAAGGCATATAAATGTTGAAGCACTATATTGTACACCTCACATAAATATATTATTAAATACAAACTACAGTTAAAATAAATTATTATTTAATAAATAAGCTATAGTTTTTATCATAAATGAGTATTAATTTTTTGTTTTGTTCTTTTTGAAATATCAAATAAAGAAATGTTTAAAACTTTTGTAATATTATCTATAAAAATGTAAAATGTTTATATTATCTAATTCCAGATTAAATAGGGAAAAAACCAATGTGAATATGTAATGATTAGGAGTCTGGTGCACAAAATTCATGCACAGAGTGGGGGTGGGCTCCCTCAGCCTGGCCTGCACCCTCTCCAAACTGGGACTTCTCAGGGAATGTCCAACTACCTCTCAGAATCTGGGATTACTGGCTCCTAACTGCTCGCCTGGCTATCTATCTGATCACCCCTAAACCCTCTGCTTGCCTTCCTGATTGCCCCTAACTGCTACCCTACCAGCCTGATCACCCCTAACTTCTCCCCTACTGGCCTTATTGCCCGTAACTGCTCTCCTGATGGCCTGAACACCCCTAATCGCCTCTGCCTTGCCCCGCACCCGTGACCCAGAATTCCCTCCTCCAGCCAGTCACAGGCAACTGGGGCAATGGCTTCCTTCCCTCTGGCCAGCCTCAGACATCCAGGACCCAGGCCAGCTTCACTCAGGCCAGCTGCAGTCACAGGAGATTATAGGCGGGTGGCTGTGTGTGAGCAGCAGATGGAGGAGCCCAGGACAGTGGGACAGGCAGCTTGTCCCTTTTCCATTCCTCTCTTGAGAGCTCATTTGTGCCTGACGGGTCCCCATCCTCTCTCTCCAGTGTTGAGTGTCTGAGCAGTTACAGCATGAGGGTGTAATGACTTTAGAGCTTGATGACCATTTGCATATCAACTCTTTATTGTGAGGGTGAGATGCCCATTAGTTCTTTATTGTCTAGGATTCTCAGTGATATGTAACAAATCTTTAATATAAGAGCAAAAAGGAAATTTTTCCATCTGTATCACCTGAATAATAAGCATTTTCTCCAGACAGCTGGGGTTGATTCCAGAACTGGTTGTTTCCAGCTTTCTTGCTTATGGAACCAACCTCAGTTGTTGACTCTTCTTGGTTCCTTTAGTACCACCTCTAACTGGGCATGTCTCTTCAGAGTCTGACTTCTCTTTGGCAATCTCTCTAAATTTTTTTCCCCCAGCCCTAAGGGGGAGATTTGATCTATGAGTTATTTCTATGATACTTCAGTATCTCCTTTTTGCTTTTACAACCCTCTAATTCTCTCGCAGCAATTAAAGTCTCTTAGGTGAAATAAATCCTTGCACAAGACAGTCTTCCTTATGTAGAAGTTTCCTATGCATTGCAAGCTATTGAGCTTTTTTTTTTTTTTTTTTTTTTTTTTTTTAAAAAGATATTTTAATTGATCTTTAGAAAGTGCGGAAGGGAGATGGAGAGTGATACCTCAATTGGCATGCCCACAAGAATTTTTAAAACATGCAATACCTGATTATTTAATCAGAGCACTGACCTCTTTCCCTTTAGATTGTCAAATAAAAAAAAATGACAACTGCCAACATAACAATAGGTGTCCGGGGTAAATGAATCAAAATTATACCTTTTCTCTTTTGTCAGCTTGGCATAAGACATAGTTTATGTGTGCCATGCAATGAAAAAGGTTGAAAATCGCTGTGTTATACCATGGAAGCCAAGAGAGGTAAAAAAAGATGTAAGTGATTGAAATATGTAGAATACTGCTGAAAAAATTAATAAGATGAAAGCTATTTTATTAGCAACCTAAAGGTTAATGCTACACATATGTTTAGTTGGGAGCTACTGGGCTAATAGGGTAGAATTAAAATTATAAGAAATTGAGGAATACAGCATATGCTGTAACAGTGACCAGCACAATGTTTATACTTTATTTCTATGGCCAGCCTCTCTGTGTATATGAAGTGGTTAGACATTTTAAATTAAAAAAAAATTATATTTCATAATCTGAATTGCTTTAGTAGACCCAGGGTAAATGAGTAGGAATAAAGATTCTCTTGACCATTATTTTCAATCAATGCTAGAAGTATCTTTTCTACAAAAAAAAAAAATCCTTAAATAAACAAAGAAAATGGAAATTTTTAAAAAGCAAAAATATATTATCAATATATTAAGAGGCTATAATGAAAAAGATATACATTTTAATGTTATATTAAATAATTTTATATTAAATAAATGTTATATTAAATAATGAGTAGTTTTAATATTATATTTTCAAAGTTAAAATCATCTGTGTGTGCATACTCATGATCAATATTTTTACTCTATGATACTGATATCACTAACTATTATAATAAAAAATTTACAGTACAGCTGAGACCGGTTTGGCTCAGTGGTAGAGCCTTGGTCTGCGGACTGAAAGGTCCCGGGTTCGATTCCGGTTGGGGGCATGTACATTGGTTGCGGGCACATCCCCCGTGGGGGATGTGCAGGAGGCAGCTGGTCGATGTTTCTCTCTCATCGACGGTTCTGGCTCTCTATCTCTCTCCCTTTCTCTCTGTAAAAAATCAATAAAAATATATTTTAAAAAAATTTACAGTACAAAATACAAATGTCAAGTCATTGACTAATTCACTTAAGTAAAATATTTCTTTTTTTTTTAAATATATTTTATTGATTTTTTTTTTAACAGAGAAGAAGGGAGAGGGAGAGTTAGAAACATCCATAAGAGAGAAACATTGATCAGCTGCCTCCTACACACCCCCTACTGGGGATGTGTCTGCAACCAAGGTACGTGTCCTTGACCGGAATTGAACCTAGGACCATTCAGTCTGCAGACTGACACTCTATCCACTGAGCCACACCGATTTCAGCAAGTGAAATATTTCTTGATACTAAGTACTGTCTCTAACAAGAATAAAGATAACATTTCAGTAGACATGCTCTAATAAACATCAGTGCAATTACCTACAAGAGTTTGCAAGTGTCTATGGTTAAATATGTGGATGCAAATTAAGTCAAATAATTTTAAAACTTAAGTTGCATTTTGAGACCGTTCATTAATATTTATATATAATTTAAATACTGTTACACTAAACCAAACATTGCCTGTTATTTTTTCCCCCTAAGAAATAATAAGGTTACTTAGAACTAAAAAACATCTTATATTTAGCACAGTCCAGATCATGACTCTACAATTTATTCTGGTAGCATAACACGGAAAGACTTAAATAATGACTGGGTTATAAATATAATTTTTCATGCATTTATATACTGAGGCCAACATCCTTTCTAATAAAAGTGTAATATGCAGATTGACCATCATTCCAACACACAATATGGCTGCCCCCATGTGATCAAAGATCTTGCCCCCTATGTGGACACAAGGTGGCCAGCAGTGGAGGGCAGTTAGAAGGGACCATGCCTGCAAGGTAGGACAGTTGTAGGTGGTCAGGCAAGTAGGTCAGGGCAGTTGAGAAGGACCAGGACTGCAAGGAAGGGCAGTTGAAGGCGATCAACCCTGCAGGGAGGGCAGTTAGGGGTGACCAGGCTGGCAGAAGAAGGAAGTTGGGGGCAAAAAGACTGGCAGAGGAGAAGATAGACATAAATCAGGCTGGCATGGGAGTGATTAGGTGGTGATCAGGCTGGAAGGCAGAGACAGTTAGGGGCAATCAGGAAGGCAGTCAGGCAAGCAGTTGGGAGCCAGCAGTCCTGGCTTGTGACAGGAATCCCAGATTAAAGAAAGTGCAGGCTGGGCTGAGGTACACCCCCCAACCCCATGCATGAATTTCATGTACCAGGCCTCTAGTTGTTACATAAAACATAACTAGACCAGTGTTTTTCAACCTTTTTTGGGCAAAGGCACACTTGTTTCATGAAAAAAATCACGAGGCACACCACCATTAGAAAATGTTAAAAAATTTAACTCTGTGCCTATATTGACTATATATAAAGTAATTCTCTTGAATAGGAATCAAATAAACACAAAGAAAGTATTTTATAATTACTTTATTATGAAATATTAAGTAAACAAAATAGTGAAAAATTATAAAATTCTTGTCTTGTCTGCACCTACGGCACACCAGGCAACATCTCGTGGCACACTAGTGTGCCGCGGAACAGCTGTTGAAAAACGCTGAACTAGACTATGCCTGCAAGGGAATTACTTATTTTTTTTATATTTATAGAAATTGATGATTATTTTTTATTGTATCATCACACAATGAAAATTATTTTATTCATTATAGAATGATTATAGTTTTTTTAATACATTTTTTAGGGACAGAATGAGGTTTTCATATTTTTTAATATATTTTTTGTCCAGTCTGAGCATAAATAAAAACAGGATTACTAGCAGATTATTCAGATGAAAATTACTATTTCTAGCTCTTCTGAACATGAATAGAAAAGTAAGTTTAGCCATGATTAAAGATACACTTTTCTAAAGTAGTAATGATTTTAGCTATCCAGGAGTTATATCAGCAATTGACTCATTTATATTGCTCTAATAATGTAAAAGAGTTTAAACTATATATCATTACCATATAATGGCTGAGTTTTTCTTCTCATTTAAAAATAGTGAATAATTGGGCATAAGAAGAGATCAGTCTTCCAGAATTTTTTTAAAGTAGTATGCAAATATCAAGATGTTTAATAAAAGATATGATCACTATTCCTGGAAATACATAATCTGAAAGAAATGTGTTTAATACATTATCATTTTAATATTAAATTAAATATTTATAAAATATATGAGAGGTTTTGGAAGGGATTATGCCTAACTTTATAAGTATATAACTTAGGTGGAAATTGGAGGGTATTTTTAAAAATAAAACTATAGGATATTTCCCGGATTATATTATGAACATCTTGTAAAAAGGCATATGAATAAAACTAACATTAAGAAATTAAATTATATGTTGCAAATAATTGGTGCTGGTGAAAATATATAGAAGTTGGGCTTTGGATGTTCAGAGAAATTTCCACCAAGTTGGGAAACTAGGCTGGTCTTTAAATAGAAGTGAGGTCAAGAGGAGAACAGCAGTTATTTCCAAAAATGTGTGGAAACATGCAATAGTGTGTCAAGAGTAGAGGTCAGAGAGGAATACAAATGCTTGAATGGAATGAAAAATATAAAAGAACAAAATGATGTGTGTCTAAATAGAAAGCAATTGTTCAGGCTCTGGGATATTGGGTTAAGAAACCTATACCTTTTGTCCAGTAGGTAGTAAGGTGTTAGTGCAAGTTGAAATCAGGTATGTGACATGATAGGAGAAGGTTTAGAAACATTAATCCAATGGTGGCTTAGGAAATAGATTATATTACTATTTACAATGAAAAAGAATTAAAATATAGATCCCTGTGGACTACGAACAGCTTGTGGAATGAACAAGATTAATGAATAAAATATAGAGTGTAATAGAGTAGGAACTCAACACTGAACAAGCCTACTAGCATTTTCATGCATGGGCTTGAACATTATATACTGAGAGGTTGTCACAGGAAATAGTTTCAGAAATTTTAAAATGAATAGACATTGCTTCAGGGGAATTTTTCTAGGAGAGTTGTCAAAATAAATAAGAAATTTATAATCACACAATGACAAAATATGTTTGTGTCCTTGGCACAGAGCTTGTACATAAACAATGAAATATCAACATGTATCTGTCAATCTTACCTAATAACTATTTCCATTAACTTGGATGACTACTCATACCTTAAGGTTATACATTCTTTGGAGGTTTAATTATATCACTATTCAATTATGATAAAAAAAATAAAATGTATGTTATCCTTCAGAGTCAAATAGCTGTAAATGTCAACCTTACATACAATATATGCTTTACCACAACTTACCAGGTTCTTATATTTTGTCATAGTGTATTTCTCTCTCTTTTTCTTCATATATATATAGTAAATATATATTAATATTGACATATTTAAAAATATCTTAGATATTATGCTATAGTAAATGGCTTTACCTCTCTCTAGTTAGAGATTCGGGGTTTGCAAATCCATTGTTTGCAAGACACCTGAAAGATGTAATTTTCATATCTTACCTTATGAATGCTTTTGAAAAACAAACTAGGTTCCTTTATTGTGCATAAACTATGAAGGAAATCATATGAAAATCAAATCTCCAGGTCTCAGCATTTAAAATTTATTTTCATTAATGTTCTCTCAATTTCTTAGCCCACTTAATTGTTTCCCAGTCAAGGTGCACATTTCATTATATTGTAATTAACTTCAGAATGCGCACTATTGACTAAATAAAAGTTTAAAATTGTAATGACTTTTACTTTTGCATCATCATCTTATTTGTATGTCTGTCACTCATAACTTTCAGAGTGCTGCAATTTTTATTGGGGTATATCTTTGTAGATGATAGAAATAGTTTTCTTTATTTAATTATTAAGTTACACTTGATGTTAATTAAATACTGATTGTCACATATTCATGAGGTATTTTATTTTTTGCTTATTTAAAAAAATAATCTGTTTAAATATGCTAAAACATTAGATGCACATCAGATTTTATTGCTAAAATCTCTTCATGTTAAATTGTTTTTGAATATTGATGCTTATTTGTCTACAAATTTTTAGTTTCTTAATCTTCTGTAAGCCAAAACTAATTCTTAGTTACCCAGGATAATGCGATGAAAAGTGGTATGGGCTTTCAGCAATGGACCTGAATCAGTTTTTACACGTAGTATTGAAATATTTAAAATAAAGTTTCAATTATTTAAACACTAAATAACAACTCAAAGAAATAACAACATCAAAGTTGGAAAACAGTCTCCTTCTTAGCACTTTGCTTTCCTATTCTGGATACCTCCATCTTGGCAAGCAAAGCTTCTGCTCAGAACATGAATTAGGAAAACAAGAGTATTATAACCTTAGGTGTATAAACTTTGGCCATTTATAGTCCACACATCCACAGTTATTAAAAAAAGGTTATTATTTTATATATAAAAATAGCTAAATTATGGAGTTATATTAAAAATAAATTAAGAAAATACAATGTCATTTAAATATCTAAAAAAAGGAATGATTATATGAAAAGTTTGTGGAGTCAGTGTCTGAGGTTATGCATTTCATATAAAGATCTCTGCTATTACGTTTGCCAACTGTGTTGCAATAGTATGTTATTATTTTATTTTCATAGACATAAAATCAACTTTGTTGGTTAGCTTTATAACTATATTTTGGATTATTTTTCTTGTTGAGTTAGGAATTGCTAAATAGAACTTAGCAAATTGAGATAATCAAACTTTATTAACTTTATGGATATGCTATCTTAATATTAGTTTAGTTGCATTTGGTCAGAAAAATCTCTCAGATGTCAATCTGAAAAAACAACAACAACTAATTTTCTTACTGTCCTTAAGGTTTATTTGAAACTATTGCAGACATGATTTCTTTTTTTAACTTTAAATATATGCAGTATATAAAAATACGTAGATTGACAGAACACTCACAGATGTACATTTTTTTTCTTTACTGGGATTTTCTGAATATGTTGCAGAAGGAAGAGAGGCATGATTTATCAGTTATATGCATAATGAAATAATCATATCACTAGTTTTATCTTGCATAAACTTAGTAAGTAGGAATTTTTCTTTCAGTATCATGGCTAGTCAATCTTTTCATGTTCCAACAAGATAGGCAATATTTTACTTTAGCATTACATTAAATCTTAGAAACTTGAAATAAGGACAAACATATTTTAACAAAAGTATACAGATTGTGTTTATAATCCCCACAGACTATTTACATGCTTCATATTAATTATGTTTACTAAATATTATCAGAAATATAAAATGTGCTATAAAACAATAACTATTCTAAACCCAGGACCTTTAAAATTAAAGATGTTTTAGCAGCCAAGCATAAGCAGTTGCTAATAGAAGCCCATATTCACATTTCTTCCTCAATTTTTTTAAATTTATATTTCTTTATTGATTTCAGAAAGTGAGGGAGAAGGAGAGAGAGATAGAAACATCAATGATGAGAGGGAATAATTGATTGGCTGCCTCCTGCATGCCTCCCACTTGGATGGAGCCCACAACCCAGGCATGTGCCCTTGGGACCCTTCAGTCCGCAGGCTGACCCTATATCCACTGAGACACGCCTGCCAGGGCTTCTTCCCCAATTTGTCACTCATCCCCAATGATATATATTTTTTGTAGGTCAATTTGTTTTTACTTTGACTGGATCACTAAGATTTACATAAAGAGGTACTTATTTTGTTTGTTTTTCTTCATGGAGACACACCTATATTAGTTTTTGCAATATATTCAACTTCTTTCCTATGGCCATTATTTTTCCATTTTATTTAATTCATTCCTAAAAGAGTTCAACACTAGACATGACTTGTTCATAATTAAGCTCCTGTGTGTTTTTTAAAGTTATGCAAAACCCTGAGTCATTTTTATACATAATGAGAAAGGTGTCCAAACATATGTGATTTTTGTATAGAGAGGCACATTTTTCTGTTATTCATCTGTCTCTGAATGTGAGTGGTTGCATGGGATAGAGAGAGAGGCACAGAAAAAGTATACGAGTTAAATTTTTAGGAGAGATGAAGTGAATATCTCATTTTCATAAGATATGGTTTTATTGTTCTTAGCATTTCAAGACAAAGCATATTTCACAATTCCTGGTAAATCACCAAAGGAAGAGACCATTTACTCAAAGACTATAATAAAAACTCTAAGAAATCCACTATTGCTTTATCCATTTATAATTCCCAGCAAATAGGACTTACATAATTTATAGGTCCAGTTAAAAAAAATGAAAATGCAGACCTCTTGAGCATAAGGCATTTTAAAATGCTTTAAAGTAAAATAATACAAACCTATTCATCCTTTTGGAGTATCTCTTTTTGACTTGGCACAAAGATTTTGTTTTGTTTTTGTTTTTAGTATTTTTGATTTCAGGGAGGAAGGGAGAAAGAGAAACATCAATGATGGGAGAGTATCATTTATCAGCTGCCTTCTGCCTACTGGGGATCTAGCCCACAACTCAGGCATGTGCCTCCACCTGGATTTAAACTATGACCTCCTGTTCATGAGTCAAAAATATCAAACACTGAGCAACGCTGGGCAAACATCTCATTGTTTGTTTGTTTTTTAATTTGTTATTTAATGTTCTTATAAATAAGAATAATATTAGCATATGTTTTTTGTTCATTTTTATATCATGCCAGTTTTAAATGTTCATACAAGAGCATCAAACTTATCTGCAGAGTCACTGAAATTACACAACTTTTATTTTGTTTCTTAAAATACAAACAACAAAATGTCTCATTTACTGATATGTGCACATTCTACCAACACAGTGTAACTTTGGCTTAATGGGAAATCAAGAGGAACAAGAAGGAAAAATAACATGTTATCCTGTCTTTTTCTGTCCTTCCATGGCAATGTTTTGGTTGGTGTGAGGAGATACATGAGTAAGAAAATCTATGATAGCTTCTCTTGGAGGGTTGTTCTTCTTCATTTGAATCAACTTTTGGTTCTAACAGAAAACATGCCTCTGGGAGGGCTACTGGGGTCCCATTTAGTCACTGAGAGCATGCGTATTTTGTACTGAGTTGGTTCCTTACTAAACTTCTGTGCATTGTGGGTCCCCTAGAGCTGGTGTTCCTGGAGCATCACCAAAGCTATATGCAAACAGGTTGACAAAGAACATTAGATGCAAATAATGTACATATATTTTTTACCCCGTGGATTTCACTTACAAATCACAAGTAAAAAAAAAAAAAAAAAAAAAAAAGAAAAAAAAAAAAAAAAAAAAAAAAGCAAGCACAAAACTATAACAATCCCAAGGTAGTGCAGAAAGGCATTGGGGTCTTCAAACTACGGCCCGCGGGCCACATGCAGCCCCCAGGGGAGTCTGATCCTGCCCGCCAGGTTTTTTGGGCAGTGAGCGCAGCCAAGGTGTTACAGTAGGAATTAGTAGTTCATATAGTCCGGCCCTCCAGCTCTCTGAGGGACCGTGATCTGGCCCCCACTTTAAAAAGTTTGAGGACCCCTGCCAAGCATAGGCCCTTTGCCATTGCACTAGCACAAAGCCAGCCCCGACTAGTAAACATGTACTGTCTTTTACTCTTATGTCAGATCATTTGCTTTCATGAGCCCACATATTCTCCATTCTTGGGAAGTGCCTTTTCTAGAATTTGTTTTATTCTGTTATTATAAGATCACAATAGTTGTGGTTATTAAGATGCCATTTGTGTAGGCAAAAAGAGCTTTAGATATCATAATTCAATACACTGATTTTATCTATTTCCACTATTTTTTGTTATGACATTCATCTCCATCACTCTCCTTGCCAAGTGCTGTTGGGTGCAGAACTTCTTTTGATTCTCAAAAAATGAGCTTTTTATTTTCCTTTAAGATAAGGAAAATAGTTGTCTGACTGCAAAATCTAAAGAAAAAGATTTTCTTTCTACATATACTATTTGAAAAATGAACAATATTTTCAGTCTGTCCTATAACTTGAACCACAGTATAATAAGACAGAAACTGTGAAGTCTTTTTATTTTTTAAAAATATATATTTTATTGATTTTTTACAGAGAGGAAGGGAGAGAGATAGAGAGCTAGAAACGTCGACGAAAGAGAAACATCGACCAGCTGCCTCTTGCACACCCCCCACCGGGGATGTGCCCGCAACCAATGTACATGCCCTTGACCAGAATCAAACCTGGGACCTTTCAGTCCGAAGATCCACGCTCTACTGCTGAGCCAAACCGGTTTCGGCAGAAACTAAGTCTTTTTAGATTTCTGTTATTTAGCAGAAACAGGTAGGGGGTGTGCAAGAGGCAGCTGGTTGATGTTTCTAGCTCTCTATCTCTCTCCCTTCCTCTCTGTAAGAAAATCAATAAAAAATAAAATAAAATAGATTTCTGTTATTTAACTGGCTCATTCCTATTGCCATCACATGCCCCCTCCACCCAACTGGTAGATCTGTTTAAGATGCTATGCCAGTTAAGATTCAATGAATGCCTTTTCATCTTCAGTATTTCATTGACAGATTTAACTGATATTCTTTTCCTTCACCGTTTTATAGCTTTAATTATTTCTTTACTAGGTTTTTTAAGTCTTGTTTGAATATAGGTTGTTTTTTTTTTTTAAAGTTCTTTGTTGTTGTTGTTTTTTTAAGGGGGGGGGGCTTGTATTTTTGTATTTATAATATATTTTCTGACAGTTTTCCTGAAACCAAAATGTGAAAAATGAAAATTTTTGTAAAGCCAAGTAACTTTGGGCTTGTTTCCTAACATTGCAGAGAATCACTGAAGCTTTGTCTCTGAGGAAAATGTATTGGCAGCTATCTTTTTTGCATTAGAAAACAAAGTCTATACATATTCAGACTCAGACTTTCAGATTCAATATCTTATAAGGGAATTTTAAGCAGCACTCATTCTTCAAAGATTTTCCATTCAGTGACCCTACGATGTCTCCTGTTGTAAAGGTGCATTGTGATCTAATTAACTCACGAGGATTAAATGAATAGGAGCCACATAATTTGAGTTTCACAAAATGAATTCATTTAAATGTGTAAATGGAAATTATGAATACTCATTATATCAAGACTTTATCACTGATTTTAGTTTAGATATGATTTAAAATATAATAGAAATTTAATATTTATCCAGACACTATTTTTATTGTAAAAATGCAACTACAGACTCCAGTGATACAGTCTTTAGGGATTTACCAGTTCAGTGGGAAACATGTTATGCTAAAAATACATTTAGATTTGCTTTTTACAGTTATATTATTTTCTTTTAAACCTCTGTGTCTTAGCTTCTTTGCTAACCGGTAGCTTCTTTACTGCCTTATAATTTGAATTGTAATTGGTTATGTCTAGCCTCAATCTATGATGATTTTAATTTTTATTTCTTTATAATAAAGTAACTAAAATCCATATTTCTAATAGATGTAAGGTTATATGTTAGTGGTTCTTTGAACATATGCAAAAGTGTATGTGCAGTATGACTTGAAAATAACAAGTTTAACATTATTTCTGGAGTTTATCTTAAAAATAATCATACTCTGTTTAGATAACACATTTCATCTTAACACAATACAAATATGAGTAATAATATACTCATATTAGTAGGTAGTCCATATTTATTTGTAGATATGAAGAAATTTAGAGAATTGTAATTATGAGAATTATTAAATTTACTTATTTATAGGTCATATCTCTTCCTTTCAAAATTAACACATCAACTTAAATTTATAAACTATTAGATTTTGAAAAATTCTAGATTTTGGAACAAAAGACATTAAAAAATGCACCAAGGTTCTATGAAAGTAGTTTCACTAACTTGGTTTTATAAATTTATAAACAATTTTGGTATATATTTAACTGGAGTTGGGAATTAAATATGCTGATTTCAATATAATGCATTAATATTGTATTAAATGACATTCACAAATATAATCACCTCACAAGTAGAATAGCTTTATTTATGCTTTAGATAAAGCTTAGCTTCATTTTCATTTCTTTTCTCAAAATTGTAGGCACCACATTGCTATTATATTTTTTATCCTATATAATAAAACCCTAATATGCAAATTGACCAAATGGTGGAACGACCAGTCACTATGATGAGCACTGACCACCAGGGGGCAGATGCTCAATGCAGGAGCTGATCCCTGGTAGTCAGTGTCCTTCCATAGGAGGAGTGCCACTCAGCCAGAAGCCAGGCTAATGGCTGGTGAGCGCAGCAGCGGTGTTAGCAGCCTCTGCAGCAAGGCCCTCTCGGGGGATGTCCCACTGCCCTGGGGAGCGAGCCTAAGCCGGCAGGCAGACATCCCCCAAGGGGTCCCAGACTGGGAGAGCGTGCAGGCTGGGCTGAGGGACCCACCTCCCCAGCGCAGGAATGTGGTGAACAAGGCCTCTAGTATTATACTGTTGTAATGAGCTGAAACAAACATCAACCTTTGTTAAAGACCAAAATATTTACTGGCCCAATTTTGAATGTATAGTTTTCTTTTTGTTCCTTTGTTTACATTCTCTCAGACCTTAACTAGTTCATTTTGAATTTGAATAGGTATTTTGAGAACTCACTTCTCTATCTTACTATTCATTGTTATTATTTGAAGTAATAAATGCTTATATAGAAAATATAATAAGCATCTTTTAAAGCATGGAGGCTGGTAATTAACCTAGTTTCTGTTAGTGACCAGCACTTGGTCTAGTCATTCTATTGTGATACAAAGAATTAGGTTTTATTATGATACAAAGCCACAGTTTTGAGATAGTGGTAAAGAAGAATAAGCCATGATGACAGGGTAATTTTGAATCCTGTTTTTTTTTTTTTTTTTTTTAAAAATCAAGTATTTAACAAAGCTGAATGACTACTATGTCCCAGATATAATAAGTACTTGGCTTTTAATATTTAATAATGAACCAAAATGTCCCTTACTTCAGGGAATGGCTAATAAAGTAGAAGAGACAAACAAAAAAACAGAAAATATCGATAGATAAATTAAAAATAATAAGTTAAGACTGACTGAATTTTCTACTAGAGCTTGATAAACCATAGGCAATTAAGAATGCTTCTGAGTGCATAAACTATGCCTAATAATTTTCTCCAGGTTGAAAATTACACTTCTTTGGAAATGCCACTGTATTTTCAAAACCACCAACTATTATAAATCATTTTAAATGATGCCTTAGTTTTCTTACAATAAAGGGCCATATGAGGAAATTCATTTTAAAGTCAGAGAAATAAGGATGGTTAAAAATTATTCTTAAATTATTTAGCTATGCTTAATACCAAATCTGATTCAGCAAACAGAAGGCAAAATAATCTCAGTTCAGCAAACTTGCTCCTACTATAACTTTTACAAATCTGGGTGAGGTAAAATTAAAGTGCTTGAATAGATGCCAAGGTCACATTCAGAGACGTCAAGTGTTTGATGTCTAGCATTGAACATTGGTAGAACTTTGATTGCCACCAATTTTCTTTGCTTATGACATCTGCTTCCTATGGAATGGAAAGTGGGGACAGATGCGGAAATAAAGTGCAGGACATATATTACTTGTGACAATCAGTGTTCCTGGGGTTTGCAAACAACAATCTTTAAAAGTCAGCAATGATCCTAGGTGATAACTGAATCTGTTTAAACACATAACTTGATAAAATGAAACTAAGGCAAACAAAAAACCCTTGGTGCAGTTCAGACATAGCCTTTTAAGATTTCAAATGAAAAGACATGGAAAGTTTGTCAATGCTTAAAGTTTAAATCGTAATTAATTCTTTAGTATTTACAATTTCACATTTTTTTCAAATAAAATGGTGTGATTTAATGAAAAAAAGGGAAAAAGAAATTTATTAGTTAATGTGTAATAACTATTAACGTTTCTTAACATAAAAGATAAGACAAAAGTTAATTCTATAAATGATCACTACTAAAGTTTTGAAGGTTTGGATCAAGATACCTATTGATCTTTAAGAATGCAGACTTTGCAGTGGGGTAGATGTGTTAGACTCATGCTGGTATGGTGATAATAAGGCAGCCTTAGCAGGGCTCTCCACTTAGCAGTTTTTTACTTTAATTATATATTTATATATATATATATATATATATATATATATATATATATATATATATATATATATATAACAGGGACCCGGTGCACATAATTTGTGCACTGAGGGGGGGATACAGGAGCCCTCAGGGGATGTCCTACTGATGGCTTAGACCCACTCCTCAAGGAAAGGGCCTAAGGTGCAGTCTGGTCTCCCCCTGTGGGAGGTGACCAGGGTGATGAGGGAAAGGCGACACCTAGCATCACTCTACTGCTGCTGCCACTGCCAGCTGCTGTAGCCGCCAAGAAATTTTTATGAACAAGGACTTCAGTCCCTTCATCATGAAAAAATGTCTGTGTCCACTCTGGGCCTGCTCAAGCTTTGCCACGGCAGCTCAGCCAGGCCCATCCAACAGCACCTGCCTGTGCGTGCCTCCATCAGGAGCAGCCTCTGCCTCTGAGGCAGTGTGATGTTAGCACTGGGCAGGCCTGCACACACATCTGCTGAGGTGGAAGTCACTCCTCTCCATTCCCACCCACCAGCTCCTGTGCCCACACAACCTTTTGACCGGTTGTGACTGGGGCACCGTTAGGACCAATTAGCATCTTACCTCTCTCTCTCTCTCTCTCTCTCTCTCTCTCTCTCTCTCTCTATATATATATATATATATATATATATATATATATATATATATATATAATAAAATATGAAATTTTATATATATATATAAATATAAAATTTCATATTTTATTATTTGTCTATATATATAAAAGCATAAGCGACCATCCAACCAGCCAGTAGCTATGACACGCACTGATCACCAAGGGTCAGATGCTCAATGCAGAAGCTGCCAAGCTGCGGTCACTTGGCAGCGGCAGTTCTCAGGTGACACACCTGGAATAAGAGAGAAGAGAGCCCAATTTCAGGGTGCATCACCCTAGAACTTCCCTCTCATACAATATGGGACTCCTCAATTTTATTTGCATTCAGGTAGATGGGTTGTTAAAGAGCAAGTTTCAGCTCAATCCCCACAAGCCAGGCTGAGGGACCCACCTGCTGGGGGAAACCCCCTCTCACTCCACAAATGCCCTTCGAGCCATGGCGCAGACCCAGGTGTGGCCTGCTGGAGAGGGACCATGGGAGGTTGGCTCCAGGGTCTGTCCAGCCTGTCTTGCCCAGTCCCCCATCTGCCCACTGTCCATCCTCTAGTTAATTTCCTTTCAATGTACACGAATCTGTGCATGGGGGTAACAGTTTAATTATAATTTACATCCAATTTTATTTTCTATTAGTTTCAGACATACTGCACAGTGGTTAGATAATAACATACTTTATAATATTATTTACAGTACTGTATTCTCTATACTGAAATTTATATTCTGTAACTATCAATTGGTACTTCTTAAATCCTTCACCTTTTTCACCCAGCCTCCTAACTTTCCTCTCCTCTGGTACTCATCAGTGTGTTCTCTATATTTATGAGTCTGTTTTTATTTTGTTTATTTATTTTATTCCTTAGATTCCACATGGTATTTTAGCCTCCTAATGTGTGAGCAGAGACTCTAAAAGGTTGTTGTTGAGTGAGATGAGAAAATGTTTATAAAGAACTTTGTAATGAGATACATCTATACTAAGGAAAGGGTAATATTCTAATTAGACTAAACATCTTTCAGACATCCATCTAAAAGTCCTTCTGAACAAAGCCAATGTGGTGGGGAAAGAGGCAGAGGTGGGGGCTGAGGCAGAGGGTTAGAGGCAACCAGGCTGGCAGGAGAGAGCAGTTAGGTTCGACCAGGCTGCCAGGGGAAAGAATTTAGGGGCAATGAGGCTAGCAGGGGAGGGCATTTAGGGGCAAGCAGGCTGACAGGGGAAGGCAGTTAGGGGTGACTAAGGCAGCAGGGAAGGGCAGTTAGGGGTGGCCACGCCAACAGAGGAACAGTTAGGGGTGATCAGGCAGGCAGGCAGGTGAGCAATTAGGAGTCAGCATTCCTAGCTTGCGAGAGGGATGACTGGCAATTGGACATCCCCCAAGGGGTCCTGGGTTGGAGAGGGTGCAGGCCGAGCTGAAGGAACCCCCGCATGCACATTATAAAGATAGTAAAGACCCAATATATGGAATCCATGCACAGGTGGGGTCCTTAGGTCTGGCTGGCGATCAGGGCCAATTGGGGACAGACGATCAGGGCTGAGCTGGAGAGGAGGCTGGGCGCAGAAGGAATGGACGCCGGACACTGATGCTGCTATCTTGGCGTCCCACCACCATGCAGTTCCCTGCCTCCCCCTGCTTTCCTTTGCCACCGCACCACCAACACGGTCGGGGGACAGTGGGCTGATCAGGGTCTGATGGCCAAGGGGAGGGACAGGGCATGGGAGTTTGGCCACCACCCCTGAGGAGGGAGCTGGCCCTCGGCACCCCTGGGAAAGAGGCCGTGTCTTCTGCCACCTACCCCCAGTTCCCCTTTCCAACCCAGGAGCCAGGGGGAGGGACCCTGGGAGGTTGGCCAGCCTGGAGAGGTTGGCTTTGGTAGTGCACTAACCACCGGGGGCAGCTCCTGCTTTGAGCATCTGCTCCCTGGTGATGAATGCACATCATAGTGACCGGTCATTCTGGTCACTCAGGCTTATATATATATATATAGATAACTGGCACAGAATAGGTGTTCAATAAGTGTTTACTGAAGAAGGAATCAATATACTATTTTTAGAAATAATAAGGAAGATACTTTCAGTATGATAATGAATGTAAACTCTATTATCTAATATTAACTATTAGCATTTTCTGATAACTAAGAAAACTTAGTATTGTGCACTGTCCTGGAACTATGACTATGTATACCAATGTTTTGATCTATAAATTGCACTAGTGCAGATTTTTAATGAGAGACTACCTCACAGATACTATTTTAATATGTTATTTAGATACTTTTGACAATGGCCTTTTTTTCTATTTTGGAAATACTTCTAACACAATTTTTATCCTCCCTGCAGATGTAGCATATGTTGAGCATTTTTCTTAATAACACCCCACCCCCAACCCAGAGTTTGATCAAAGTAAATTGGGAAATGATTGCTGCACTTCATCAGTTGTAATTTCCTTTACGTAAATTGTCCTTGCTCCAGTGCATCTCATTGCATGGCAATTCGTAACACATTCAGGCATTCAATATTAACATATTTACCCTGCAAAGCACAGAATCAGGGTGAGCCTCCCAACATTAGAGACACATGTTATTTTGTCAAATGACAGTGATACAAAGTAGAATGCAATAAGGGCCCTAATAAAGATAAAATCTTTCTGAAAATTTATTGAATAACTGCCATGTGTCAGGCATTTGGTTAGATTTTTAACATACACAGTCTCAGTCTTATTTGATTTCCCCTAAACATTTTTAAATTGACATGGATATTACCATTTAACAGATGGCAAAAAATTTTTTTGAAGTTAGTAAAAGACAAAATACTCCTTAGTGTTATACCTCAATATCCCTTACTTCAGATATACCTCAGTTACTTACTATCCATAGAATACCTTAAAATATACACGTTCTCCCTCCTGCCCCATACCTACTGTCAGACTTGGATTTTAGTACTTTATTTTTATTTTTTTCAAATGCACTATTCCTAGTTACCTCTCTGCCTCTGGTTTTAAATAGCTCCCCTCTCCTTTCTTCATATGAGTCAGGTCTGCTCAAGTTACTTTGCATAAGCTCTTCAGGGATTCCTATTATGTGAGGATGAAGAGAAAGCCCCTTTGCATACACTAAGCCCTCTTTGAGCTGCCTCCTCCTGTTCCACCCCACTTCTCTCCTGCAGCTCCACCCTGGAAACGTGATGCTCCCTCCTTACAAAATGATTTGTGGTTTGGGATTGTGCACAATCATGTCTCTGAGAACTTTCCCCCTCAGTTGGATTTCTATATTCATTCAGATCCAAGTCAAGCATGCCAGACTGAAATTGTTAGGTTATTCCTGAACTTGTAGATACCATATATCATAAAGGCCCCCAAAATATGGTTAAGATTTTTTCCAGAACATGTCTTGGAAAAAAGGAATCATCTCACAATTTGAATTTCTTATATTACAGGATTCCTTTCCAGTTTCCTATGTAATCAATTGCTATTTAAAAAACAAAACAAAACAAAAACCTTTTTTTTTTCCTGAGGAAAATACATGTCTTTGAAATGACCTTAATCATTTCTAACTTTAGGTGTTTTTATAGGTACCTAAATAGACTTGTTTTTAAAAGTTGCTTTATGATTAATTAGTAATCATTCATAAATTTAGGACTTCACAACTATCAGGATTGTATACTAACAAAAATGACCCAATTAAAAACTACTTTTGAAAAGTCATGCATAAAAGTCTTATTCATGGAAAACATATATCTCAAGAATCTGGAAAAAAAAAAAAAGAAAAAAAAAAAAAGCAAGAGAGAAAACAGTCCTTTTAATTTGATGGCTTGGAATATATTTTCCAGTGACAGCATTATACAGGATTTTTGAAATGCTGTATTTCAGGAAGAAGGCAAAAGTGAATATGATGTGCTTTAGAAAACTGGGTTAGATGATTCATAAAGTGGCTGCCATGATGACTAGACCGTAATGTCTAGGATTCACATGAAAGGCTTAAGAAAATTGCTTTATAAAATATAAATATAAAAAACTCATAACTTTATGTTAATATCTCATTTTGTATAGTGTTATTTTAAATGTGGTCTCACAATAAATGAAATAATAGTATGTATTAGAAGTGTGCACTTAGGTCCTTTTTATTCAGGATAGGCAAAAATATTATTGTTGCCTTTCTTATATAAAAATAGAAAACTATCTTCTTGTCTGTCATTTTGGGGGACTTATTATGATTCTTTTTTAAAAAAATATATTTTATTGACTTCAGAGAGAAGAAGGAGAGGAAGAAAAAGATAGAAAAGAGATCGAAACATCAAAGATGAGAAAGAATCATTGACAATGGTGTGCCTCCTGCACACCCCACATTGGGGATTGAACCCACATTCAGGGCATGTACCCTGACAGGGAATCAAGCCATAACCTCCTGGTTCATAGATTGACACTCAACCACTGAGCCACAACATCTGGGCTTATTATGGCTCTTGTGCTTTGTTACTTCTTTATTGGTCTCTTTGTCTCTTTTCATTAATATGCTACTAATCCCTTGATGAACAGAGCTGCATAAGGGAAGTTTGTCTTGTCAATAAATGGTGTTATCACCAGTCTTGAAGAGCTCTGAGTTCAGAGTGGGTACCTAATAAATAACGATGGAATAGATTACCAAATTACTGTCTACTCAGCCATTTCCTAGGGTTTGATATGCAGTAAACAACTAGTTTATTTTTCAAGTGGGAATCCATTATTGTAATGAATGCTGAATAAATGAATATCACACAGTGGTTGAGTAGAGGAAGTCTGAATCAAATCCAGATTTGTCTTATGCTAAATCTCACAGTATTTCCATTGCCTCTGGGAAACAGAGAATGGGTAGATTATTTCCATCTTTGGGGGGGAGGGAGGGTAGCTTGATATGGAAAACATCAGGGATTTAATAAGGCTGAACTGAAATTTTCCAGTTTCTCAACAGTGACTTACTAATATACTACATTTTATTTACCAGCCAAATTTTAGGTCAATGGCTCCTAGCTGAGTGGGCATTTCACCAGCAAATGCTACTCTCTAGGTAGAAGTTGACATTAAATGCTTTTGGCTGAATGACTATTCCTTACACTTTCATGCAGAATCCACAGAAGCCTTATTAAATCAGAAAGTATTTATCCTCCTTATTTAGCCATAATAAAAGGTCTTTATGTAAATAACTTCATTAAAGCATCCATTTTCTTCAGCCACTCTTCTGTAGCTCAGCCAGCCAGACTACTAAATTGCTGACACTGAAACACTGACACAGCCCTGTTCTATCCCTTTGGAAATAGGATGCCTTGATTAGACCCAGGTATCCAGTGTCAACTCTATTAAGGCTCACAACAGCCTGAATACAGTCTATTTGATTCTGAGAACCAAAAAATCCCACACTCTTTGTGTGCTGGAGACAAGTCAAAAGAAAGATCTTTGCTGAGTCATTATATTAAATCTTGATAACTTAAACGAAATCTAATCATTGTTTCCTAAAAGTGTTTTAAACTTACAATGCCCTACTTTTTGTTCATGTGTCCATGGGCTCACAATTCTTCTTCTTTAAAATTGAATTCTCTTTGAAGTTTAAAACCTATAGAGATGTCTCCTTCCTTTGAATTCAGAACATTGTGTTTGGGTCTGAGAATACAATCATGCAGTGCCAAACCATTGCCTCCCATTTTTAATAACTTCCACATAGAACAAAGTACAACAGGATAACATCACTTCTGCTTACTGAGGAATTGGTAAACGAGTCTTTATCTGAGTTAATAGTGCTTGTCAGATGTCTTGCATTACACTACTGTGTGTGTGTGTGTGTGTGTGTGTGTGTGTGTGTGTGTGTGTTGGATGTAAGCAGTTGATGCATTGAAAAAAAATGCCCTCTGATGAATCTCAGAGGAAGGGTGGGGTGGGTGGGAAGAGATTAATTGAAGAGTTTATATGCATAGATGCATAAACCAAAGGCCCAAACAATAATGTGATGAAGTCCTGGGGTGAAGGGTGGGGATAGATTAAAAGAGGTAAAAGGGGGGAAAACAGGAGACATCCATGATAATTTTAACAATAAAGATGTTTTTTAAAAAGACCTCTGAATTTTATTTAAATTTATACTAATTATCATAAAGGGGCCTGCCAACTTTCTCTGTTTCACAGTCTCATTCTTTCTCTTTGAAAAATACCGTATTTCCTATTCCTACAAAAGCCTTTATCTTGCTTACTAGAGTCACCTTGTGATGCCAGGGACTCAGAGAAAGTCTCAGTCTCAGAGTTCTTGGCACTTTATATACCCTACTTTCTTTAATTAGACTGCTGTTTAGTCAAGTGACTTACAGTTTGAACTCCTAGTAAAAATTTGGCAAAAACACTTTCATGAATGATTACAAAACTCCCTGTTCCCTTTATCACATAATGCCTTCTCCTTACCTGTTATAATTTTACTATTCAAGCATAATGGGCCTTTCTTACCCTGGCTACCAGCACAGCCTTTGATCTACCCAGAGCCACCTTTCCTCCTTCCTGCACTGCCCAGAGGCCCAAAACGGATGGAGTGGTGTGAAATGCCTGCATCATCGCCATGACAACAATGCAAGCATCCCACCCCCAGTCACTGGGTGCCTATGTATGCAAATTAACCCGCCAGCTTTGTTGGGTCAATTTGTATGCATACTCCTGAATAGCTGGTGGGTGTCACAACTGTATGGTCAATTCGCATATTTCTCTTTTATTAGTATAGATTCATCTTCCTCCATAGAAACACATATATTCCTCTCTTAGGGAGACAATGAGAGTCCCATCCAGTCACTGCATCCAGTTAAAAATCTAGGAACTCTGGGCGATATAAAACTTTATTTATCAGGTCTTGGAACTTTTTCTGGCACTCATACCTATACTACTTATACCCTAAATTAATTTTCCTTCCCTGACTTCCAAATTTATACAGTCAACATACAATGGTGGAAAGAGAGTCAAAAATTACCTTCTCATTAGGTGAAAGAACAGAAACACAGGCTAAACTGATTTGAAGCAATTCTGAAATACCAAGAGAAGAACAATGTCTTTGATGATTTTACTAATCATCTTTAAAACAATTTCCAGATTTGGTATTACCACATCAACCATAATCATAAGTGTGGATTCCTTCAGTTTAAAGATTGCTGCACATACCTTCAGATTCCACTTTTTAAAATGCTTTTAAGAATTGAATACCCATTTGATTAGTTCTTTTTAATATATACTACATGGCAAGATTATTATGATCTCTGAACGCATAATGATCTGGGCACTCAGTGTATAACTTATACAATAAAAGGCTAATATGAAAATTGTCCCCTCAACTAGGAGTTCTACCAGCAGGCAGGCCAGCCAACTGCCCATGTCCCCTCCCTCTGACCAGGCTGACTGGACCCCACCCATGCACCAGGCCTCTAATATATATATATAAATATATAAATATATAAATATATAAATATATAAATATATAAATATATAAATATATAAATATATAAATATATAAATATATAAATATATAAATATATAAATATATAAATATATAAATATATAAATATATAAACATATAAATATATAAATATATAAATATATAAATAGTATATATATATACTGAATGGCCAGATTATTATGTGTTCAGAGATCATAATAATCTGGCCACTCAGTGTATAGTGTTATATTTTCTTATAAAAATAACAATTTCTACAAAATTAAAAGAGAGCTTTAATATAAGATATTAAAGAGTTGTGGAGATGTGTGTGTGTGTGTGTGTGTGTGGTTAGCAACACTGAGGTTAGAAGTTTTGAAGTACAGAGATAATGTAGTATTTTCTGATGTTTACATATTTTTATTCAAGTGCTGAACTATTCCTTATCCTTAAGTATAGTTGCTCATTTCTTGGTCACATGAAACATTTAGTTAAATCTGGATTCAGTTGAACCTATGCACTAAATTTTAAAAAAAATGTTAAATTATATTTTTCTCTCAAATTTTACAAATTATAATTTTACATGTTAGAGTTTTATCAGAATTCATTATGTTTCTATTTAAAATTCAGGTGAAAAAAAAGTAAATAGTCAACTGTCAGGAGGTAATTAAACAGTATTATTAATGCTTTGAGTTGTTATTTCAGAGAGAGCTATCTGGTTAGGAGAATAAACAAAGTCCTCTGTATGTTCCCTAATAAAAGAGCTAATCTAATAGTTTTGATGCAGATGCATGAATGTGTAGTCAATAAACACAAATTGATTTTTATAATATAAGAAACATAAAATAAATGTGTATCTGTCAAATAGGTAATCAGTATTCTAGGATATGTTATTATATAAAGAAGCTTTAAAGAGCAAAAAGATTTGCCAAAGTCTATAAAATGAAAAGAATCCTTATAGTATCCTTTAAAATATGTCAGGAGAAAACCTCTACAGTTACAATGCATTTATATAAATGTGATGGTCATTTTCCTTAGTATTTGCTTTGGGGTGAGAAAGGGGTAATAGAGACCAGAATTTTTTTTTTTAATAATTATTTTCTGGCCAATTCTTTTTATCATAATACTACTATAAAATTGATATTACTAAGGTCAGCTTGACTTTGAAAAAAAAATTTTTTTCTTGCATGAAACTTCAAAATAAAGGAGTGAGCTAGAATTTTTAGGTGAGTGTTATAGTATGGTACAATTTTAAATGAGAAGCATTAAATTTAGGGTCAGATACATGATGAAATGCACTGATGTTGATTCAACCAACTATTAGCTGGATGTGCTTGGAAAGTTATTTATCCGAATGACTATTTTCAATTGTAAAATTGGAATAAAAAATAAACTTCACATATTAAATATAGACGTAAATAAATATATATTTTAATTGACTATGGAGTAGAAGAGACATAATAAATAGAAGCTATTATAAGGAGAACCAAGATGCTGGCGTAGGTAAATGCTGGTACTTGCTGTCTCCCACAACCACATCAAAGTTACAACTAAAATACAGTACAACCATTATTCAGAGCCACCTGAAATCTGACCAAATGGTAGTCCTACAACTAGAGAAGTAAAGAAGAAAGCACATTGAGACTTGTAGGAGGGGTGGAGGTGTGGAACAGCCTAGCCTGTTTTTTTATTTTTTATTTTTATTTTTTTTATCAGGAAGCTTATCTAGGCTGCGGGGGCCTACCATGAGGAGCAATGAGGAACAAGGAGTCTAGCCTCACATCAAGGTACAGGTGTTTGGAATATAATTCCCTGTAACTTTGGGCTAGAAAGTCCAGTAGAAATTGTGGTTGAGTGATATAGATAGAGTCTGCTGGATTCCAGGCAGCTCCTCTTAAAATGACAGTGCATGGATTTACTTGCACTTGCTCCCTGAGTTCCAATCCTGGGGCAGTGGCTTGGCGGGATCTAGGGACATACTGGTAGAAGCTGGATTGTCTGGCACCAGGGCAAGAACTTGGGATTGGCTTTCTTCCAGACAAAAATACTGGCAGAGGTCATTGTACCTACCTTGAGATCTCCCCCATAGCAGAACTGATTAGCAGACTCTATATCTGAATTTTCATCAGCTTGGTTCACACTGTTTTCTCCCTGCTGGTGATCTCCTGAGATCCTGCCCCACCCAAGCCATTTGCAGTGGCTATTCATATGAATGGCCTGTCTTGTCTCAGGCTTCAGACTTTCCTAACATCTCTCAAACAAGCAGCAGAAGGCATCAGTATGCCCCATTCCTTTCAATAAGAGGCCCCAGACCTGACACTAGCAGCAGCCTGCCTTATTTCACAGCATGTCCTCTCCTGGGCACTTCCAAACCCAACAAAAGTAGCAGCAATATGTAGATTGTTCTGTAGCACCTGACAGGTGTCCTCAGGCAGGACCCAGGCAGTGGCTGACTTTGTACCTCCAGGGCGGCCCAAGAGCCAGTACAGAGTGGACAGTTTCAGACCACACCAGATTAGAAATCTACATATCCCTCAGAGACACACTCAAGGGGCAGACTCAGTGAGCACTAAAGCACCACTGAAACAAGTCCTGCTCCATAGGGGTGTCTCCTGAACAGCAACTCTTCTGCTGTAGTCACAGCTGGTCCTCATAGCCACTTTGCCTGGGGATCAATTCCTCCCAGTGATTACAACAGTGATCAAGGCTCAACTACAAGACAGTGCATACAGACCACACAGGGATGCACCTAGAGTGCCAAGCTTAGGTGACTGTGGAAGCTGAGCCTCTGGGCCCTACAGGACACTTACTACACAAAGACACTCTACCAATTAAAGGAGACATAGCAGTTCTACCTAATACATAGAAACAAACACCAAAAAACAGCCACAATGTAGAGACAAAAACATGTCACAAATGAAAGTTTGACCACTTTACCCTTTGCTACCCTTCCACCCAACTTCCTTCTGTTAACCACCATACTGCTGTTTGTGTATATGAATTTTGTTTGTTTGTTTTTCTTGTTTGTTCATTTGTTGCTTTCAGTTTTATATCCCACATATGAATGAAATCATATAGTTGACCTTTTCTGTCTGACTTATTTCACTTAGCATGATATTCTCAAGATACTTTGCATTTCATAAGTGGATTTCAGATAGTATTTTTCTTTTAATTGTATGACATTTATTTGAAATCATATGTTTATTCTTCAATTATAGTGTACATACATTTATATATTACAATAGTTTCAGATGTATAACCCAGTGATTAGACATTAAAAAACGTACTAAGTGATCGTCCCCATAAACCTTGCAACTGTCTGCTACCATACATAGTTATTAGATTACCAACTATATTTCCCAAAACCATTCTGTAACAACCAATTTGAACTTCTTAATCCCTTCTCCTTTCTCACCTATGTATTCAAACTTTCTCCCATCAGGTAACCATCAATATTGCCTCTGTATTTATGAATTTGTTTATTTTCTACTTGTTTACTTATATATTTATTTATTTTTTTAAGATGAGTTACTGAAAATAACTCAAGGCTACACAAAGCCACTACACATATGTATTAATTGCCATTTTATTGTTCATATTTTTAATCTTTTTCTTTAAAGACCTTTAAACATTTCAAGTAATAAAATGGTTTGGTGCTGATGAACTCCTTAAACTTTTTCATGTCTGGGAAGACCATTATCTGTCCTTCCATTTAAAATGATAGCTTTGCTGAGTAAAGAAGTCTTAGTTATGGGTTCTTGCTTCCCATCACTTTTAATATTTTATGTCAGTCCCTTCTAGCCTGCAATATTTCTATTGAGAAATTATCTGGGGACCTCCTTGTAGGCAATGAACTGTTTTTTCTCTTGCTGCTTTTAAGATTCTCTCTTTGCTTTAACCTTTTGTGTTTTAATTATGATGCACCTTAGTGTGGGCCTCTTTGAGTTCATCTTATTTGGGATTCTTGTATGTCTATTTTTCAAATTGATTTTCAATTTTTGCTTTTTCTTTTTTCCTCTGGCATCCTTATGATACAAATGTTGGTACATTGAAGTTTTTCCTGAGACTCCTTACACTATCCTCTTTTTATTCTCCCTCTTCTGATTGGGAGTTTTTGTTGCTTTATATTCCGAATCCTCTGAGTTTATTCTCAGCTTCATCTACTATTGATTCTCTGTAATTTATTCTTCAGCTAGTATGTACTTCATTCATGACTGGTCCTTTTATATTCTGTTGAGGTGCTCATTAGGTTCATAAAGCAACCTTATAACCAGTGTTTTGAACTCTGAATCTAGTAGATTGCTTGTCTCCATTTTGTTTATTGTTTTTTTCTGGTGTTTTGCTCTTTTTTTAATTTGGGACATATTTCTTTGTCTCCTCATTTTGGTAGTCTCTCTGTGTTTCTATGTGTCAGGTAGAGCTGCTACATGTACAAGGCTTGCTAGAGTGGCCTAATGTATTATAGTAGGTGTTCTGTAAGGTCCAGTGGCACTTGAGGTTCACACCCTGTGGGCTGTGTGTATCCTCCTTTGTAATTGGGCCTTGATGCCTCCTTTATAAATAGTAGGCATTTACCCGCAAGTTAATCAGCTGCAAGGACAGGTTGCAGCCCCCAACCACTGACTTCCAACCACTGTAGAGGATTAGCTGTGCAGGGGCCTTTCTCATAGAGCAGGACTTGCTTTAATGGAGCTCTGGTGCCCACTCAGTCTGCCCCTTAAGCGTGAAAACGGTTATTTAACACTTGAGGATCAAACTATATAAATATAGTCTGAACTGATTAATATCACAAAAGTAATCCTATATATAATAAAATCCTAATATGTAAATCTACCGAATGTTGGAATGACCAGTGCAACAACCAGTCTCTATCACCCACACTGCCCCCCTGAGAGGGAGGAGACTGGCTGTGGTAGTGGGGGCGGGGCTGGTCAGAGGGCAGTGCCAAGCTGCCAGCCAATGCAGGGGTAAGCAAGGGCCTCCCGATCACCCCACCCACCAGTCACCCCATAGATGCCCCTGACCACCGGCCAGGCCTAGGGACCCAACCCTCTATATTGGGAAAAGTCTCTTAGATTTAAACATTAAAACCTGGCAAGGCTACTCTAACAGTGAAAAAATGGGATGATGCAGCGATGACATGCATGGACTCTGGCTTACACATTTTGTGGTCAGCCCTGACTCTGAGACTTATAACTGTGTGACAAAGCCAATCACTTAACTTCTCTCTGCTTCAGCTTTTTCCACCCATAAGATGGAGCAAATGGTACTACTGCCTCAGAAGGATCATGGTATGTACTACTTTTATAATCAGGGCAAAAAAAATGTAGCTGCCCATACAATAGCAAGATGCCTATCACCTGTACAAAAAGTATGGTCACTGGTGCTCACAGCATCCCAGATTGCAAGACTGCCAATTTAGGCCTGACATCCCCCCAGGGTCCTGGATTGCAAGAGGATGCATGCTGGCTGAAGAACCTCTCACCCCCATGCATGATTTCATGCACAGCACCTCTAGTAGATATTATAAAAGCAAATAAAAGTACATCTGTCCAGAAAAATGATTTATTTCTGTTTGATTTTATAGTTATTCTATTTTGTTTCTGGTTGAGAGTAGTTTGCCTTATTTTTTAAAACTTTATTTTATTTTATTGTTGACAGTTCTACAGATATACCTTCAAATGCCCCCTTTATGTCCCTCCTCACAACCCCTGCCTCACCACAGGTCTGATAATAGTTTGTTTTAAATTTGTATTTTCATTTTAAAACAGTAACAAGTCCTTTTCTAAATGAAAAAAATTATTTTATTACTCATTTTTGCAATGTAGATGGTAAAATGGTAACATCTAAAGATACTAAAATGAAGTTCTTTGAAAGTATTAAGGGATTTGCTTTAACTTGGATTTGAATTATTTTCCATATAATTTTGTTAAGGCAAGATCTTTTTCTAGGTATTGCATTCCCATAAAAGCAAAATTTCATTACCAGTTGCCCCAAATAAGCACTATATTTTAATTACTCTCAAGTATTTTTTTTCTTTCCAGCAGTGTATTTATTCTATTGAACATTATATGTCAAAGGAGTTGGAAATCTCATAAATATGGCAGAAAAAGACTTTATATTTTAATAGTTAAATATAAAATATGACTGGACTGGTTTTTTTAACTTCTTTCAAACAATATGATTATTGAAAGAATTTCACTTGGTGTATACATGTTCCATCAATAGAGCACTTCCTTATAAAACTCCAGAAAACTTACTAATACATTTTGGAATGTTTGTTTTTCATTTTGGTGGTGTCAATTTGCATTTGTAAAAGAGATGATAAATTTATAAAAAGAAATATGTAGAAATTATCAGGATTCAGATCATACTTAAAAAAAAAAAGAAGAAGAGCCATTTTGATAGCTGGAAGCTTTTTATTTATTTTTTCCTAACTAAGCCAAGAACTCTTGGCTAGAAGAGTGTCTGAAAAAGAATGACTAACTTTGATGATTTAAAAGCATTTTCAAGTCACTATTGTCTTGGAACATAAATGCAGTTTGAAACAAAATCAGTATGACAGAAAAGTTTCTTAAATCATCAGATCAGGTCAGGCATAACCATACTATATTTTTCAGTAAGGAATATTTCTCTGAAAATTTTTGAGATGTGAAAAAGTTCAACATTACTTTTCATATTTCAGTGTTACACTTCATTGATACTGCATGCCAGTCTTCATCCTAAGTGTTCTTAAGTACTGATTTATTATTTCCAAGATTATTTATTTATTTATGAATTGCCTAAACATATATTGTTATTATTTTGCAGAAAATAATGACTAGTAATTGAAGAGTTTAAGTAATATATATATATATATATATATATATATATATATATATAATTTTTTAATATTTAATATATTTTTTTTGCTAGGAAAAATCTTATCTAAAACCCATGATTATTTCACTATGGCACTTGATCCTTTATATTAGCACTTTATTTATCTCTCAGTCACCTACACTCCTAAATACCTATTATGATTTTATATAGAGTTATAAAATGGAAACATACACACCCTAATTCTTTGAAATGATCAGTCCCAGAAACAAAAATGTACTTGTACAATAAGCTTCAGGCAATACAACTTTTTATCTACAAAAATTAATGGCATATATCCAAGGTACTTTGTGTTCTTCTACTTATGATCCCTTAAACCTAAATCATAGGTACAGCTAATTTTAAGGTTGATTATATAATTTGAAAAGTAGATATAACAGGTATATTTCAAAACATATATTTTAAAAAATATAATAGAATTGTATGTACCTATTTACAGCACATATGTTTCCTTCAGGGAAATAACAAATACATTTTAAAGACTTTAAAATCACAAGTAGATTTCCCTGACATTTTTTTCTGTGATGCTATATAAAGTTGTTATTCTATTTAATGTAGAAAGCATGGAGGCTGGTGCTGTACAGATCTGCTGTTGGTTCCAGAAATAGTGTCTAAATTTTCTCATATGTAAAATGGAGATAATATTTTTATCTTCTGGATATTATTATAAAAGTTGAAGGTGATCATGGATATAAAATACCAATGACAAAAATGCTTAGGTAATAGCATTCATTCATACATTATATTGAAAAATATAACACTTCATTTTGATATATTTTTCAATATATAATAATTTAGATGGGAATGCAGACTAGTGAAGCCACTCTGGAAAACAGTATGGAGTTACCTCAAAAAATGAAAAATGCAACTTCCATTTGACCAAGTGACCCCACTTCTAGAAATATATCCTAAGAAATCCAACACACCAATCAGAAAGGATATATGCACCCCTATGTTCATAGAAGCAGAATTTACAATAGCTAAGATTTGAAAACAGCCACGGGCCCATCAGTGATGAATGGAAGTTGTGTTCCATTTACCCAGTGGAATACTATGCATCTGTAAGAAAGAAGTAACTCTGATAGTTTGCAATAGCATGAATGGTCCTGGAGAGTATTTTGCTAAGCAAAATAAGCCAGTCAGAGAAAGACAAGTAGCAATGACCTCACTCATATATGGAATCTAATGAACAAAATAAATTGATGAACAAAATAGACATAGAGACATAGGAACATGGAACAGACTGATAAATTTCAGAGGGTTGGGATGGATAGGGAGATATTAACAGGGAATTTATATGCACATATGCATAACCCATGGACATAGACAATAGAGTGGTGAAGGCCTGGGAGAGGATAGGGTGGGGTGAAAAGGGTAAATGTAAGATAAAGCAAAGGGACATCTGTAATACTTTCAACAATATAGAATATATATATATATATATATATATATATATATATATATCCTATCTAATAAAAAAGTAATATGCAGATTGACCATCACTCCAAAACATAAGATGGATGCCCCCATGTGGTCAAAGATCCTGTCCCTATGTGGACACAAGCTTGCCAGCACAAGGTGGCCAGCAGGGGAGGGCAGTTGGGAGGCACCAGGTCTACAAGGGAGGGCAGTTGGAGGCAATCAACCCTGCAGGGGAGGACAGTTAGGGGTGGCCAGGTTGGCAGAGGAGAGATGTTGGGGGAAAACAGGCTGGCAGGGGAACAGCTAGACATTAATCAGGCTGGCATGGGAGTGGTTAGGGGGTGATCAGGCTGGCAGGCAGAAGTGGTTAGGGGCAATCAAAAAGGCAGGCAGGTGAGCAGTTGGGAACTAGCAGTACTGGATTGTGAGAGGGATGTCCTACTGCCCATTTAGCCCGGGATCAGGTCTAAATGGGCAGTTTAACATCTCTCGAGGTGTCCCAGATTGGAGAGGGTGCACACTGGGCTGAGGGACACCCCCCCACCCTGTGCACAAATGTATCACTTCATGCATGAAACTCTTACATTTCATGAGTGTCCTAGTACAAATGGCTTAATCCCGTAAAGATATATATTTTTGCCAAGTTTCAGTACATTGTGTTTAAATATATTGGTAAGCTGGAGGGAAAAATGGATATGGCTGTAAAGGAGCAACATGGGGGATTTTTATAGTGATGGGACTATTCTGAATCTTCATTGTATCCCTATTATTATAGTGTTTGAAATATTATACCATAAATTATGAGTGATGTAAAGCAATCTCTGCTTTATTTTACAACTGCTTACTTACGTGCAATAATCTCAAATTTTTTAAAAAAATAATTAAAATATGACTTTTAGGTATATATGAGACAATCTAGATATTTACTGATGTGTCTTGTTCTAATGACACTAAACAGGAGCATAACACTTTAAATCAGCAAAAAATAACTTCTGTATGGAGTTACTAATCCTGCTACTCTTAACTTCTGGTAGAGCATTTTACATCTGAAGAAAGCAAGAAAATATCAAGAGAGCTTTTAAAAATATTGCTGTTGTCTATGGATAAGATGCCATTCAAGAGAAAGACATGTTATTTATTATTTTAACCATGTCTTTGAACTAATAGGCATACATACAATGCTAATTAAATCAGCAAATTTAATTTTCAACACAAAATTTATTTTTAAAAATAATTGTGGTCCATACTTATTAAAGTGGAATAAAACATCTGACTAAATAAATATATCTTAAGACACATACACACATGCACATATGCACTTTATACTATTTCAGAGTATATGTTAGGCTCAAAGTCCTTTAAAAATAACCATGCTCACCCTGGCTGGTTTGATTCAGTGGATAGAACATAGGCCTGTAGACTGAAGGGTCCCAAGTTTGATTCTGGTCAAGGGCACATGCCCGAGTTGCAGGCTAGGTCGCCAGTTGGGGATGTGCAGGAGGCAGCCAATCAATGATTCTCTCTCATCATTGATGTTTCTTTTTTAAAAAATATATATTTTTATTGATTTTTTACAGAGAGGAAGGGAGAGAGATAGAGAGCTAGAAACGTCAATGAGAGAGAAACACCTACCAGCTGCCTCCTGCACACCTCCCACCGGAGATGTGCCCGCACCCAACATACATGCCCCTGACCGAAATCGAACCTGGGACCTTTCAGTCCGCAGACCGATGCTCTACCACTGAGCCAAACCAGTTTCGGCTCATCATTGATGTTTCTATCTCTCTATCCCTCTCCCTTCCTCTCTGAAATCAATGATAATATATTTTTTAAAAATAACTGTGCTCTATGAAAGATGATAAGAGGGTTGGTATAAATTATTTTTTCTGACAAGGAAAGCCCTCTCTGAGAATGCAATCACTGATTTGAAAACTAATGCATAAACAGGGATGGAGCACATAAAGCATAGCTAGCAAGAATATTTCAGGAAAGAGAAGTACAAATCTTCATTTTGGAAGATACTGAGAGAAGAAGATAGAGGCATTTTGAAAAGAAGCAAGGTTTTTTAAAAAAAAAAAAAGACTTAGCAGTGGAGGTAGGGGACTGGATGAAAGAACTTGAAGGGATTGTCCATCCATCCCATGGACACAGACAACAGTGTCGTAATGGCCAGAGGGGGAAGGAGGTGGGCAAAATGAGACAGCATATAAGTTTGAAGATATAGTCAGAGAGAAAATACATATAAAGTCCTTAGATTTTAGGATTCTCTGGCTTTTTCTGTTCTTGGTGGTATTATTTGCTTATTTGTTTGTTTGAATAAGGGAAGAAATAGTAATGAAAAACAAATCGTTTTGAGAAGACCCATGGAATTATTTTAAAAGATCATCTTTGTGTAGAACACTTGAAGGGTATAAGAGTCAGCCTATGGAGAGAAGTCAGGAAGATCTATTATAAACTTGGCAAGATATGATGGCAGCTTAGACTGAAGAAGGAAAAAGTGTTAAAGGTTGACAAATTCAATTAAATTTGAATTAGTATTAGCAGATCTTAGATTGAGAGTGAAGAATGATAGCCAGATATATGGTTAACAAGGCAAATATATTTATCATTTATTACTATAGAAAGATAGGAGGAAATTCAAGCATGGAGGTTAGGCCTGGGGTAGAAGAGGTTTAGATCAATTAGGTAGATTTATAAGAACTATTAATTTGAATTCTAAATAATGTTTTAAACTCTCAGTGAAATATCTGAGTTGAAATATAAAGTAGAAAGTTGGATTAGAAACGTAGAGGTTAGAAATGAGTACTAGGCTTGATTTATACATTTAGGTGCTGCACATAAATAAAATATATATAAAGCCATTGGAGTCAAAGAGATCATTAGAAGATGGTTGGAAGTAAAAATAAAAGAAGGCCTAAGACTAATTCATGAGGAGCTCCCATGGTTAGAGGTCAGCTAGAGGAGAAAGCACTGAAAAGCAGACTGAGAGAGCAGCCCATGAGCAGGAAGGAAACCTGGAGAGCTTGGGATCATGGAAGTTTGCAGTGCTTGTTGAAGTTAGAGTAGGGGTAATGAAACATGCTCATCAGTTAACAAGAACAGTTTTGGTATAACATGGATAGTAAGAAATGAAAAAAAAAAAGCTATGATGCACCCCCTGTGACATTCTAGGGAAACTTAAAAACTATTCCTTGTCAAAAGCAATGTATCTGAATCTTAGTATTAATGAAATGGTGATCAATGCTTCTGAACATGATAAATATGCCCTAATTCATTGTCTCCATGCATGATTTTGCTGTAAGCTCTAAATGCCACACTAGGACAGTAAAGTTATAAGATATAGATTGTATAGGAAGGAAAACAAAAAACTAAGTCTTCACAGATATACAATTTTTATTCAAAAAAGACTTTATAGAAAAGTTCTTAAAATAAAAGGTAGAAGTTTAAAATATCATGCAGCTTTAAGTCAATAAACAAATGAATGAGAAAGATTTATGAAATTGTATAAACTGGAATGATTTTCAAGATATATTGTTAAGTTAAAAAATGGAAGTGGAGAAGAGTATAGTTTGCTACCTTTTGTGTAAGAAAAATGGGGAATGAGAAAATATATGTGTCTGTATGTTTCTGTAAAAAAAATTACTCAAGGATGATAAGAAACTGATCAGATTGGTTACATACATTGGTAAGTGGGAATGGGATAGATAGATGAAGGATGGGAAAAGGGAGACAGTACATGGGAATAATACTCCTCTAAGTACAATTTTTAGAATAATTTTGACTTTGAGGACTATAGTATACTTCATTATTCAAATACACACACACACACACACACACACACACACACACGGATGTTAAAATACTAAAAATGAAGTAGAAGCTAAATATATTTTCTCTATATCATCAGAATAAAAATAAAAAGAATTATAAACAAATACTAAACTTTACTAAGTTTATTTTATTTGACTTTATGGTTGGCCATTCAGAATAAATGCAATTTCAATTAAGGTATTGATAAAATAATAAATAACACTGTAGATAATGAAAGACAGGTTAATCACAGTGTCTGGTAACCACTAGACATGTGTTACCTCTTAGGTTAGATGTGGTAATGACTATCCTTTAGCAATACCAGAGTGCTTTATTATTCTGAGTTATTTTGATTAATCTTGCCCATGATTTTAAATTATCATCCTTATTATGTTCAATTACCCCCTTTTTTAATGTGTTATCTATTTCTTGCTGGCACTGCGACTATTACATATATTTTAATTTTTTATAATATGTACATATACATAATTCTGAAAGTGAATACATGTTAATATGTATACAAAGAGAGATAAACAATGTGAAAACAATGATAAAGGTAGAAAATTTGACTTATTTAAATATTCTAAAATAAATTTCATTGAACAATATTATGATCTACTCATTAATCACAGCTTGAAGACAACAGCGAGTTCTTGAGGTAATACGTACTGATGGAGCAAAAAATCTGAAGAGGAAATATCTGAAATATTTGGCAGTCTAAAGATGAGTCAAAGATTGGGAATTCAGGATGGTCTAGTGTAATAAATATTTCAGGATTTCCATTTTTTGTTGTTGTAAGTGCTAAAGTGACAGGAATAAAAGGGAGCTTGACCTAACCTTGTCAGGTTTGCAAACCAATCTTGACTTAACATAGTGGGTGAATGACATATATTTCTGTAATATCATAAGAAAATATTAAACATACAGAAGAAAGGAACTTACGTCTAAAACTCAAGGGCCAAATGGATAATAGAATCAGACTGATAATGATGAAACTCTTGGGTTTGGCTGAAAAGGATATAAACTATTTTTTTATGCTCAAGTAAGGAAAGAAAGATGCAGTAACAATAAAATTCCATAGAGGAGTCAAGCTGGCAGCCAGCAGGATGGCAGTGAGGAAGAGAGTGGAGTGAGTGAAGGAGAGAAAGGGGAGTGTGTGGACATGCATGGTGTATTTGTGTGTGAGGGAGGGACAGTTAGATCCTGCAGGAGTCTCAGGGGCTAGCAGACTGGACTCTACTAGATGGGGAGCTCTTGCTACCAATGCAAGCAGTCCCAGGGTGGCCGGCTCTGGCTCAGAAACCATGCCATCTTGAAGAGGAGAGTTGCTGTGACTAGGAGCCCAGGCTCACCACAACCCAGGCTGGCCTCAGACACCATACCACACCCTACAGTCCTCCTGGCCAAAAATCTGTTTCCTCATATGCAGACCTACAGACACTAGGATTCCAGCCTCCTAGGCTACAGGCTCTTATGAGGCCCAGAGTATGCACCCCTCCTGCCAAACCCTTTATGTTAGTCACAGGCACCACCTGACTCAGTGCCTCTCATGAGTCTCAGAGTTTGTGACCCTCCTGCCAAGCTCACTGCTTCAGCTGCAAACCCCAAATGACTCAGTGTCTGGAGCCTGGACCCTTTAGTGAGAGTAAAAATGGGGAGACAAGGAAACAACATCAAAGGAAAGAGAAGGAATTGGCAGAAAAGTAACTAAATGAAACAGAGATGTACAATATGTCAGAAAAAGGATTCAGAGTAAGGGTCATACAGTTCATAAACCGGATAGATGAGAAAATCAACAACTTATGTAAGAATCAAGAGGAAATGAAGAATTATATAGCTACAATATAAAACACAATGGAAGTTTTCAACAGTAAACTAGAAGAACTGGAGGACAAACTTAGTGAGTTAGAAGACAGGGGTGAAAAACACCCCTAATCTGGACAGTAATTAGAGAAGAAGAAAAAGATAGAAGGCAGAAGGAGAGCCTAAGGAAGCTTTGGGACAACATGAAATGGAATATTATTTTTATAATAGGGGTGCCAGAAGGATAAGAAGAGAAGCAAGGATTAGAAAACCTATTTGACGAAATAATGACAGAAACTTACCTGGGGGAAGAAAAAAGTCACACAAGCACAGAGAGTCCTAAACAAGATTAATCTAAAAGGCCCACACCAAGATATGTCTTCATTACAATGACACAAATTAACAACAAACAAAGAATCTTAAAGGCTGAAAGAGAGAGACAGAGAGTTACCTACAAGGAATCTCTCATTAGATTATCAAATGATTTCTTAGCAGAATCACATCACACCAAAAGGGAATGGAGGGAAATATAGAAAGTGATGCAAGGCAAGGAACTGAAACCAAAAATACTCCATCCAGCAAGATTATCATTGAATATTGAAAGGGAAATCAGAAGCTTCACAGACAAAATAAGGCTAAGGGAGTTTATCACCACCAAGCCATCAATACAAGAAACACTAAAGGGACTGTTGTAGAAAATAAAAATAGAAAGGAAAGGAGGAAAACAAGTATAAAAAATAAAAATGGCTAAAAGAAAGTACCTATCCATAATAACTTTAAATGTAAGTGGATTAAATGCTTCAATCAAAATACATTGAGTGGCTGAATGGATAAGAAGACATGACCCACATATATGTTGTCTACAAGACACCCATCTCAGAACAAGGGACTCACACACACTGAAAGTGAAGGGATGGAAAAATATTTTTCAGGCAAATGGAGAAGAAGAAAAAAAACAAAAAGCTGGGGTAGCAATACTTATATCTCACAACATGACCTCAAAATGAAAGCCAAAAAAGAGATAAGGAAGGCCACTTCATAATAGTAAAAGGAACAATACAACAAGAGGATATAACTCTGGTAAACATAAAAATCTCAGAAGAATCTACAGGCAGCAAAATATCAAACATATTGTAGCAATATATTTACTGATACAGCTCCTAGGGTGGTGATTGGCAAACTGTGGCTTTTATATCAATATATTTACTGATACAGCTCCTAGGGTGGTGATCAGCAAACTCACTAGCCCCAGTTTGCCACTCTTCTGACTAATGAGTTTGCCAATCATTGTCATATACTACCCTTTACCTCTTTGTGCACAATATGCCACAACTGCCTAATTCTCACAGCTTCCAACTACATGGTAACATTTAATCTAGCAGCGGTCAGCAAACTCATTAGTCAACAGAGTGGCAAACTGAGGGTGAGGGGGTTGTAAGATATCAACCAAAGGACTTGATGCATGCATATAAAATAACCAATGGACACAGACTCTAGGTTGAGGGCATGTGCTGGCGGTGGGAGTGTCTGGGGAGAGGTCAATGGGGGGAAAAGGAGACATATGTAATACTTTAAACAATAAAGAATTTTTTAAAAATCTATAGAAGTATTGGAATATATAAAAGTATTTTAGGTGAAGTATGCAGATAATATGATGATCCCTTTTAAATGAGGTTCAGATCAGTTTTGATTTGCATTTCCCTAAAAGCTACCCTGTTTCCCCAAAAATAAGACAGTGTCTTATATTAATTTTTTTCTCCCAAAGTTGCGCTAGGTCTTATTTTCAGGGGATGTCTTATTTTCAGGGAAACACGGGCAGTGAAGTTGGGCATTCTTTTTTTATTTTTATTTTTATATATTTTATTGATTTTTTACAGAGAGGAAGGGAGAGGGATAGAGAGTTAGAAACATCAATGAGAGAAACATCGATCAGCTGCCTCCTGCACACCCCCTACTTGGGGATGTGCCCACAACCAAGGTACATGCCCTTGACCGGAATCGAACCCGGGACCTTTCAGTCTGCAGGCTGACACTCTATCCACTGAGCCAAACCGGTTTAGACTGGGAATTCTTTTTTTTTTCATATATCTGTTGACCATTTGTTTTTCTTTTTGGGAGTAGTTTCTGTTTAGGTCCTCTTCCCACTTTTAAGTTGGATTGTTTAATCTTGAGTGGTATGAGTTCTTTTTATATTTTGGATATTAATCCCTTGTCAGAAGTTTTTGTTTTTTTTATTATGTTTTTTTAACAAATAGTTTTCTCCCATTTTGTTGCTGCCTTTTGTGGCAGTTTCTTGGGTGTTTCTTGGTTTTGTTGGCAGTTTCTTTTGCTAGGGAGAAGATTTTTATTATGATCTAGTCACATTCACTTATTTTTGCCTTTATTTCTCTTACCTTTGGGGTCAAATTCATCAAATCCCCCTAAGACCAAGGTCCATAAGTTTAGTATCTATACTTTCTTCTAAGTAATTTATTGTTTCAGATCTTATATTTAGGTCTTTGATCCATTTAAAGTTATTATTTATTTTAATAGGGACAAACAGTAGTCTAGTTTCATCCTTTTGCCTGTGGCTTTCCAATTTTCCCAGAGACATTTATTGAAGAGGCTTTCTTTACTCCATTGTATGGTATTGGCTCCTTTATTGGAAATGATTTTCCCATATACATGTGGACTTATTCTGGGCAATCTGTTCTGTTCTATTGGTCCCTGTGTCTGTTTTTGTGCCAATACCATGCTGTTTGATTATTGATTGTTGCTTTGTAGTATAATTTGAAATCAGGGAGTGTGACATCTCTGTCTCTGATCCTTTATCAAGACTGTTTTAGCAATTAAGGGTCTTTTTATGGTTCCATACAAATATAGTGATATTTTGTACTATTTCTTTAAAAAATGTCTTTGGGATTTTGATGTTGATTGCATTAAATCTGTATATTACTTAGTAATAATATAGATATTTTAACTATGTTGATTCTTCCAAAAAGTGAAAATGGATATCTTTCCATTTTATTGTGTCTTTTCAATCTCTTCTAATAATGCTTTGTAGTTTTCTGTTTATTTAATCTGAATGATTAATGTAGGAAATCTACAATACAAAGGCTAAAAGAACTGATGAGCAAAAAGGAAGTCATGTCAATCAAAACTTATTTTAAAATGTAAAAAGCTATGTGAATTATTTATAATCACGGAAAATAATCATTAAAATTTAAATTTTTTGTAAAAGAGCTCTGTTTACAAAAAATCAGAATACAAAATTATTTTAGTGATTATTTCTTTTGTATTCTGATTTTTTGTAAACAGAGCTTTTCTTTCTATAGATTAGTTATATAGATTTTTTATTTTAAGATAAAATGTTAGTTTTCTTTAATGAAAAAATTTTAAAATCAAGTTAATAAAAAACTATATGACACTAGTAGAAGTTGCATGAGTAGCCTATGTCTGTGTCAGTCTTTTTTTTTATTATTATTACTATTATTTTTTTTTAGACTCAAAAGATAGAAGAAACCTTTTTAGTTTACCTTAGGAATAATTTCTGTAATAAAATGTGGTGTGCTTTTAAAAAATATTATAGCTGTTAATTAAAGTATATTACTTTTTCATGATCATATCTGCTATTGATCTATCTTTGCAACTTATGTCAAACTTTCTCTAAATTTTAATAGCTGTCATAAGCTGTGCCTATTCTACCCATCTATTGATTAGGAACTTCATTGTCCTGTCTTTTATTCAGAATCAGGCATTATATATATATATAATGTCAGAATAACTGATATCCTCAGTGTTATAATTAGGGAAAGTATCAGGTGTGTGAATTATCTTGCACGTACTTACATAGCTAATAAGCAATAGAGTTAATGGTATAAATCACAACAAAAGAGTCAGATTTACTTTGTTCCCATTGACTCTGCTCCTCTTATTTTAAATATATCAACCTTCGTTTCGAAAGAAATTCTAATCTTTTTAGTAGAAGTATCAGTGGTGGGTAACAAAGTGCTGAGAACAATGTAGATATCGAAGGCCTGTAGACTTGTCTCTGGTTGCAATTCAGTTCTTTTAAAAAAATTTAAACAAAGAAGAAAGATGGGTCAGTTCCACAGAAAAATAACATTATGAGATATCTTAAAAACAAACTTGTCAGGCCACAATATACTTTATAATAATGTGGCACCACATCTAATGAAACATATATATTTTTAAACATAATGGCATAAATTTAGTTATTGATTTTCTCAAGAGAGAAAACAACTTTGAATTTGTTATTGAATATTTTCCCATGGAATAAAATATCCTAAAATAAAATGTATGCACAAAATGAAATATATATTCTGTGGTATATAACTATAGTGCTATACTTGAATGTATGCATATAAAGTTAATTATCAATGAATAGAGGTGGATAGTTGGATGATGGGTGAGATGATGTATGACATAAAGAGAGAGGTAAGAAGAAGAGAGAGAGTTTGTAAGTAATTATTACTCCAGCTCTGTGCGGGAAAGGCATCTGGCTGTTGCTGGAAAGGTGGTGACATTCACTACCATCAAGAATAAGGACCCTCCTGGACAACCTGCACGGAACTGTTGAGAATACATAACACTGTTCCTTGGGAGGGTGATTAATTATAGAAAAGCTCTATTACAAATGAAAGTTCAGAGTTTTTCTTTTTTTTAAATCTAAAAATTAATTACTAATCATTTAATATTGTCTTTGTTTAAACTTTACTTTATTAAATTCATTTATCATTAACATTTCCTAACTGAAAAGAGGAAACTTTATTTTTAGCTATTTCTTTTTGCAGTCATTCCACACATTATTATTTTTTTTTTTCCATTTCTGGCTTCTATAAAGTTTAGATGACTTCATTTAACTTGAAATACATGTGATATTATTTTTAACAAAGCGTATCATAAAATGCAACTTTACTAATCTAGCTGGCCTGTTTTTATTTAGCTCATCAGAATCATTATTATTGTATTTAGTTATTGTGAATAATAATAATTACTATTATCTGAGGAGCATCTATTACAGGTAAGCTCTTTAGGATGATTCTTAGAGATGATTCTAAGAGATTGCTATAGGAGGAAGTGGGAGCCCCACAGATTCAGTTGTGAGTGACAGAATAAATAAGATGAGTGATGGGCCTGATGAAGTCTGAAAAGAGCAGTGAGTGAGAAATGATACACAGATGGAGTAAAAACCCACAGCGTATGTTTTAAAGATGCTCTAAATCAGAATGAAAGAAGAAGTGAAAAGGATCTCAGGAAAGACAGAAGTTAGGAATGAACCAATATGAGATTTTTTAAGTCTTGAAAAAAAAAAAAAATTGGAGTGGCTAAAGCCAGAATACAAAAGCAACTGGATTGATGGTCTAATTGTTGATGTTGTAAATATATTTAAAACAGGTCTCCTTTTTTTTTTTTTTTCAATAAGAGTTACCAATCTTTAGCTCTCATTGTGAGATATAATAACTGAGTTTAATGAAAGCTTAAGAAATATAAAATAATCCCCCCTTTTTTTAAAACCAATAATAATCAACATTCTTTAGCTCTTATTATGATTTGTAATAACTGAATTTAAAAACTAAAATATTAGTAATAGCTACTGGGAAGTTACATAGGAAAATTATGTTCTAATAAGTCATGTCTTCCCTGAAAAAAGCTATCAATAAGAGATAAAATTTTTATAGGAGTAAGTTATCAAAAGCTTAGGAGTAGCTACTAAGGATGGTTGATCTTAGATCTAAAGCTTTTATATAAAACCAAAATCCATTTGTCACTGCAGAAATTTCTTCTTTTTATTATTCTTTCTAGACATAAGGTTTTGTTTTATGTAGTGTTTTATATTAGCACTAAGTTCTCTTCTGAAATATTATGAGAATAGGGGATGTTAACAATTGAGTTTTTAAAAAACTGATTTTAGCTATCATTAATCAAAGAACTTTCTCAGGTTAAAATGAAATATAACAAAATACAAATTCTACTTTGATGTTGAAGTTTGTAGTAAGAGTAGCCTAGTAAAGATTTATAGTTTCTGGTTTATTGATAAGAAAAATATTTAAGAGCACAGTCGGGACTAAATATGTTTTGATTAAATCTGTATTTAGCCAAAGGTTAATAAGAGACCTTGCATATGTACTAAAATCCCGAACTTCAAAGCTTGGATAAGTGAGTTTAAATTTTATTTCTATTAATACATATTTGTTTGGCAGAGAGCTCTTTCTGTGGCTCTAAAACCTCAATATAAACATATTTTACTACCAGAGTAAAAAAATATATAAACATTTTGAAAAAAAATTGTTTCCCTTCCATTACATTTCTAATTCTCACTTATGCTAGTAAATTATTTTTTGTAGAAATTAAATTAGAAATGGGGCAACTCATGATTTATTTTTTCTGATATCAGAATTTACCTGAATAAATGAATAAAGATCTTGATATCTTTGATTATAAAGGCACAGCAGCAATGGTCCAAATGGTAATAAATTTTTAAACTCCCTTTAAAAAATTATATTCTCCAATAAAAGTATTTGTTTTGCTTGGAATGAAAATAGAAATAACATCCTCTGGCAAAAATGATTTTTTTCTTATACAAGAGGCCCGGTGCACAGATTTGTGCCTCAGTGGAGTCCCCTGGCTTGGCCTGTGGGGATTGGGCTGAAACTGGGGAGGGACCACCCTAGGGTGTGTCCAGCCCATCTTGCCCCGTTCCAATCAGGCACACCCCAGCAAAAAGCTAACCTATTGGTCAGAGTACCTGCTCCATTGTGGTCAGTGCATGTAATAACAACTGGTTGAATGGTCTAGTAAACAGTCAGACACGTAGCATATTAGGCTTTTATTATATAGGATAGTTTAATTGATTATCTGACAATGTTTACTACTACAAAAATTCATTAGTAAACATTGATTCTTTTTAAAAAAAAATATTTTATTGATTTCTTACAGAGAGGAAGGGAGAGGGATAGAGAGCTAGAAACATTGATGAGAGAGAAACATCAACCAGCCATCTCCTTCACACACACAGACACACACACACACACACACACACACACACACACACACACTGATGCCCGCAATCAATGTACATGCCCTTGACCAGAATCGAACCCAGGACCTTTCAGTCCCCAGACTGATGCTCTATCCACTGAGTCAAAACGGCCTAGGCAGTAAACATTAATTTTATTTGAATATGTATTGCTACTCACCTATGATGCATAAGTTAGTAACCATGGCTGTCCCCAATATAGTAGGTAAATAAGTATAATTCAATATATTTTTCAAAGTTGCTAGATTATTTCATAAGTTTCTTTTGATCAACAATAAAACAATTTTTCATTTTTCATACCCATTCTATGATAAATCTAAGCATATGTCTTCAGCTATCTGCTTACCTCCATATCCCTTTTGTTTTCCCCTTTCTTTTCTTAAGTTTTTCAACAAGAAATTTTTGAAAGGTGTTACAGTCTGAACTTTTACCTTGGCTATTTAGGAAAGACAACATTTAAAAATCTATCTCTCACTCAAAGAATGAAAAATTTGACTTAAGTTGAAATAATTAGGCTATCTGCAAAGGGTAGGGTGTGATGGAAATCCAGATCATTTGTACAAAGATTCAGTTTTTAATAAATGTATGTCCTGACTAGGTTATAAACACTGTTTTACAAGCTGATATAGCTGTTACGTAAGAGAGATGGCATTCCTTATCTTCATATAACTTACAATTTATTTAAAAATCAAACATTGAAAAAATATTCTAAACATTATTTAAAGTTAATAAATTACAATAAGCTACTGAAGTGGATATTTTTTAAAAGTGTATTTTTTCTATTAATTGAAAAACTTTTTAAAGTTAAAATGAACTACAACATATAAGTCTTACTCTGACCTAGAAGGCGAGAAAGGCATTTATTTATTTATCAATCAAGAAAAATTTCAATGTATTGGTGAGAAATTTAAATATACCTAAATAATTTTAAAAGAATAGAGAATTGAACAAAGGGAAATAAAAGGTGAACATAACAAGGAGATTCTACCTGGTCCATTGGGTGGTGAAAAGCATCTTTCTGTAAATGACATAACAATTGGCATTTGTAAGAGTGAGTAAAATTTACTTAGGTTAATACAGAAATAAGAGTGCTCAGAACAACAGTACCACATGTCAAAATGCTGAAAGTGGGTGTGATTATGGCTGAAGTTATCCTAACACTACTGAAATTATCTTAAACAGAATGAACCCAGTCTTTTTGACAGAGTGCTACTAGAATTGTATCTGAAATTTTTTTTTTTTCATTATGAGATCATTGAAGTATATTAAGCATCCTGATCCCCTCTCAGTCATTTATTTTCTTTTAAAAATATACATTTTATTGATTTCAGAAAGGAAGAAAGAAGGAAAGAGAGATACAAATATCAATAATGAAAGAGAATCATTGATTGGCTGCTTCTTATATGCCCCATACTGGGAATGGAGCCCACAACTTGGGCATGTTCTAACTGGAATCAAACCTTGACCTCCTTCCTGGTTCTTAGGTCAATGCTTAAACACCAAGTCACATAGACTAGACCATTTATTTTCTTATATAGTTTATAGGTCAATGGTCCACAATTTTCATTCAACTTTTTGTCACTATTTGCAACTCCTTGTTTCATTATTCTTCTGTTGTACACACAGAAAGGCCCATGTAGATGCAATTCAAATTCACATAATTGCTAAGAACTACTTGAGAAAACACTATAGTTGTTTTGTTTTGTTTTTTTCTCGCAGTGATACCATACACTTGTTCTTCAGCCTTTTGTCAGTCCTTTAATCTACTGATAGTGAATTCATTCTGTTTCTTATACAGGGGCTATTTTAAGCCCTTCCACTTTATTTTTTGACTTCTTAAGGAATCATCCCATCACTCTCAATCTTAACCACCTTACCTATTTCCCAGAGAAAATAGAAACTAATAGACCTTAATTGCCTGACATTCCCATTTCTAAGCCACCATATCTTCTTTTAGTATACACAAATAATTTTCTATTCATACTCACCATACAGTATTGTGAGTTCTTGCAGGTCAGAATCAATTCCTGGCATTTAATTGGTATCTTTTTCTCAACATATTTAGTTTATCAAATAATTAAGGATTCATCAATTAGCTCTACTCTATAATAGCACTAATGTTTTTCTCTCAATTGCCTTTGTTATGCAACATTTAAATGTGTTTAAATTTACCTATCTTGGAACAACCCAAGGAAAAAAAAATCTCTCTGGAACAATGCATCCCTCCAGATTTATGATTCTCTTTGCTTATAGCACTTACCTTTCTTCAATTTACACTGAATCTCTTAAAAAGAATTTTATTTTTTTTTATCATGATTCTTCCAACCAATATATTCTTCAACACACCAAATGCAATTTCAATCAACTTAATTTTTCCAAACACATTTAGAAAAAAATAAAAATAAAAAACAACACAGCACAATTGTTCTGCTATTAATTGCAATTAATTTATAATTCTTACATTTTAGTATCTCATCCAAAAGTGTTGAAATAGCACCTTTCTTTAGATTTCTCTTCCTTGCTCTTCTCTGGATTTAATTCACTTCTGTCTGCATATACAATTTAACCTTTCTTTTTCTTCTTATTTGTTCATACTTATTTTAAAATTATTGTTCATTCTGTGTCTATTTATATACATTTACTGAGTATTCTTATCAGTTCCATGTGTTTATTTTCCATTTATAAAAACAAACAAACAAAAAAACAAAAACCTAGAGGCCTAATGCACGAAACTCATGCAAGAGTAGGTCTTTCTTCTCTCAGCTGCCTGCACTGGCCTCCCTCTCAACACCAGCAGGAACCCAGGACCCGAACTTCCCTCACAGACTGGGTTTTGTCAAGAAGGTCATCCAGAAGGACATCCAGTCTAATTAGCATATTATGCTTTTATTATTATAGATATTTTTTGCATGTTGACTTTCAATTATTTTTTACTGGGTAAATTGAATAATTTTTCTCCCTGTTTTTAAATGTTCCCTTTACCAATCAAATGTGCTTAGAATGTGTTTTAAAGAGGAGAAAGATTTATGGAAGGTAAAATGTTGGCGGTCAGCTTAGAATCTGTAAAATAAAATTAATATATACATGGTATTAGCATTATTTCAGTTTCTCAATATGTTTTTTTATTAAAAATTACACAATTCTTTTTTCTTTTTCATTGTTCCTACATTTTGACTGCATCTTCAAATTGCTAATAAATGACAGGTTCACTCATTATCCCTATTAGCATTGTGATAAAGCAAAAGGAATCAGGACATCCTTCTGATTTATACCCAACCTCAAACTAAATGTGTGATCTTGGCTAAATCATATAACCTTGGAGGATTTCTTCTTCAAAGAAGGCCTGAGGACCAAATGCTCCCTAAGGTAATTTCAAACTTGTAAATATTTTGACTTGCTGATCCTTACTACTTTCACATTTGTTTTCTAAGCAGAAGTGCTCTTGTGTACATTCTGGCTCTTTGTATTTACATCAACACTGCAGGAGTGCTGAAGAGCTTCTAAGAGCTGGCAAAGAAACACATGGATGCAGGTCTCAGAATCCGTTAACTTCAACTGAGCTTTGTTTATTCTCAGCTGCATGTTTCTGTGCAGACATTTCATTATCTCTTCCTTCACTGTCAGCTGCCAAGATGCTTTGGTGGTCATTTGCATAATTTAAACTGCTGTTATTGACAATGTAAACATTGTTTTACTCCATCTTTTAACTTTAATGTATAAACAAGCATACAGGGAGGAAAGGATGGAAGCAGGGAGAGAAAGATGGAACAACCCAAAGAATAACATGCCCTGGCCCAAGTTATTCAGTGGTTAGAGTGTTAGCCTACACACCATGGAAGGGTTGCATGTTTGATTCCTGGTCAAGGACATGTACCTGGGTTGCAGGTTCCATCCTAGGCCATGGTCTGGGTGTGTGGGGAAGCAACCAAACAATGTGTCTCTCTCACCTCTCTCTCTCTCCTCTCTCTCTCTCTCTCTCTCTCTCTCTCTCTCTCTCTCTCTCTCTCCCTCTCACCTCCCTCTCTTTATCCCTCTCTCCTTACCTTCTTCCCTTCCACTATCTCTAAAAAAATAAAAAAATAATGGAAAAATATTCTTGGTTGAGGATTAACAACAACAATAACATCAATGTGCAGCCTCCCTTCCATTTAGATACTCAACTTGATCAGGAATCCAAATTTTTTCTTTGGTGTACAGGACAATGCTCCAACCAACTGAGCTACCCAGCCAGGACTAAGCATGCATCTTTTATGATTAGGCCCAAATTAATCATAATATAACTCTATCAAAAGTGTGCTAATTTTTATTTTTGCCTTTAAATTCATTATTGTTGAGAAAACGGTAAGAGTGAGAAAGCCTTACTAAAAAATGCCTCCACTTATCTTGAAATATATAGTCAATATTTCTTACAATTATATTTATTTCTCAGGAAGTTCATCTCTACCTCAGATATAATCATATTTTAATGTCATGTTTCTAGTTAGCTTTGGGTCATCTTTGAAGCATATTTTAAAATAATTTTTAAGATGTAAAAGCATTAAGAGAAAGGACATCTCAAAGGTACATTTTGTGCTGTGTTTTGGAGTAATTTACCTGAATGCAGGCCACCTTGCCCCAGAAGGCCAAATAAATCACCTGTCAGTCTAATTTAATTTTTTTCCTTCTCAATCTCACTTCCTTACCTCTACAGCCTGACTGCATTTCTGGAATCCATTAAACATTTTATATACCACTTACTATTACCTGCTTCTTTTCATATCATTTAAATTAACCCAATTCCATTTGACAATCAAGCTTCTAAGAGAAAATTCAGTCCATCATTATAAAGCTGACTCAAAGGAATGGGTCAAGAGGCTTTTATATAATAAAACACTGAGCTCTGGCAGTCACAACTTTTATTAACCGGCATACCCCAAAGAGCCTAAGCAAACGCAATTGAGAAATTGATTTCCTTGGGTAATATTCCTGGATGCCCTAAGTTAAATCCTTGGCTGAATAGTTAAATTGGAAAAACTGAAGTGAAATAAACTTTTAATGTATTTCTACCCCCTATCATTTCTTTTTTACTTTAAAAAAAATGTACACAGAAGACAAGAAGATAACGGTATATGCTAGTTGTATCAGTTAATAATGCAGATTTTTTTAATAGATGGAGTTAACATATGTTGATATATATATATATATATATATATATATATATATATATATATATATAATTTTATATGTATGCTATTTTGCTGTATTAACAATAAGCTTCAAAATTTCATTAAGTCAAATTTTCTGAAGGTGTTAATATCATAGATATTTTTACACTTAAATATGTTGAATTTCATGACAAAAAAAGAGCATTTGAGGGAAGTTTTAATTCATTGCTTTATTTTGAATAAAAGTGCTGCTGAATACTTCAGGAAGCTTATGGTGAACATGCTCCATCTCAAGATACTTGTGAACGCTGGGTTAAATGCTTTACAAGTGATGATTTCGGTGTGAAAGACAAAGAACATCCAGGTCAACCAAAAAAGTTTGAAGACCAACAATTACAAGTATTATTGGATAATGGTGTGTGTCAAACTCAAAAACAACATGTAGAAAGATTAAACGTTACTCATCAAACAATTCCTAATCATTTACAAGCAATGGGAAAGATTTTAAAGGAAAGAAAATGGGTGCCAAATCAATTGAACAAAGGACAAATGGAAAACCAAAAAGTCATCAGTAAAATGTTGCTTCAATGGCATGAAATAAAGTCTTTTTTGCATCGAATTGTAACTGGTGTTTAAAAATTGATTTATTTTGAGAATCCCAAATGCACAAAATCTTGGGTTGATCCAGGTTAACAATCAACATCGACTGCAAGGCCAAACTGCTTAGGAAAGAAGACAATGCTCTGTGTTTGGTGGGATCAGGAAGGTGTGGTGTATTAAAACCAGGTGAAATCATTAATACTGATCACTACCAACAACAAATAATCAATTTGAACCATGCTTTGACTGTAAAACAACCAGAATGTGCCAGAAGACACAGCACACTTATTTGCTTCATGATGATGCACCATCGCACACTTCAAACCAGTTAAAGTTACAATAAAAGATCTTGCCTGGGAAGTATTAACCCACCGGCTATATTCACCAGATACTGCTCCTTCAGATTACCACTTGTTCCAATCGATGGCACACGCACTTTCTGAGCAGCACTTCAAAACATATGAAGAAGAGGAAAAGTGGGTCTCTGAATGGTTAGCCTCAAAACAAGAAAAATTATCTTGGGACTACTCACAAATTACCTGAAAGATGGGGGGATTGCGTAGTTAGCAGTGGAAGTTACTTTGAATAATGCAGTTTTGATGGTTTTTTTTTAATTATCTATTTTCTTTTGATTATAAAATCTGCATTATTAACTAATACACCTAGTAAATGCAAGCTTTATGAATGATGATTTGCAAGTAAATTTAAATGTGTCTGAGTCTAGTTATAAATAATTAAGTTTGTTTAGTTTATTATTTTCCTTTTTAAATTTTCTGATCAAGTTTACATTTCAACCTACAAGAGTTCTTTTATGTGTTCCTATTTGATCATAGGCTTAACTGTGCTAGAAATAATAGTATGGTACTATAATGTACTGTTTGTTTTTATTTTTTTTGAGAGTAGGAATGCAATTCTACTAATTTTTTGTATTCTTTTTTTTTTAATATATTTTATTGATTTTACACAGAGAGGAATTGAGAGGGACAGAGAGTTAGAAATGTCGATGAGAGAGAAACATCGACCAGCTGCCTCTTGCACACCCCCCACTGGGGATGTGTCCGCAACCAAGGTACATGCCCTTGACAGGAATTGAACCCGGGACCTTTCAGTCCGCAGGCCGACGCTCTCTCCACTGAGTTTATTGCCAAACCAGTCCCGGCAAATTTTTTGTATTCTTAAGGCCTTGTCTTAATTTATTTTAGGACAGAAAAGGAAAATGTTTTTTTTATTTTTCCTCGGTGCATGAATATTTGTTTACATTTTACCAATAATTTGTGTACATTGTGCCCTGTGGCCAATAAGTTTTTATTTTTTGAAATTTGTCAAAGAGAAAAATAAAATAAACACACAAAAATTCCATAACTTTGAGTTATATGTTCCTATATACTAGTAGTAACACAGGATTATGAAATCCTATATGATAAAGAGCTAATGTGCAAATGATCATTGCATACTCGATCCCTTGTGACCTCACACTGGGGCTGGTACTGGGGGACATGAGGTTGCACCTCCCACCCTGGTGCGGGGGCCGGGGGACCTGAGGCCATGCCCCCACCTGGTAGGGCTTGAGGGGATGGGACCAGTCAGGTCTGGGTCTCACATGATTTCGAAGCACACAGAGGTAGGCAGGGACTTAACTCTGAGTTCCTTTTAATGTGTACAAATTTTGTGCACTGGGAGCATTAGTAAATTTTAATAAGTAAGTGAAGATTAACTTATTACTTACCAAGATATGCCTCAAGGATTTTTAACAAAGCAAAAATTCCCCAAATTAAATTAGTCTGGCATTAAATGCACTCAATTTCTAAAATCTTTGTAGTATTGCTACTGAGGAGACAATGCCACTATTTTTTTTCCCCTCAAAAAATGTAGCATTCATAATATAGTCACATATTAAAAAGAGGGTTAAGAATGTATTTACTATTGTGTCTCCATGTTATTTCTTAAATTTATTTGGCTAAAAAGTTAAAAATAACCTTTATTCATGTCTCCACTTCAACCTTACATGGGAAGTTTAACTGATGCCACGGTAGACAATAGACCAGAGGTTTAATTTTGCGAATATTATAGTCAACATTGGGCAAATAAAACCTTCAAGTCCATGGCAGCTAAGAGTCTGTCAGGGATTTATCTGTGGGTTAATTCCTAACAGAAGAAGGACCTTTAATATATATATATATATCAAATCCACATCTTTGGATGTTTTTAATGTCCCTAAAAATGTTCATAACTAACATTCATCAAACTAAAAAGGCTACTATTTTCCTTTGTAAAAACACTTTTGAAATTTATTAAGTGACTTAGTAAATAGATGTTGATAGAGATGCTAGCAGCAGAGCCTCTTATAGTGGGTAAACCTGGGGTGTGAACATTCTTATGAATAGCCACTGTCCAACACTGACTATGCATCCTTGATAAGACTGTCATTAGTACCTGGGTTATAGTTTAACCTAAAAAGACACATATAATTAAACATTATGCATCCTGGAATGTTTTCAAGTAAATTAGTGTTCTAAGAACCAGAAGATATAGTAAAGACAGAATTCAATAAATTATGATCCTAGGAAAATATGATGATAGCTTGAGAGTAAGAACTGTCCTTCTCTCACATATTCCTCTGTAAGTATAAAAAATACCTTCCTGGCCTATTTAAACTGTTTACTCTCTTAGGGTAATGGGTTGACTTACAGCCAAGAGAAAGGATTAATTATAAATAACAACATGATGTCATACCTACACTCTAATTCTTAGTTCTGTCACTTAATTGCTACATGAATTTGAAAAATTAACCTCTCTTCTACAGCACAATTTGCTCATCTGTGCAATGGTTACCACAGTTGTGATTACCTCAAATAAGATTTAATTTATTATTTTAATATTTTTAGGAATGTTTAGTTTGTGTCTTGCTTTATTTTCTTAGTTGAATATTTAGGAGATAATAATAAACCATATCCCATCTTTTTTGTGTGCTTCAATTGAAGTGAATACAATAAGATAGATACTAAAAAAATATGAATGCATATATAAGTAATTTATAATTAGGATGAAACACTGAGGTAATAGGGGAGGAAGGATGTACATTTTGATGATGATGGTGATCCTTTCATACAATGATCTGTGGACTGAAACCTACTATAAGGATATTCCAGCAGAGTGAATAGAAGTACTGAGACCACAAGTAAGCTGTGAATTCTAGAATACTCAGAGTCCAATCAATGTATGGGAAAAGAAATAAATAAGGTGAAAAGTTCAAGGAGATGAGACAAAGAAGTGAAGAGATGATTTCCATGTTGGTTGTTCTGAGAATCAAATGAGGTGATAGCATAGTATATTTCTTGGCATATACTATGTGTTAACTAAGTGTTAGACATTAATTCATGGAATCAATTTCATTAAGATGCTACCTAAAATATGCTGTACTGGGTAGCAATGGGAGTTAATTGTCAGTAGTTTATATCAAAATGAGTGCCTTAAAAATGAAGTGGCCAGAGACAAACGTTGTCTGATGTAGTTTTCCAAGGACAGATTCCTTTGGAGATGTTAATCCATTTACCAGGTAATTCTAAGACTACCTATGGTAAACATGTTCACTGAAGTATTATCATAAAAGGTGTGGGTCACCCACGGCAATCTCATTAGCCTACCTAATAATAGAATAATATGCAAATTAATCACCACTCTGCTACACCCACAAGCCACGCCCACCAGCCATGCCCCACAGCCAATCAGAGCAGGAATGCAACTTAACCCAACAAAGGTGGAGGCTAATTTGCCTACATGGAGGGAGGGAGGAGTGAAGACTGAAGGCAGCATAGAAGGAAGTGGGAGGGAAAGCAGAAAGAAAGGCACCTGCAGCTGCTGGAGGGAAAGCACTGGCAGCGGGTGCGGGGCGGGGCTGGGCAGGGCACACAGGGACAGAGTATAAGGCCGCAGAGGAGGCGGTGGTGGGAGGCAGTTCAGGCTTTCGGGGTGAGGCGCACAGCGGTGGTGGTGGCAGTGGTCTCAGGCATAGTGGGGTGGGGCGGGGAGTGGAGGGAGGTGAGGAGGCGGGAGAGGTAGTGGTGGGGAGGGAAGCCCCCCAGAAGTCTTGCAGGAATATTCCAGCAACAGGTCTCTAGTTGTTAAATATTGAAACATTTCATAGAGTTAGTTGGTTCCAAATGTTACAATTAGGATATCATTAAAAGCTGATATTTTTAGGTCTTATTATCCATATTTTCCATTGGATAGGTGAAAAGTTATAGCTGATTAAGAATAACAAAATCAATAAGAAACTACTAAAAAGAGGGGAAAAATAAATAAACAGCAGCATGCTCTTGTGTATATCATTTTTATGAAGACATACATATAAATTTTAGGAGATAAGTTAACAGGTGTCAATAGGTATAAAGGAGTATTCAATATCTAATGAGCAATTCTTTTGTAATAATTGCCTCCTACTTTATAACATTGATTCTTTAAGGACTTATTAGAAGTAATTGATAAATATAGTTCATATTAAATGAAAATAAAATCATATTATGTATGCATTAAAATTTGTGAGGAAAATAAGCAAATAAAATTGGTTTTGAGGGTCAAAATGTATTATAATATCAGGTACTTTACATTGTTTAAGGCATTTCATTTCTTAACATAAATCTTCTGGTGGCATATAAGTAACGATAAAAGTGTCATCATTGAATAGACTACACTTCAAAAGATATGTATGGTTGTTTCCATTCTCAAGTGGGTCTGAAAGAAGTAAAGGAATTTTCCATTAAGATTAGGTGTGGCAGGTTTTCCTACAATTTCATTAACTTTATTAACTTTGCAGGGCTTACCACTTGGATCTAATAGTACTGGCTGGTTTATTAATAATCCTCAAATGGTTACCTGCCAAATATGCTCTTTACCCATTTTAAAGTTGATTGGCATGACTCATGATAAAAAAATAAAAATTAAAAAAAAAAGCAGCTCTCTGCCAAGGTAATGCCTAGATGGAATGATTAAACTAATCAATTTTCAGTCATTCCTTTCAGTTTATTTGTTTAGGATGGACTCTTTTTAGAGCTAAATACCTAAAATAAAACTTCATAGAGAAATGTATTAAAAAGTACATTGAAGGATTTAATGAGTTAAAAAACCTTTTGCTCATGAAGAAGGAAAGTTGTTCCTAAACATTCAATGCAACATGGCGTAAAGCCTTGCAACTTAAAAATCATAAAATGATAAAATTAGGCAATAGCTTGTGTTTCTTAGATGTTCCATTTGGGGAAAGCATGAACAAAAACAAATAAATTAAAACTTTATTCTTTAATGCCAGACTGCATAGGATTCTTTTAGGTTTTAATATTTTTTATCAATACCTGAATTGTGTATATATTGTAAACAAATAAAACATTATTATTATTATATGAGTGTGTTATTTAATGTTTTCTTTGGCCCATAAACTTTTTTTCTCTTCTATTCTTTTCCTTGCCTTTTCTTATCTTTTCCTTATTTTTTCAAATTGACAATCAACAGTGAAACAAGCCACCTGTGTCCCAAACCACCCCCAGGTTTCTGCTTTCTTTCTTAGGGTCACTTAGGGACAAAGCAGGGCTCTATCTTGCTTCTACAGAGGACTTGGGTAGTAATGAGTTGAAGTACATACTCTACTTTCTTCCAACCTGCGCCAACAGAACTCATTTGTTTCTTTCAGGAAGATAAACTCCTTTTAGGAAATAGAAGTTGATATACTTGAATTCCAAATGTTAGTTTTCTTTATTACTTGGGATTATTTCTAAGGATGTTGGATAACTCAGGAATAATTAAGTTCCATATTGTCAGGGTTCTCAAGAAAACTGAAACCAGAACACCTTATATACACTTAGAGATAGCTGAATTCCCTCTCTCGCTATCTTTTTCTCATTCTTTCTCTCTCTCTCTCCCTCATCTTTGATCCTTTTACCTGTTTACACTATCTCTGCAAGCCAGGAAATACCGTCACAGTCAGCAACTAAATTTTACATATTAAAGCTTTCAGATAAACATTATTCAATTACTCAGATTTCAGTTACAAGAAATTTAAATGGTCTAGTATTTATCTGATATACATCTAAATTTGTTAATTTTAATTTTAATGTAGTCCCATTTGTTTATTTTCTCCTTAGTTTCCATTGTCCTGGGAAAGGTTTTGGTAAGGTATTGCTACAACATTTGTCTGCTATTAGCTGCCTATAATTTTTATAAGGTTTTTATGGTTTCTTATTGTAAGTTTAAGTCTTTTAACCATTTTAAGTTTAATTTTGTGTATGGTGTAAGTTGATGGTCTAGTTTCTTTCTTTCTTTTTTTTTTTTGCATGTATCTGTCCAATTTATCCAGCACCATTTATTGAAGTGACTATCTTGACTCCATTGTATGTTCATGCCTCCTTTGTCAAATATTAATTGAGCATAATGGCTTGGATCTATTTCTGGGTTCTCTGTTCCATTGGCCTATATGTTTATTCTTGTACCAGGATCAGGCAGTTTTGATAGCAGTGGCTCTGTAATACAGCTTGATATCTGGTATTGTGATCCCTCCAACTTTTTTCTTCCTTCTCAAGATTGCTGCAGCTATTTGGTTTTTTTATTTTTGTTTTTGTTTTTCCAGATGAATTTTTGGAGAGTTTGTTCCAGGTCCTTGAAGTATGCCATTGGTATTTTAATGGGGATTGCATTGAATCTATAGATTGCTTTGGGTAGTATGGGCATTTTAATGATGTTGATTCTACTAATCCATGAACATGTATGTCCTTCCATTTGTTTATGTCTTCCTCTCTCTCTGTTCAGCATCCTGTAATTTTATGAGTACAGGTGGTTTACCTCCTTGGTTAAGTTTATTCCTAGGTGTCTTAATTTTTTTTTTTTTTGTGATGGTAAATGGGATTTTTTTAAATTTCTCTTTTTGTCAGTTCATTATTGGTGTATAAAAAAACATACATTTTGGGGTGTTAATTTATTATCCTGCTACATTAGCTAATTCATTTATTAAATGTAATGTGTTTGTTTTTTTTTATGGAGTTTTTAGAGTTTTGTATGTACAATAACATGTCATCTGTGGATAATGACAGTTTTACTTCTTTTTCAGTTTAGATGCCTTTTATTTCTTCCTTTTGTTCAATTGCTATAGCTAGCACTTCTAATACTATGTTGAACAGGAGTGGTGAGAGGGGGCATCCCTGTCTTGTTCCTGTTCTTAGGAGAAATGGTTTTAGTTTTTGCTGATTGATTATGATATTGGCTGTATGTTTGTCATATAAAGATTTTATTATGTTGATGTACAATCCCTCAATTCCCACTTTGCTTAGAGTGTTTATCAGGAAATTGTATTGGATTTTGTGTAATGCCTTTTCTGCATCAATTGATATGATTATGTGATTTTCGTCTCTCAATTTGTTTATGTGATTTATCACATTTATTGATTTGTGGATAGTGTACCATTCTTGCATCCCAGAATAAACCCCACTTGGTCATGGTGTATGATCTTTCTAATGTAATGCTAGATCCGATTTGCTAGAACCTAGTGGAGCATTTTAGCTTCTATGTTCATGAGGATTATTGGCCTGTATTTATCTTTCTTTGTAGTGTCTTTTTCTGGTTTTGTGAGTAGGGTAATACTGGCTTCATATAAAGAGCTTGGAAGTGTGCTTTCCTCATTAATTTTTTGGAATAGTATGAGGAGGATATATTTTAGTTCTTCTTTGAATGTTCAGTAAAACTACCCTGTGAAGCTGTCTTGTCCAAGGCTTTTGCTTGCTAGAAGCTTTTTGATTACTGCTACAATTTAATCAATAGTTATAGGCCTGATTGAGTTTTGTAAGCTTGTATTTTTCTAGAAATATGTCCATTTCATCAATGTTGTCCAGTTTGTTGGAGTAGTGTTGTTCATAGTATTTACAAAATAAAAAGTTTCTGCTCAGCAAAAGAAACCATTAACAAAACAATAAGAAAGCCCGCTGCATGGGAGAACATATTTTCAATTGCTATCTCAGATAAGAGTTTAATCTCCAAAACTTTAGGGAACTCATACAACTTAACAAAAGGAAGATCAACAATACAATCAAAAAACGGGCAAAGGATCTAAATAGATGCTTTTTGAAAGGGGACATACAGAAGGCCAAGAGACAATTGAAAAAATTCTCAAAGTCACTAATCATCTGAGAGGTGCAAATCAAAACATCAATGAGGTACCATCTCAACAATGAGGTAGTAGTCAGAATGGCTATCATCAACAAATCAACAAATGACAAGAGCTGGTGAGGTTGCGGAGGAAAAGGAACCTTCATGCTCTGTTAGAGGAAATGCAGACTGGTGCAGCCACTGTGGAAGAATGAACAAAAATAGAACCAGAAGCATAGCAGCATCGAATAGACTGTCCAACCTATGAGGGAAGGTAGGGGGTGAAGGATTAAGTGATCAACCAAGGACTTGTTTGCATGCATATAAGCATAACCAATGGAAACAGATGGTGGGTGAGGGCATGTGCTGCAGTGAGGAGGCCGAGGTGAGGTCAGTGAGGGAGAAAGGAAACTCATGTAATACTTTAAACAATAAAGAGTAAAAAAGAAAAGAAAAAGAAAAACAGGAAAATTTAATTAATTTTAGCTCAAGGGTCAAAATCATGCCACAGTGTTGGCTCCTTCCTGTATTATCTGTCTGGAAGGAGCATTGTCAAACAAGGTTAGTTTGGTGATGCTTAGCAGAATATCATAAATATCTTCTATAAAGTATGCAAATTATTTTTAAGGTATTGCTTATTTTTAGTATGCAGACAATTTTAACACCAAATGCAATTTTCCTGTAATTGCATATGTTACAGTTACTTATAATAATCTTATATAATAAAAGGGTAACATGCAAATTGACTCTAATGGTGGAATAACCAGGAACAAGCAGTCACTATGACACCCACTGACCACCAGGGCGCAGATGCTCAATGCAGGAGCTGTCCTCTGGTGATCAGTGCGCTTTCACAGGGGGAGCGCCACTCAGCCAGAAGCCACCTCATGGCTGGCAAGAGCAGCAGTGGTGGTGGGTGCTTCTCCCGCCTCCCTGGCAGCACTAAGGATGTCTGACTAATGGCTTAGGCCCACTCCCTTTTGTCGACATCCCCTAAGGGCTCCTGGGCTGCCAGAGGGATATCTGACTGCCATCCTAGACCTGATCCTCTGGGGAGTGGGCCTAAGCAGGCAGTTGGACATCCCCTGAAGGGTCCTGGACGGCCAGAGGGTGCAGGCTGGGCTGAACCGCCCCCCGCCCCCCCGCTGAGTGCACAAATTTTCATGTTTGATTATAAGCTCTTTAGAAAACTAGCTTTCTCTGCTCTTAAGTTCATAGAGAACCAAGGAACTTATGAAACACTTTTTAGTGAGGTGGACTTATGACCTACCAATTTTAATCCTGTAAGTAAGGGCAGGAGTAGAGACAGCCCAGAAAATAGTGTTTATAGACACTATGAAGAGGGTATTCAGGTTCTTGTCTGATTAAAAAAAAAAAAAGCAGAGAAAGAATATTTTAATGAAAGTTTTCTCATGCAGATAGTACTTAGAAAAGCTATCTAAGAACTAAGATTCTGAAATCAGACTTCCTTAAATCAAGCTTAATTGCTTGGACTCTGAGAAAGTAATATAATTTTTGTATGTTTCAATTACCACATATGTGAAATTAATATAATGTCAAAATCTATCTAGTGAATTTATTGTTAGAAAAACAAAGGATTGCTTCATGAGAAAAATTTAGAAGCATACCAGAAACACAATGTAGGCCTCACACATGTTAGATGCTAGCTGTTATTATTACTTTGTTGATGTCAGAAAGGAAAGTTGAATAAAACTGATGCAGATGTTTCTGAAAATATATTTTAGTAAAGATATTGAAAAATTGACCACAAAATTATTTTTAAAAAATAAAGATATTAGAATATATGAAGAAAGCAACCATAAACAATAGGGAATACAGGTATCCTTGTGTTTCAATATGGTAAAACTTTACCTACAAAACACAGCTTTTGGTCTAGATTTATCTGGAGAGCTGTATTTGCCAACCCTGTTCTCAACAAACTAAAGCAGTCTATAAACCCAATAAAGATTTTTTAATAAGTGATAGGTGATTTTCATAATCAGACATATTTAGGAAACATCAGAATAAACTGTATAGATTGAATATGGCAAGTGTCTTTAAGTAGGCCTCAGTTTTGGAAAAGAATTTAGTCAAATAAACTAAATATTTTACATTATGTGGTTATTATATTTGTGAAGTGGTATAAAGTTAAAAAGGATCCACAGAGACTAAGTGGATTGGTAAGAAAGTTTTTTAGCCGAAACCGATTTGGCTCAAAGGATAGAACGTCGGCTTGGGGACTGAAGGGTCCCGGGTTTGATTCCTGTCAAGGGCATATACCTTGGTTGCGGGCATATCCCCAGTAGGGAGTGTGCAAGAGGCAGCTGATCGATGACTCTCTCTCATCGATGTTTCTAACTCTCTATCTCTCTCCCTTCCTCTCTGTACAAAATCAACAAAATATATATTTTTTTAAAAAAGAAAGTTTTTTTATACTTTTGGGACATGCAAATCTTTAAATATTTATTTGGATAGAATATAAAAGCACTTGAGGTAATAAAAAAAAGGCTGTGATGGAAAGAAAGAAGTTTCACAAGTACCATATAGTTTATTTCATGTGAGTGAGCCCCTTCAAGAGTACTAAGGAGTCTAATCAAACTTGTGGGTCACTCTGTATTTCTGGTTTCTCTTGAAAAACCTGAAATACATGGCATCCACTATGTCACTTTTTCAAAAAAGCAAAACCCACCTGGAGTTGAATAGTGTATCCCACTTTGAACAAAGGAATGTTTTCTCTGATTTACTTAACCCCCAATTCACATGCTTATCTCATTTGGGTTACCTGAAAGTTCTGGTAGGTATTTAATTTTAGACACTGCTTATAGTTATTGTTCTCAGAAAGAAAACAGAAGATTCAAGATGGATTTCTTTAGGAGAAATATAAATTGCCTGTAAATAGAAATATTTTAAAGGTTACCAACTATATAGTTCATTTCCAGAAAGTACTTATTTATCAATTCAGATTGATTATACATCAGCATAATTTGAGTAGTTTAATGTATGCATGCTTTGCATTACATTTTCCTATTACTCATATTCCAAAGTAATTTAATAAACACTAAATAAAACAATACTGAACCCAACACTTTCCCAGGGCAGGTTAAACAAACTTTGCATTAAGCTTAAGTAAATAGAAAATTCCTATGTCCGTTAGACATGCTGCGTTTCGTACTGAAGCTCATATATAAGATTGACTTGAATATATTTTAAGCATATTTTATAATGTTAGACTTTTAATGTAAAATGAAGATTAAGAGTTGTTTGGGATTCAAGGCCATGAAACACAAATTTCAAAAATGCAAAGTAAAGGATTTTAGAAGTAATAAACAATTTTAAAATGTCAATACATAAAAATAATCTTACATTTGATTGATCTCAGTTTTATTTGTTTTTTTCTTCTGTTTGAGATGTGATATTTTAAGTTCTATTCTTTAGTCTTATTGGAAAATTCTTTCATCTCCTCCTATCAACCTATTTCACTGAAAGAGGTCAATGATGTGACATTTTTTTCAGCAACTTAAATTGTTCAACCTAAGTTCACAGGCCAGGCATACCTGTCCATACTTATTACAAAGATTTATTTCCTTCCATAATCAGGGGACCACTTTCAGTAGATCTACAGAGTTAAATGTAGAACATATTCATCTCCCTGTTTGCTTTTATGTAGAAGTGCATTGGGAAGCTGCTTATATGGTTTAATTTACTTTATATCATTCATAATGATTCCCACTCCAAAATTAATATGCTAGCATTAGACATTTATTCATTTGAGATTAAAGATATTGCTGCCTCTTAACATTTCCTATTTAAATGCAGCTATACTTGTAAAGGTAATTATCATACTCTATCTCAAATAATAATAATTGAGTTGGGCCTAATGGAACTTTTTGAAAATTGTGATAATTAGCCAAACTTAAAATTTTATGTACATCTCAGTGGAAGAAAAAATGGAGTAGATTTTAAAAGTCTATCTTTTCTTTGGAGACACACATGGATAAGGCAGAACAATGAAGAGATAAAAGGAAACCTGGGGCTAAAATGAGCAAATAGTATGATAGAAAATATAATTTGAAATGATATTTCCAGTAATGGGGCTGCATCTAGTTAAGAAATGGAGCAATTTTCTCCCCATTTCCCCCCTTTTCTTTCTTTAGCACTGGCTCTCCTTTCTCAGATCTTCCAAAATGACATCTTACAAAGAAAACACATAGATACATCCTCTGAACCCTTGTTTTTCTCTTAATTCTTCTAGCTTTTAGAACTTGCATTAGATAGCCTTCACCCATTGTTTACTTTCTTTTACAGTTACTGTAGTTCCATGAGTATCACTTTTGTTTGACATTTTAATCTTCATAGAGACAGAGTGAAGTCTTAACTTTTTCTTACTCCCCTTAAAATGCAATATGCTAATTTTCTCAATAAAAATAATATATGTAAATAAAGCTTCCTATAAAACAACTATAAATATGAAATTCAGTTAATGATGCCCTTTGACATTCATTTAAATCACTTAATGAGAATAACTAAAATTCATAGAGAGTTTACCGTGTCCCAAGTACTATTCAAAGTAAGTAAACTATATTTTCTTAGTTACTTCTTGAAGGGATTTTATAGGTACAATTAGAGGCCTGGTGCATGAATTCATGCACCAGTGGGGTCCCTCAGCCTGGCCTGCAGGATTGGGCTGAAACTGACTCTCTGACATCTCCCAAGGGGTCCCAGATTGTAAGAGGATGCAAGCGAGGCCAAGGTACCGCACTGGTACATGATTGGATATGGGAAGCAATACAGGCAATTTGCTAGCCTGGGAGGGGCCACAAGAGGGCTCCAGGGCATGTAGGATCTATCTTGCTCAGTCCTTATTGGCCAGACCCCAACAGCAAGCTAACCTACCAGTTGGAACGTCTACCCCATAGTGGTCAGTGCACATCATAGCAACTGGTCGACCAGTCTATCTACCCCATGGTGGTCAGTGCATATCATAGTGAGTGTTTGAGCATCCTTAGCATATCATTAATATATTATGTTTTGATTGGTTAGATGGCTGACCAGACGACTGGACACTTAGCATATTAGGCTTTTATTATATGGGGTCAGCATCAACTTTATAGGTGGTAAAATAAAACATAGAATGTTTAGGGTATTTGCATTCTTCACAGAACTGGATTTGAACACAGGCAGTCTGGCTATAGTGTTCTTGCTTTTCAGAATGACACAGTGATGCCACATGGGAAGGATATGTTAAATATAGACAAAAGAAGTACATACTCATAACAATTTACAAATCCTTATACACAAATTATATCAGACCATATAAGCAGGCTTGTTTCTCACATATGAACCCAAGGAATTATTCAAAGGTAGATCCACATATTACTAATTCAATTTAAGAGTTATAAACTAAGCTAACAAAATAATGAAGAAATCTGGTTCTAGCCTGTGATCTTAACAAACATGGCCTTTAATGGGAGGTTAGGTTGAAATTTAGAATTCTCAGAATTGAAGTTTTATGACTGAAATATGTGGCTTGGGAAAAGCCACTCCAAAACTACTAGACCCTGGACTGAGACTCAGTGTCCTTCTCAACCCCATCTCAAGGCTCTTTCCATCTGAGCAAGAAGCACCTTTTAAATGAAGGTGGTTATTCTACCTTACATATTAGCTCTGTCAATAATCCCTGAAAAGAGCTCCCTGTTTCCCAGCACTTAGCACTAGAATTTCACTCACCAGAGGTATTGTCTGACGTCAAGAAGATGGATGTAAACAAGTGACACCAGTAGTTCCTGAAGAAACTCCAGACCAGGAGTGCGTTCCATGAGGGAGATCAACAATTTCAGGGGCCCGCTCTCATGGGTCATACCTACTCCTGATTCATGCAGACATGTCTGGTTTTTTTCTGTTGATTCTAAGAGTGGTCCTAGACAAATAGTTTGAGGGGGAAAATGTATGCATAAAAGTGAGAGACAATGACCAATAAAACCAAAGAGTGTCATTTAAAGGAGTATTATGTAAAATCTGCTGACTATCAGAAGACTTTGGCAGGAATCTATTGTAGAAAGGATCCCTTAGAAAGAAGAACAAAAGGAGAAAATACAGTGATTATTTGAGATAAAAAATGAAAACAGAAAAGGGCAGGTGTTCAGGTAGGTGTGGGAGAGACAAAATGTTGGAAACTCCCAAATTTTCAACAATGTAAAAACTTAGAGAGAAAAAATAATAGAAGCATGGCCAATCTTTGTTGCCTGGCTATTCCTGCAATACAGAACTGAAAGAGCAGCTTCACCAAGTAAGATTCGATAGATTTTCTCTTGGGTTCCTATAACTGCTGTCTGCTTAAATGAGGCCACAGTTTGGGGGGAAATGAAAACTACCGTAATCCCAATTAAGATGCTTTTAGGTGGGTTCTGGATTATGGTAGCCAATAAAAGTACAGTATATATAGAGGCTGGGCTTATCTAGAATAATTTTTATTAAACTCTTACTTTATTAAGCACACAAGCAAATAAAATATAATGTAAAATTTATTAGTTTTAAAATTTTTCTTAAAGATAAAATTACCTATTATAAGTCTGTCCTACTTTGTACAGTATTATTTAACATAATTAGTGTTCAGGAGAATTCTATAAAATAGGTATTTATTTATTTATTTATTTAATTTACTTATTAAGACAAAGAAAATAAACTAGAGAGATTCATTTTTTTCCCCAAGTTACCTACTAGAAATTTCAAGGATCTCATGGTACATTCCCTCCAAGTAAGGGATAAAGAATAAAGAGTGGTGGATAAGATAATTATGTTTTCCATATCACTGACCAATAGAAGATACCTTGTTATTATCTAACATGTGTAACCTTTGTAAACTCTGGGTATCAATATGTGAGGAAGGAATAGCTAGAGTCTGTAACTTCAAAGAGGAATTAGCCAACTATGAGCATGGGTGACAGAAAGACATGAAGACCCTATAAGAAACCAAGCTCATTGATTTTCTACAAACAGCTGGATTAAGCAGTGGGCCTATCTCAAATTCTTTTGGTATATGAGTCTCTGTAGACAAGCATGTCAAATTCAAAGGCTAACATGGGCCAAATAAACAAGATTTAAGTTTGTGGTGGGGGCCACAAAACACAACAGCTTCAATTTTCATGGAAACATAAGCTTATTTCAATACAGACATGCTGAATATAAAGGGCTGAAATGAATGAGTAATTGTTAACATAAAATGATAGGATATTTTAATAAAAATTAATACTTTTTTTTTCTTGACCATTAACTTACCAGACACTGAATAACTACACAAACTAATGAGCATAGTGCAAATAAACCTATTTTTCTTTTTCTCCAAAAGTGACATATTTCCTATTGAGCACACCAAACAAGTCAGTCCAAGACTAATGATGTGGCAATCGGCTGCTAAAATATTCGCTGCTAATATTAGTGGAGAGAAATGGAATCCCTGCATGTAAGGCGCATAAGGAAAATTAATGCAACATAATTATAGTAATCAGTCACTAGCGAATTTTGTAGTTCATTATTAATAACTAGAGGTCCAATGCACAAAATTTGTGCAAGGGACTTGGCCCCCACCAGCTGCAGCAGTTGGGGGCATGTGCATTTGGGCTTCATAGCCCTGACTTCATCCAGAAGGTCATCCAGAAGAACATCATATCTAATTAGCATATCACACTTTTATTATATAGGACTAGAGGCCAGGTACACTAATTTGTGCACATTGAAAGGAAATTAATTAGAAGAAATATTTTATTATCACTATTTGCCCTTTCTCTGTTATAGTATGAACCAAATTCATGATCAACAATGACAGATGAAAACACATGTGTGCGATTGGCAGCAGCGAGAGCTTTATCTATATAGATAAACTTGCTTAATTAGGTCTGCTTTCTGATGTAACTAAACTTTTTCCATCCGAGGAAAGCACCCCAACTCCTCTTTCAGGTAATTGTCAGAAACACAACAGTAAATAGTAACATGAAGCAGATTATTATTGTAGATCATGCAGGGAGAACAAAGGGTGAAATATTTAACTGTAGCAGTGCTTGTGCAGTGAGAAAACATGAAGTTATTTTCAAGGTCCATCATTTCTTCTTTTCAGTTGGGTGAAGTTTCTAAAGTTTCTAAATCTACATTTTCCAGCTAATGAAAATAAAATAGGATTCTGCTGAGTCTCCTATCTACCTACTCCAGGACTGCTGTGAGAATCAAATGAGATGAGGCATGTGAAAATGATTTACAGACATTTGCTTAGAGTGTAAATGTTTGCACCTGGCTACAAAGCAAATCTGTATTCCTGAGCTGAACAAACTCCAAGGAAGCTAGTCACTAGGGAGAGAAAGATGGGCATTGCTACATGATGTAATTACCTGGTGCCCATAGCCACTGTTTCTGGGCTGGGCTAGGCTGTGGGCCAAACTTTGCACCATGGGGTCTTGGCAGTGTTGGCTGTGATTTGGTGGGCTGTCACTTCAGGGTGGTGGTGGGGCCTGTGTTCCACTTGGGGAAAGCCAGGTGATGGTTTGTCTGCACCAGGTTCGTGGAGCCAATACTTTGTAAATGGCCAGTGAGTGTCATGACAGTTCCTGCATTGAGCATCTGCCCCCAAGTGGTCAGTGTGTGTCCTAGAAACTAGTCAGATGGTCAGAGGGACACTTAGCATATTAGCCATGTATACATGTGTATACATGGCTAATATGCTAAGTGTCCCTCTGACCATCTGACCATGATATATGTATAACATTGTTACAAAATTTTTATTAAAACGTTTCTTGCATACCATTATATTGACAAGGCCACAAAAATATTCATTTGGGCCACATCGTGCCCATGGGCTGTGAGTTTGACATGCTTGCTGTAGAACTTAAGTCACTAATAGTTGTTTTGTGTTTTTTGCTACTACAAGCACACTAATATAAGGGAAATATAACATTTAGCGTTATTCCATACAAAAAAGCTGATAACTGAGTAAAATTACATTAAATATTAAGAATAGCAAAAGTTTAGACTTGTAAGTTTCTTTATAAACCAAGTGGTTTAACATTATTCAGAATTGGGCTATTGTATCTATCATAGATGATAGCACTTCGAACCAGCTCTGAATTTTAAAATAGTTAAAAGTTTTTTATGTTGTTTTTGAGTAACTTTATCATTTTTGATATGTAAATAATAAGCATAGCCTCATAACTATTCATCTACCAATCTATCATCTATCTATCTATCATCATAATTTATCTATAGGAAATAACACATTGCAAATAATAAGAATAAATAAAGTTTTAGAACTCTTTTATGTAACATTCACTTGCATTTTATAGTCCAGATTGCCTACATTAAAATGAGCAATATATACCCAATTACACATTCTTAATCTGTAGAATATTATTAGGACTGTTACACTGTCAACTCAACTACATCTATTATTCAATCAGATAGCAATCTTGGTTATATAAATCAGGATGAGAGCTTCTTGTTTATGACTCTCTTAAGGTAAGAAATAAAATATTAAGACTGATAGGATGGCTAAAAATAGCTGAATCCTATTTTCTATCAGCATAGATGAAATTGTGCACATTTTAAATATCCTGAACAAATAATCAAATCAATAATTTCAAAGTTTTTTTACTGTTAAAATATTATCTACACTAATAAAAGAGAAGCATGCAAATTAACCATCACTCTGCTATGCCCACCAGCCAACCAGAGGTAATATGCAAATTAAGAGAAAGATGGCAGCTGCCCAGCTGCTCCAGGTGGGAGTGGCCAGGTGGGGAAGGACACCTGCTATGAGAGTGAGGTCCGGGGGTGAAGGAATCTACAGGAACGGAGTGCTGCAGCAAAGACGAAGACATCAGACTCTGGTTGGAGTCTGCTGCAAAGAAGTGAAGATGAAAATGGCAGATTCAGGCCTGAATCTGCAGCGAAGATGGCAAACTCCAACCGGAGTCTGAGCAAAGAGAAGGCAGTCTCTGGCCGGAGTGAAGGCCTGAGTCTCAGGTGCCAGAGTACAGGAGTTTGTGTGTGTGTGTGTGTGTGTGTGTGTGTGTGTGTGTGTGTGTGTGTGTATTTTGGTAATTTTCTAGATACAGTCACTCTGAAGCCAATCCAGACTTGTATTTGTAGTTTCATAGAGATTTTAGATCAATTTGTTTTTAATCAATATGTAGTACCCTTGATATTTTACTTATTGTTTCTATTGAATTCTACACAAATCAGAATTCAAAGCGCTTTTGAAATGAACCAAAAAACATATCTCTTTATATTCCATAATTACCATGTTCCTCCCAATTAAATCCTAGAGCTTTCATTAAAAAAAATGCAGAAAATTCCAACTAGTTAATTCTTGGTTTGACCATAGTGTGTAGAATATTTTCTCCTCCCCACTGGACGTGGGGTCACAGCCTGACCTGAGTCTTACTGGAGGTTCTGATATGTCTGGGTATTTGAGCTGGGGATCTTTCCAGACAAACTCTCTTCTATGAATCAGGGTAGAATTACAGTCTGGGGAGATGTAAATGCAGATCATCGTTCCTTAGTGATTTCTCTTGGCTGAAAGCATAGATGTGATTAGACATTCAACAGTTTCTCTTCTTCGAACTAATCTGTTTACTTCCAAGTGGGTGGGCTTAAAATCAAATCTAAAACCTAAAATTGTTTTGTCATCAATGTTGACTGTCAGAGCTCTGTCTACATGAAGCCAAAACAGCCAGATGGAAAGTGAAAAGCAACATCCATCATCTAAACATTTTCCTTTCCCAATGCCAAGCATGTAGATACTTTGGAAACAATGTCATGGTTGACCGAATGTTTTACTTTTAATCTAGATATGTTTTGGAATTGTACAGATACAGCCTCAGTGTGTAACTTCCCATGCAAAATCCCCAGATCTGCACAATGGTAGATACATTTAAAAAATAAGAATTCTCTTAAATGTAATATATGGTGTGTACATGCGTATTAAATTCTTCACACGAATCATGCATTATGCTCAGTGCTACAGAAGATATCATACTAAATAACCATAGTCAAAAATAAAAAGTAATCACACAAATACACAAATAGCTAAAATTATTGGCCTATGGTTATTTGTGATGTTAAAATAAACATTAACATAGGGCAGGAAAGGGGTTGAAATGATAGAACAGAGAGGAGATCTACAGATGTCTCCGGGAGAAGTAGATTACTTTTGGAAACTAAAAGTTGATACACAGAATCGCAAACTTGGACTCTCCTTGTCAGTTCTTCTCTTATCAAGTTTGAAGAATAAAATTCACAGACTAAAAGATTTTAAGTAATCTTGTGGAGATTTACTGCAAGTGAATACAAACTGCCCCAAATGGGAAAGGCCTGTCCTCTCTCTAAAAGGAGGAGAAAAAAAGTCTCTCTGTCTCAGGGTTTATAAGTGCTGGGAGCTTCTTTGCCTGTTTGTGATACTTTCTAATTGGGTCCTTCCTTATTTTATGTCCCCGTGTTTTCCCAATTGGCTACTTTCCCCCTGTTCCCTGTATAGTGTCAGTTTCAAACTCACCCAGTGCCCCCTCTTTTACTTTCTCTTATTTTGGAACATTCTTATTAACAATCCAGCAGCTTGGAACTGTCTTTGCATCCCTCTCCCATGGACCCTTTCCTAAAACTGCCTCTCCTGTCTCCTTTCAAAATGATCATAACATTTTAATAAGAATTCATGAATATCAATGACATTTAAGGCATGCCATGCATGAACAGGGGTCAAGAAACACTGACCCATTGACCAAATCTGTGTTTTTGTACATGCAGGTATATGGGAAAATATTCACACTCATTTATTTGCTTATTGTTTACTTATTGCCTCTGGCTACTTTATCACTACCTCATTGAACTACAAAACCACACTCTCTAAAAATCAATGGGAAAATATCCTCAGGTGAGGAAGGAGAGAGAGAGAGAAGAGAGAGAGAGAGAGAGAGAGAGAGAGAGAGAGAGAGAGAGAGAGAGAGAGAAAGGAAGGAAGGAAGGAAGGAAGGAAGGAAGGAAGGAAGGAAGGAAGGAAGAAAGAAAGAAAGAAAGAAAGAAAGAAAGAAAGAAAGAAAGAAAGAAAGAAAGAAAGAAAGAAAGAAAGGAAGAAAGAAAGAAAGAAAGAGGAAGGGAAGAGAAAGAAGGAAAGGAAGATGGAAAAGCTGAAACCGTTTTTTGGTGCAGTGGATAGAGTGTCGGCCTGTGGACTGAAAGGTCTCAGGTTCAATTCAGGTCAAGGGCATGTACCTTGGTTGTGGGCACATCCCCAGTACAGGGTGTGCAGGAGGCAACTGATTGATGATTCTCTCTCATCAATGTTTCTAACTCTCTATCCTTCTCTCTTCCTCTCTGTAAAAAATGTCAATAAAATATATTTTAAAAAAGAAGAAAGAAAGAAAGAAAGGAAGGAAGAAAGAAAGAAAGAAAGAAAGAAAGAAAGAAAGAAAGAAAGAAAGAAAGGAAAAAGAGACATCTTGAAAATGCCTAAAGAAAGTTTGTCATTTTTTTCTGGTAAAGGGCCTGGAGTCCATGTTGATGAAAACACCTTTGTCGCTGTGGCAGCCAGCAGTGGCAGCAGCAGCAGAGTGATGAGGCAGTGCCTTCGACTGATCATCCCAGTTGCTTCCTGCAGAGAGAGGACAGACCTTGGCTTGGGGAGCGGGCCTAAGCCATCAGTAGGACACCCCCTGAAGGCTCCCGGATTGGAGAGGGTGCAGGACAGGCTGAGGGAAGCCCTCCGGTGCATGAATTTCATGCAACAAGCCTCTAGTATTTTTATGAATAACTGTTGAAAACTTGCAAAGTTATTTGATATTTACTTTTATTATATTGCTTTATTATTGTCTGTCTGCTATATTGCAGGCCAACATAATAAGTGAAGTTCACTTCTGTCTTTCATAATGTTCTGAGTATTCAAATTCTGTCACAGCAGAATTCTTCTCTTTTGCTATTGATTTCTTGGACTCCACACAATACTAAATGATTCTCAGTTTGTGTTTTAAGGCAATTGATTGGTATCTGAAACTTTTAAAGGATAAGATAGGAGAACATGGAAAGGTGGAAAATACCAAAATATAATTTGAAGTTTATAGTGGAGTTAGTCATCAAACCACATAGCTATTTTTCCTAGTTTAGTCCATAAACTAGGAAGAAAGAAACTTGGTCCCAGAGAAGAAGGAGAAAGAAAAGGAGTTGAGATGCTATGATAGTGGGATGGCCCTTATGGTAAGGATTTTCTCCCCTTTGAAAAATAGTACATTTTAAAGAGATCATTGAGAATATGAACATTGATATCCTGTGTGTCTGATGGACATGTGTGTGTGTGTGTGTGTGTGTGTGTGTGTGTATGTGTGTGTGTGTGTGTATTCTATATAAAAAAGCCTAATATGCTAAGTATCCAGTCATCCAGTTGGCTATTTAATCAAACAAAGTGTAACATGCTAATGATATGCTAAGGCTGTCAACCCCTTGTTATGACATGCACTGACCACCAGGGGGTAGATGATCTGACTGGTAGGTTAACTTGCTTCTGAGGTCTGGCCAATCAGGACTGAGTGAGATGGACCAGACACACCCTGGAGCCCTCATGTGGTCCATACACCACCCCCACCCCCCCACCCCCACCCCGCCCTGGTTGGCCACACACCCACATCCCTCCCTGTCCTAATTGTGGGGTCCCTTGGCCTGTCCTGCACCGTCTCACAATCCAGGACCCCACAGAGGATGTTGAAGAGCTGGTTTCAGCCCGACAGTGGAATGACCGGTCACTATGATGCACACTGACCACTAAGGGGCAGATGCTCAATGCAGGAGCTTCCCCCTGATGGTCAGTGCACTCCCACAGGGGGAGTACCGATCAGCCAGAAGCCAGGCTCACAGTGGAGGTGGCCTATGGGAGCCTTTCCTGCCTCCACAACATCACTAAGCATGTCCATCTGTGAGAGGGTGCAGGCCGGGCTGAGGGACTCCCCCTCTGAGTGCATGAAGTTCGTGCACCGGGCCTCTAATATATGTTACATGTGTCCTAACATTTTTGTTTCACAATTCTATTACCTCTACCTAGAAAAGTCCCTGACACATAGTAAACATGAATATGAATGCCTTGAATATTGGCTTTTACTTTTTGATTTAGAATAGCAATATAGCTCCTACATCACTTTTTTAATTACAGAAATGTAGAGAGCATATCTATTTCCTTCAAAGATAAGACTCTGGAATCTTAATGATCTTAATATCCCCTTGGTCATCCTCATAGATCAGAACAATTCACATGATAATTCTTCTGGTGGAGTGTAAATTCATTATTTATTCTGGAGGCCTTAAGATCAATCAAAATTTGAAGGTTACAATGTAATGGAGAAAAGAAAAATCAATATGTGTCAAGATGATTTTGCATTAAGAATTTAACTATAAAACAAATATTAATTCAATTTTTCTTATGGAGAGAACACTAAGAGATCGAGGCATAGTTATTTTATATGTTTTACGATTGATAAGACAATGTCATATGTACTTAATGGTAAAATATTTAAATAAATGAATGTAATTTTTTAATGAGCAATTATTTTCAATTTTCTTTTTTTATATAACTCAGAAATATAGTACATTTTCTAAAAAGTACATCACTTTATTTCAAACTTTAAAAATAATTCTGTCTTATTTTGATTATTATATTCTGTTCTCAAAATTTATAAGTTGCTTCTTGGCCTTTTGGCTAAGGTGAAGCGTAGCATCTGTTCTTATCAGTTTAATTCTTGAAAATACGTGTGCTTTGATATGAGGAATATTTTTTAAACATTAATAATCTTAGAATATCCTGATTTGTTCTCAAAAACATTGCATGTAATTCAGTTTTAGGAATTTGATTAAATTCTATATAACTTAAATGATTAAGTGGGAGATTATAGTGAATATAAAATATAGCATTGAAAAGTTAGGTGATACATAACTAATGTATAAAAAGGTAAATGAATTAATCTGAAAGGAAATTAAGGTTTTGTCAGAGTTTTTTCTGCAATGTAAAAAACCGCATGTTTTTTGTAGGAGCCAACAATTACATACATATGTAAACTATTTTCTGCTTTAAAAGGAGTTATACTTTCCTGTTATTTAAAAAAAAAAAATTCTATGTAAGCACTTTAATAACAAAGTTAAGTAATTGTAAATAATGAGTCAACTCATATAGATACCTAAAAACTATTTCTGTTCAAGTGAGGAGATCAATAGGGAATTTGATGCAACCGATTTTATAAACATTGCAATTTCTCAGAATTTGAGTTTACCATGACTAAATGTCTTTAATATATTGCATTTAAAAAAGTGATCAAATATAATATTGATTTGTGGGATTTAAGTAGTTTAGCAGATTTTAGAATAAGAGATATTAGGAATATCCCAAGATAAATACTAAAACACAAAATTTTTTTTTTGAGAGTACACCTGAGTAGGCAGTGAAAAATATATAAATATTGGAAACCCCTTAGTTAGTAGTGAGTACTGGGACTATTACTATTGTTTAGTCTTTTGCAAATTCCTCTCTGCACTAGTATTTTCACTCTAGAATTTTAATTGGTTTATATTTTATAATAATGAAAATAGTTTATGTTCTAATAATGTAAATATTTTAAAAAGATCACACTACTTACATTGTAAGTTGGCACTGAAATCAGTATCCTATATAAGAGTCAAGTGTGTATTGAAAATATGCAATTTTCTGATTATTTTTAAGTGTTTCCTTATATATGTGAGACTATGATAAATGAATCAAAAATCTTTCCAAAATCAAAGAAAATACATATTAACATGTTAGAAGGAACACATGTCACCTGGAGTCACCAAGGATTTTTAGATAGTGGAAGTGGGCACTGTTAGCAAATTTGCTGCAATACCCAGTGCTGATTTGGTCTGCCCCTGGGCGATTAAGATGTAGAGTCACCTTCACTTTATCCAACTCTGCAAGTTTTTTTTTTTTTTTTTTTTGGAATATTTTTCTAAAGTAACAATCTTGGTCTTTGGTGGAAGTTTTCTGGGTGCAAGTGAGAGTCTTCTGGATGTAAAAGTTTTCTGGGCCTTAATTTTGGTTAATGGCATATCAATAGAGAGCATGTATATTCTGGCCTGCCCTCTGCCCCATGGTAGAAGCTACTTTGAATTTCTTTCCCTTGCCAATGACTAAATGGATAAAACTGCTTAATTAAGGGTGTCATTTTATAAAACTCATTTGTTTACAATTTTTTCTTATAATCTACAGCTCAAGTACTTGTAAAAAATTAAGTTGTCATTTTTATCTCCGATTTACTCTTTTAAAAATATATATTTTTATTGATTTCTCAGAGGAAGGAAGAGGGAGTGAGAGATAGAAACATCAATGATGAGAGAAACTCATTGACCAGCTGCCTTTACATGCCCCCTTCTGGGGACTGAGCCTGCAACCCAGGCATGTGCCCTGACCAGGAGTCAAATCTCAACCTCCTGGTTCATAGGTGGACAGTCAACCATCCTGGCTGATTTACTCTTTATCAATTGTTTTCAAATCCAGATGGGGGGTAGATAGGAATGGGAGGGACATATTAATATTACTCCCTACATAAGTTATTTTGCTTTTAAAGTGATTTTAAACAATATCAGCACAATATTGCATACTAACACATGTATGTGCATGTGCACATACCACAAATATATCATAAGGAAGCAAAACTGGTAGTTTAGTAATCATACTGTATTGTCTTAAATATGTCTTAATAGGTGCCCCAAGTTTATTACACATACTTCTTTTGTTTGGGGGCATTTGTGCCATTCCACAATTTTCCTATATCAGCACCTTTGCAAATGTGTGTGGTTTTTTGTTTGTTTGTTTGTTTGTTGTTGTTGTTGTTGTTGTTGTTTTTGTGTGTGTGTGTGTGTGTGTGTGTTTGTCAGCATTTATCTTCCTTACATCTATACATGTTTCTTACTTAATTCAGGTCTCTCAGTGAATGTCACTTCCTCAGAGAAACCTTCCTTGACTGCTAAATAACATGGGTCTGACTCCTCACTTCCTAAGCCCTTACCCTACCTGACTTGGTTTTCTTCCTGGGACAAATCACTGTTTTAAGTTATAGTACATGTTATGTGCATCTGTTAACCTTCCTTAGGAAAAAGACTGTCTTGTATTGATTTATGATCAGGGCTGAGTAGAGCATTCAGCAGATTTTGGATGCTTAGTAAAAAATGTCTTGAATAAAAAACAGGACTAAATGCTGGTGAACAGCTATACATATAAATAAATGTAAAAGTAACAAGCTGTAATTATAAGAGAAATTGTATAATGCATATTTTTGTTTGAAGTGAATCACATTTTTTTTTACCCAGAACATATTTACTTTTAAAAATATATATACATGCGACTTAAAAGTCTTAAAAGAGTTTTCTGCTTACCAAACATCGTAGCTAATTTTAGGAAAGTACGTAATTCCATTTTCATTCTAATGAAAAAATTGTCTGTTAGAAGAGTGAAATTAACTTCACTTGTTCCTGGTAATAGAAGTCTGAGCACTAGCATAAATCATGTTAGTATGTAGATTTATAGAAAGAAGCTAGAAATTGCCTCCTTATGTAACTTAGAATAGAGATCGAAATAAAGGAGATCTTAGAGAAGAGATGAGAGTGGAGGCAAGACTAATCACCTCTATTAAAACAGTTCTTCGCTTTTCTAGAATACTGAAGGGCTTTGAAATATGTTCACCTTCACTCTCTCATTAGGGAAGTTAATAAAGTGAGTTTTTGTTGTTGTTTTGTTTTACTCTTCAGAGAGAGTAGTGATTCACTTAAGGCTTCATTGTGTGCAAGAGGTGAATGGCACTGCAACTCAGGTTTTTGGCTGCACTGTTCTTCCCCCATTTTTCTCCCACTAAATAATATATCTCCTGCTTCATAAAAATCAAGTTAGCATTCTACACTGTGGCAAATAGAAAGGAGCCTTGAGTGAGTTCCCATTCTGTGAGAGACTGGTGTGTAAATGGCTATTGGAGTCCCTGGTGAGAGGTCCTTAAGTGGAAAACACGCTGAGCCATGTGCTGTGGGAGCATGGGAAGCAGGGACCTGACAATGGCTGGGAGGTCAGGGCAGGCTTTGTGGTATGGGTGGCATTTTGCCCAGGTCTTGAAGGAGCTAGAATGGGTTAATATACTAGTGGTGCGGCGCACAAAATTTGTGCAGGAGGGGGGGAGGGTGTCCTTCAGCCAGGCCTTCGCCCTCTCCAATCTGTGACTCCTTGAGAGATGTCCGACTACAATTTAGGCCCTAACCCCAGGGATTCCCCCAGGGATTGGGCCTAAACTGGCAGTCGGACATCCCTTTTGTAATATGGGACTGCTGGCCCCTAACCACTCACCTGCCTGCCTGCCTGATTGCCCGTAACCATTGTGCATGCTGGCCTGATCACCCCCTCTCTCTCCTCCCCTCTTGGCCCCTAACTGCCTCTAGGTTGGCCTCGCCATCATGGCTTTCTTTATCCAGAAGAAAGTTCGGAAGGTCTCCTGGAAGATCTCCAAGCCTAATTAGCATATTATACTTTTGTTAGTATAGATTTTATTTTTATCAGTGATCGTTAATGAGATTGCTAAGAAAGCACATACATAGGTTAGATTATGAGAAATAACAGTTTTTGTGAAGTATCACAAGGAGATGACTACATCCTGTCAATGATGTTCATTATAGCATTTCATGGCTGCTTCCTTCCCCGTTTAAGGGAAATAATTCCATTTCCCAGTAGCTTTCTGTCCATGATCATGTTCTCTGACTTCACGAAGCTCCAAACTGGCTTTTCATGTCAGATTACCAATTTTTAATTCATTTTAAAAATAACAACTTTGTTGTGTTTTAGGATTTGGGGATACAGTGGTGATGATGGTCAAGTCATTCTAAGGCAGTTAATTGTTTCTGCAGCCTGGCCTGTGTCCAGCTGAGCAGCATCTCTCTGGTTCCATGAGATGGCTTCTGGGCCCACTTACTCTCCGCTGTGTTTGCAATCAGCTGACAACCTCAAGTTCTTTATACGCCTCAGGAAAAATGAAGGTTAAATGACAGTAAGTTGGAGGCAATCAACTACTCAGGGGAGGGCAGTTAGGGGTGACCAGGCCAGCAGAGGAGGGAAGTTGGGGGGCAAACAGGCTGGCAGGGGAGCAGTTAGACATCAATCAGGCTGGCATGGGAGTGGTTAGGGGGTGATCAGGCTGGCAGGCAGAAGCAATTAGGGGCAATCAGGAAGGCAGGCAAGTGAGCAGTTGGGAGCCAGAAGTCCTGGCCTGGATTGTGAGAGGGATGTCTGACTGCATGTTTAGTCCCCATCCCACTGGGAAGTTGGGTATCCCTTGAGGGGTCCCAAATTGGAGTGGGTGCAGGCTAGGCTGAGGGACAACCCCCAACCCTGTGCACAAATTCCATGCACTGGGCCTCTAGTATTATTATATTAACATTATTATAATAACATTATATTTAATACAATTTTTCTTAAAATATTAATGTTTATTGCATGAAACATTATTATACTTAAATCAGTTTTATTAAATGTATTGTGACTGAATTCTGTTTAAAACGTATATTCCTTTGTAGAATGCATATGTAATGTCAATCTTCACAACTCTAAATATTTGCTGTAACCCCTGGTAATTGAATGTCACATATTCACAGGACTGTACTGTTTTGAAATAAGCAGATCAAAGTTGTCCTGAGTACTTCATAATTGTTTTTCATTTTTATTCAGTAAATTCTTAGGTAATGGGTATATTCTCATTACCATATTTTTCTAAGATGTAATTCCCAAAATGATCATTATCTCTAACAATGATGTTCATAATCATGGTCAGAACTTTCAGCCGTATTGTAAAACATATGCTCCAAAGAAATTTGAAATGCTGGTCACTCTGCAAGAAAAGAGAAGCTAAGACTGGATGTTGCATATGATTCCCATATTGATTGCTTTTGTCTTTTAAAATCCCTTTCACATTGTTTCAGAGGAAAGAAAGAGCACATAATAATGCTGGCATTATAAAATTTTGAGGTCTGAATATTTCCTTACAATTGTTATGTAAATGTATTTGTTGTTGAAAGGGACATGCTAGTAACAAAATACAGACATTTATAGAGACTTGCTGTAAGAACAATAGTGCAGTGTCTCTGTGGTGGTGAAACCAAAATGTGGTGTTTGAGTTTGAGTTTGTTGTCTAGCAAAACCAAGGAATGAATTTGCAGACAAAAAAAAAAAAAAGGTTAGCAGAAGCAAAGTTAATTGAGAGATGCCTGCAGGGGGGCCTGATGCGGCAGGGGCCAGACATGGAGAGGATCTCTCTTTTCCGCATCCCGCACAGAAAGAGAGATGAACGAATTGGTTCATAGTGGAGGTGGCCAGGGATTGAAAAATATTAGAACTAAAGAGAGAAGACACAGAGATAGAGTTTAACCTGGGAGCTGGGTGGGCCACCATCCTGTCTGCTGGAGAGACAGGAAGACGAGGGTGACCCCTCCAAGTGCATTTATTTTATACCCCCAATACTAGGAAGTAACATCAACTTATTTGCATTCTTAAGTAGGCCCTAGCATGCCTAGATTTACATATCTAGTCCCATCCCCGCCGACACCTGGATTAATATGAAGGCCAAGCTGACAACATATTCCCAAGGCATGGCTCTGCCTATGCCTTGAGTTCAGCTGACGATAATTAAGGAAATTGTCCATGTGCCTTCCCAGGCGGCCCTCTAAAATGCCAGTCCTGGAAAAGGTTCAGCTGGGATTCCAAAAGCAGCCCAGTTTCTAAATCTTCCATTTCATGTTGCAGTCAGTTATAGTTCAGCATCCAAATGAATTAAAATCTATTAATCCAAGTGTAGAGTCCCACATGGCCATAAGCCACTGGACACATCTCCCCTGGAACCCAGGGAGAGAGAAAACAGGGTTGCCTTAGCAATTCCACCTATCTGGGTTCCTAGTTCTACTTCTCCTCCTACCAACTCTCCCTCCCCTGCCCCACATGGTTCTGGTTTCTGTCTACCTCTGTCTCCTGTCTTCCCTCTGTCTCCTCAGTGACATCCCTCTCAGTTAATTTAGTTATGGTTTTGGGCGTTGGAAAGAGAGAGTATAAAGTGGGAGAGTTAAGAAAACCTTCTAGATATCTTGTGCTTCATATTTAGACTACCCCACGGAAGGTGTGGATAAGTCCCTAACTTGTTTACTCCTTTCTAGAGTCATATCTGGAATACCTGAATGGGAGATTTTAGTAATTTTAAATATTTCTAAATAGTCTGGGCTGACTAGTGAATAATTGCATCCAAGGAAAGAAAAGCAATGATTTTTTAAACTCATAATTTACTAATATAAGTGTCAATGAAAGGGAAAGCACATAGATCATTTCCCCTCCTTCTGTAGAAAACATGAATCATATGGTACCATTTGCTATTTATAATCTAGAGAATGCTATATAAAAATGACAATCACCCTCATGGCACTAAAGCAATTTTGTAAGGTAGTTATTAATTTAACCTTTTCTTTATTGATATGATTAAAATTTCAGTGCCTGGTGTTCCTTTTTATATGCAAATAATCCTGAGAAAAGCAAATTCAGAATATAAAAAGGTCAGTATTATATTGTGCTCATTTTTGCTAGCTAGGCCATTAAAAGGCATGATCTTTCAACTTGACAACTAAAATTGTAAAAAGGAATTGAAAAAGTTAATCTATTTTTGTAACAAAGAAAGCAACAAGAAGGGAAAATGTTATATACATATATTTCACATCTCCCTCTACACATTCTAGTTTCCATAATTCTGGTGCTTTATAGATTTTTTTATGTTCGCTTTCATTCTTTAATTTCTGTCCTTTAAAATTGTGACCTTATCATTTATCATTTGTATAACTACCGCTATACCTTAACAAGTTTACAAATCTAGAGTCTTTTAAAGTATTAAACAGGAGGCCATTAGCTTGAGGGGCCTTGGTAGCCTACAAAACCTAAGCCAGAGTCAATGCAATCACATCTGAGAAAATGAAATTTTATTTTATTTTTTTATTTTTTTATTTTTTATTTTTTTATTAAATTATTATCTGTGTACATATTTTAACATTGCCCCCCTCCCATACATACCCTCCCTCCCCAGAGTTTTGTGTCCATTGGTTGTACTTATATGCATGTATAAATTTTAGAACAAACAGTCACTAGCCTGTCTCAAATCAGGAAAGTGCTTAATCTACAGCCCATCAAAATGTCATTTGCTTTGCTTCCATGTCTTCTTTAAAAACGTATAATTTCCCTCTTGTTCCTCTTCTCTATATAAAACCTCTCCCCGCACTCCTGTCCTGAGTGCTCTCCTAACTGCCTTTGCTTTGGTGCTGGTGGATTCAAATCTATGTAAACTTTAATATATTAATTTCCAAAATTAATGTGCTGCAATTTTACTTTAAACAAGGCTTTTCCATACATAAATTCCTTACAGAGTTTCCAGGGGAATCCATCTTGAATACACATCTGACAATGTGGCTCTATTGCTTAAATTCTCATTACCTGTCGATCAGGTACTATAAAGGAATTTTTGCCTTTTGATTTTGTGCCTGCTTGATTTTGTTCTCTTTGTCACATACCTGGTATCTCCCAAACTTTAATTTTCAATGATATAATATTTTCTTACTTTTTCCACACATACCTTCTGAGCTCTTATGTCATAGTTTGTCCTGCTCACCTTCCTTCATGATTTTCTTGTGATGCTCCTGCTTTGAACTGATGTCAATCCATACTTAATACAAATGGTGTTAGGCACATTTCATTTATGTGTTTATGTTTATACTAGAGGCCCAATGCACAAAGATTCGTGCAAGAATGGGCCTTCCTGCCCATGGAAGCTGGCACTACCTTTGCTCCAGCTGGAGCAGCCTTTCCGCCTTCCCACACTGCTCAGAGGCCCGAGAGCGGCTGGGGCAGTGCAGCCACTTAGCACCTGTGTATGCAAATTAACCCGCCATCTTTGTTGGGTAAATTTGCCTACTTACTTCTGATTGACTGGTGGGCTTTGCAAAGGTATGGTCAATTTGCATCTTACTCTTTTATTACTGTAGATATCTATTATTGCATTTGCAAACTCAATAAATGATTTATTTTTATGTGGGACTCTTATTCATCTTTGCATCCTTAAAAATCTACTGTGTGTGGCATCTAGAATCTCAGTAATGTGTCAATGATCCTTAAATGCTTCTTAAATTTAAAAAGGTTATAATTCAGTTGGAGTACTTATTTCCAAAAATAAAAATAAAAACAGAAACTAGTTCCTAAAATCTACCTCCAAAGCTGCTAATTATTCATGCCTATGTAGGTCTTTTTAAAACAAGTATACCAGGTAATTCTAATACAGAGGTTCATGGAACACAATTTAAGAAGCATTAGCTTAGCCCTAGCCACTTTGGCTCAGTGGATAGAGTGTCAGCCTGCAGACTGAAGGGTCCCAGGTTCAATTCTTGTCAAGGGCATGTATTTTGGTTGTGGGCACATATGCAGTGGGAAGTATGCAGGAGGCAGCTGACAGATTTTTCTTTCATTGATGTTTTTAACTCTCTATTATTCTCCCTCTCTGTAAAAAATCAATAAAACATATTTTTTAAAAAGGAACATTAGCTTAGATAACCTTTTAGGTCCCTTCTATATGTAACTAGAGGCCCAACTTGCACAGAATCCTGCAAGAGTTAGCCTTCTTTCCCCAGCTGCTGGCACCAGTTTCTCTCTGGCACCCTGGACCTGGGCTTTCCTTGCAGCCCTGGCTTCATCCAGAAGGACATTTGGTCTAATTTGCATACGATGCTTTTGTTATTAAAGACTAGAGGCCTAGTGCATGAAATTCCTGCACAGTAGTGGGGGTGTCCCTCAGCCTGGCCTGCACCCTCTGGCAATCTGGGACCCCTTGGGGGATGTCCAACTGCCAGATGGATGTCTCCTGCTGGATTGGGCCTAAATTGGCAGTTAGATATCCCTCTTGCAATCCAGGACCACTGGCTTCTAACTGCTGGCCTACCTACCTCCCTAACCACTTTGCCTGCCTGCCTGATCACCTATAACCACCTCTGCCTGCCTGATTTCTCTAACTGCTCATCTGTCTGCCTGATTGCCCCTAACAGCCTCTGCCTCAGCCCCTGACACTACAGTTTCATCTGGAAGGATGTCTAGAATGACATCAGGAAGGCCGTTTGGCTGTTCAGTCTAATTAGCATATTACACTTTTATTATTATAGATAGTCCATCCTTCTGATAAGTAATTGGATTTGAAGACAAATTCACATAGTACTAATTATATTAAATTGTATTTTGAATAATTAATATCATTATACAAATGTTATAATAATGATGAGATCACATACCTATTTATAGTATTAAGAAGTTAAAAGTGTAGTATAAAAAGTCATAGGAAAATTGAAGACATTTTCTAGAATGGAGGAACATGTGCAAAATTACATGCACCAGAAATCTTTAAATATCTTCATAGACAATTTGACAGCTTGCCTGGGAACCATATTACTTTAGCAAGTTTTGTCAGGAATTTTAACCTTATTTTTAACCTAAAATTATCCCATTGAGACTGGACATTTTTATTTCTATGATTTTATAATTAGACAAGGTATTCACTCCCATTCAGAATAGGATTTTATTATATTGTTACTCAGATTATTAACTTCAAAATAATTTTAAAAGAAGTAATACAATCAAGTTTATTTTTACATTTTCCTGAAAATCTGTCCACAAAATAATTTATAGTGGTTATTGGTTTGCAAATGTGAATGCTTTTTATTTTACTGGGTTTTTTTGTTTGTTTGTTTGTTTTCTTTCTATAATGAAAAGAATTGTAACCTTTTAGTGACTATCCCTGGTAAAAGTTTGGTGGTTACTTGCAAGACTGACTCAGTACTATTGTCAACTTTCAGATCACTTTGTCTAAACAACAGCTGCTGCTGAAACAGTTGCTTTTAGTTCCAGCTACGCATTGTTGTCATAGCAGTAGCTGACCTCTAAAAATGGAAAATAAGCAGCAAGAGTGGAAAACAAAAGATATATTTTAGGCTACTATTATCTTCTCTTAAAGTAGTAGATATGCTGCCAGGTGGACAACTCAAGGCCTTTTCACAGAGTAGAAGCAAATTACCCAGGTTGCCAAAGCAAAGGTAACAGCTGAACAATGAACTTCATGTTTGCCCATTGTATTTCGCCAGGTAAATAACCTTAACTGAGAATGTCTACTTCTCACTTCAGAAACAGAAGCATTATCTTGCTTCATAGTTAATAGAAAAACCAAAGGATTCCAACTAACTTCATGGAACTTTATGAAAGAACTAGAGGCCTGACGCATGTAAATTCATGCACTGGAGGGGTAATCCCTCCGCCTGGCCTGCCCCCTATAACAGAACTGGAGACCTCAGAGCCAGGAAGCCACCCAGTGATCAGAAGAAGGTGATGTCCCCATCATACCTCTGCTGCTGCCACTGCCAGCAGCACAAGCCTCTGCTGGCCCTATTTACCTGAGTCTCAGGCAGCCCTGGGTGGCTGGGCAGCCTCCATCCAAGGCTTGCCTGTGCCTTGGGCCAGCCCTAGGTGTCTGGGGGCAGAAAGGACTGGGGGACTCCAAAGGCAGGCACATGGAGTGGCTGGACCCTGCCACACTTCTGCCACTCTGGTGGGCCTGAGGGTACTGGCCACCAACATCTTGTAGCTGTGGGAACCACCATCTTTGAGGGTGTGACAGTCAATTAGCATATTCCCTCCTTATTGGCTGTGGGCACGGCCATCTTTGTGAAGCATGATGGTCAATTAGCATATTTTCTCTTTATTAGACAGGATGGTATACATATAAGAAATTGTTCTCCTCTACAGGAGATTGAAATCATATTTTTGTTAACAATGTTAAATGAAATGTTTACTTTCCAGTAAAATGTTAAGTAAAGATCCACCAAAGTGTATTAAGAATATGTTCAAGATCCTTTGAGATCTTGCTGCTGGCATATGTTGTCCGTGTGGCTCAAATATTCTCATAAAAATTCTCTACAGTTTTGTCCTTTTTATGTCAACATTGTGTCCCTCCATTTCTTCTGGAAAAATATGATTTTCATTTTCAAAAGATGATAGTTTCCTATGTTGCAAATTTAAAAAAAAAAACCATTAACAAGTCATGAGTATAGATTTAACATAAATTTGCTTTCAAATAGATTTCATAAATTTTTTTTTCATAAGAAATAATTTGTTATAAGAAATTTGACTGCTGGGTGGTTTAATCATAAGATTATTAATTATTTACCATAAAATATATGAATAATAAAATATGTTAGTATTATATAAATAATCATTATGGTCATTTAGAGTGTCATACTATTTAAATGTAAGTAAAGACAGAATGCTTCTAAATTAATAAATACAAAAAAAAAGAATATGTACAAAATCTGCACTTCAAAGACTGAATAATTCAAACAAGTCCTTTTCAAGATATTTAAAGAGACAAGCTATGGAACTGTTAAGGTTGTAAATAAAAATCTCAAATTCTACAATCCTACTTAAAAGTAACTTACTGACATGAATAATTAATTCCTTTTTGGAAATGATAAATATTTTTTAATAATTTACATTAAGCAATTAGGTGTGTGTGTGTAGTTCTGTGTGTATGTTCTATGCACATTTAAAAGTTTTCAAACAAAATGTGTTAAAATTCTGTTAATACCTAACAGGTCTTTTTTGGGTGACTGAGAATATTCTGGACAGCCAGAGTGTGAAAATTTGAGCATAGGTTCTGCTGTCTGTATGTGGACGTAAGATAGAGAAGCAAAGTAAAGGAACTGTCCTAGATGGTTTGGACATGTGCTGCCTGAGGGCAGGGTACTGCCATGATGATTTTCTAAGCTCTGTCCGCCTGGGAGTGTGTGATTTTGGAAAGGGTAGTCTAAATAATTTAAAAGTGAAAGAAAGGGGGAACATGTCCAAGTAAGTTACTTTCCCAGTGTTCTCCTATTTAGGTAAGTTTATCTAACAATTTCTTTAATATCATTATGCTTATTAGTCCTTCACACCACTTATTATTCCCTTTTCTCTCAAAAACTTTCTATGCAGAGAAAATATTTTGGAAGTTTACATATCGATGGTTGTTATGCTAAAAATAGTAAACGATAATTCTCAGGAGGCGCTATCTTGCTATTCAGAGTATGAGAATGTCCAGAGGGTCTTTTTCAAATTACACACATTCATCTTTCTTCTCTCTCCCTTCTTTTTTAAGGGAGAAATGGGTATGCATCTGTCACTTTGAACAGAAGCTTAATGAGAAATGTTGCTGATGATAATAGGCTGTGTGTAAGAGTGTGCAGACAGAGGAAGCATTGCAAACCATGGATTTGGGCAGTGATGGAGACCTCAGGGATAGTGCAGGGCATCAGTCAGCTACAAAAATGTAGCAGATGGACCCGGTAGTAATTCCAACAAGAGGCACCTTGGAAAAGGTAGTGCTAGCCATGCTCGTGACACTGCAGACAGAAAAGTGGGTGCACCTGATAAGTAGAGTAGAAAAAGACTGGGAAGGACTGAGAGCCCCACATAAACATCTCACCCAGCTATGCCTGAAGTTACAGGAATAGCTTCCAAGAACACTGTTTTATAGTACCTTAGCTGTGCATAACTGAAAACATTTTGTATTGTTTCTAAGATATAACATTAGTTCCTAAACTAATTTTCAGGAAATACATAGTTTATTCAATAACTCACAATCTCTCACCACAATATAGCACTGAGCAGGATTTTTATGGGGAAATGGAACTTACATGAATAGATTTATCTGAGATTAGTGAGTAATAGATAAAATCTTAAACTATTGATTTAGTAATCATTAAGAGAAAGTAAAGTGTTTCTGACATGAGGGATGGAGAAAACTTCATGTTAATAGTACTTCATGCCTGGCAGGTGTGTTTCAGTGGTTTAATGTCCACCTATAAACCAGGAGGTCATGGTTGGATTCCAGTTAGGGCACATCAGTAGGGGATTATTCTCTCACATCATTGATTCTCTCTCTCTCTCTCTCTCTCTCTCTCTCTCTCTCTCTCTCTCTCTCTCTCTCTCTCTCTCTCTCCTCTCCCTTCCTCTCTGGAATCTATAAAAATACATTTTAAAAAATAGTATGTCACACTTTTATGTAATATCATTGCAAAATGTGTCTCATTATTTATATAAAATGAGGCATTTAGATTTTGTTCAATCAAACAAATTCTAATTTTAATTATATTTTGAGGTATAAAATAGAGTTTTAGACTATAATGCAGAAAAATATATACTCTGAGTTTATGCATATATATGAATTGAAAACAATTAAGTTGTTCTTTTAAATAAATTGTTTCTATGATTCTGAAATTAGAGTTTACAAACTACACTAGAGGCCCAATACATGAAAACTCATGCAAAAGTAGGCCTTCCTTCCTCTGGCCATAGGTAGGCTTTGCTCCAGGATCGGATTCATGTACAAGAACATCTGGAATGACAGCTAGTCTAATTAGCATACTACCCTTTTATTATTATAGACTAGAGGCCCAGTGCACAAAATTTGTGCATGGGAAGGGTCCCTCAGCCCAGCCTGCACCCTCTCCAATCTAGAACCCCCTCAGGGGATGTCTGACTGCCAGTTTAGGCCCACAGGGATCAGGCCCAAACCAGCAGTCAAACATCTCTTTCTAAATCTAGTCATAGAGTAAACCAGCAGTCAAACATCCTTCTCTAAATCTAAACATAGAGTAAATGTATATTACCACTTGCTATAGTACTAAATATGCTTACTTTTAGTCAAATTAATAAAACAATGCTCTGTGCCTAACACTATAGCCAGTCTTTCATATACTTATTACATTTAATGTTTCAAGAAAATCTTTTAAGATAGGTTAAAAAAATTTCCACCAATTTATAGATGGTTTCCAGGGGTTTAGGAAATTGACCCAAATGTACACATCGAGAAGAAGGGACATATAATCAATATGAACTTATTATCAATATTATTATTAATTTAGTATAGATTTTGTAATTTATAGATATATATTTTTCTCATTGAATTTAATAATATTTTGACATTTTAAAAAGGTGAAGTACATTGCATAAAACTGAACTCATCATTTTCTTTCATCTTTAGACACAATTTCAACAACCCTCGAGGCAGAATTTAATGAATTGTATTTACTACTTGAAGTGCTGGCAATATACAGGGTTCCATCAGTTTTCCAGTAGGATCTTCAGCATGCATATGATTTCCCTCTTTGGGAGCTCTAGGTTGGTCAGGAATATATGTAAGTACATTTGAAAAATATACCACTTTCTGACAAGATGTCAAGAAACCACCTAGTGCTTTCAGAATGAAATTCAAATTTCTTATTCTAGTGTACAAAGGCCTTCACTGCTGAGTTCCAGCCCAATTTTTGCTTCACAACACAACACTGGCATCCAATTCTTTCCTAGATACATGTGTTTGTTTGCTATTTTTGAATATATACAGTTTTTATTTTCACAGTACCTTGTATTTTTAACTGCTTTGTGCAGTCTTCATTTACCTTCAAGACTAGTATCTAAAAACACTTGTCCTATAAAATGTTTCCTAACTTAGTGAGACTTTATCTTACCTTCTTTTATTTTCACCCTAAAATAGCAGTAGTATGGTCATTATTATATTATAGTTTATTTATTTATTTATTTATTTATTTATTTATTTATTACAGAGAGGAGGAGAGAGGGATTGAGAGCTAGAAACGTCAATGAGAGAGAAACATCCACCAGCTGCCTCCTGCACACCCCCTACCTTTCAGTCAACAGACTGATGCTCTACCACTGAGCCAAACCGGTTTCGGCTGTAGTATATTTATTTGTTTTTCTTCTACTTCTATATCTATTTCTCCCTCACTAGTCTGTGAGCTTCTTTGTGTAAAAATGGTCCAGATGTTTGGTACTTGATAAGGCTTAGTTAATGAAATCCTGTGAAAATCGGGAAATCTGATATTCTCTCATACACCATTTTTTATAAAAATCAATGTCAAAATAGTTCAAGTCTTCTGTAAATGCCACCTCTAAACCTCCTCATTTTGAGGCTTAACTTATATGTGGTGTCTAACTATTTTTTTTGCAATGTTTTTATTGAATAATTCAAATTTAGCAATTAAAAAAGAAAGAATTTAATTACAGTCACAGTTTATTGCTTATTGTTTATATGCCTCTATTTTTGAAGCTCCAAAAATTGTTAGTGATTATTATTAATGATTGAACCTGTTTGAGAGGCTTGTCTGGAGTATTACGTGATACACTTAAAGAATGTGTCACAGTAGCTGGTAAATATTACTAGGCACTTCAAAATAGCAGGAAATTACTAGAATGTAAGCTCTAGGAAGACAAGGATTTTTTTAGTGCTCTGTTATGTCCCAATAAATTTACATTGTTGATCAAACAAATTAATTACAAATATATTAATTTTTCCTAATGTTGCTAAAGAAAAAGATAGATTTAATTTGATTTCAAATGTTAATGGAAATTACCCTGATAGATAAGGGGGAAGAAGGCAAAGTTAATTTCAAAAAAAGAAATGCAATTTTAAATAAAAGCAGGTGTAAAGGAGCACAGTATATTTGGGAAAGTTTGATTCACAATTGCAAATGGTTATAAACATTATCATCATGAAGATGAGTATCAGTTATCATAGTTAACTGAAACATAGTAATATCTACAATAATAAAAGAGAAACATGTAAATTGATCATCACTTCATGATGCCCACAGCCAATTAGGAGTGAGTATGAAAATTAACCCGACAAAGATGCTGGGGGCCCAGCCTCTGGCTGCTCTGGGCTTCTGGGCCTCCTCAGGGCTTCCCTGCCTAATCCACACCTGTCAACAGTCCTTGCACCCTCCCTGTGGCCCGGTCCATGGCCTCAGAGACAACCCTCTTGTGCCTGAGGTCATAGCTCCAGGTATCTGATCTCCCTCTACCCCACCCCTGCCCCGCTGCTCTGGTAAATAAAACTGAAGCATTGGAGCAGCCTCGAGGGCACAGACTCCTGCGCAGGAGCTTGCTAGGTGCACACTTAGCATCCCTCTTGAGCCCCAAGCCAGCCACGGGGTGATGGTGGCAGCCATGGCAGCAGTGGCAGTTGGCTCAGCTTTGTTTTGAATGAATAAAAGAGGCCACCTACACAATAACCCAAATTATCAGATAACCCTCCTCCTATTTCACCAAATCAAGAGGGGAGGGGTGATAAGCGGGGAGGGAGGGCAGGAGGCAATGGGTAGATGAGGAAGAGGATGAGGAAGGGGGCCAGTTGATCCCACTTTCACAATGGGAAAGTAAAACTCACTAGCTCACCCAACCTCTCCAGTCCTCCCCACCTGACTCGCTTCCCCCACCTCCTTCCCTTTGCATCCTCTCAGGAGCACCAGGGCTGCACAGAGGAATTCTCCAGAGACAGAGGGTGAAGAGGAAGCTGTGCCGAAATGCACAGGGCTTGCCACCACCACCACTGCTGCACAAGCTGCCTGAGCGAGCCCTTGGCAAGCTGGCAGCCAGGAGAAGGAAGGCCTATTTTAGCCTAAATCTTCATGCATCAAATTTCTAGTCAAATTAATAAGAGAATACTGGGAATGGAAAAAGGTGAGGTTATTAAACAGTTGTTTATGAGACATGACTATATATATATATATATATGGAGAGGGAAGAAGAGTTTGGTAAAATAGATTAGAAATTCATCATATATAGAAGCAGAACTTAATGATGAAACCTCAATGACAAAAATGGACTGTATGAGAAGAAGTGGAATTTTATAACAGAAAACTAGCAAAAATGTGTATTTTAAAGTATAAAGGTTAAAAGTCAAAGTATGTTGTCTCAGGAAGAGATTGACCAAAAGCCAAAGAAAAATAAGTAGGACTTTGGATTTTGACAAATTTTACAAAACTAATTTGAGGTACTTTCATTGGAGTAGAAAATGTATAAGTTCAGTTACTATGAATTAAGCAGGAGTGAGAGTAAATAAAGTGGAAATAAGAGTCCTTGAGGGAAATAACTTGGCTTCTGTTTTCTTTGGGAAAAAGTATATGTTATATAGTAACTCTCCCTGACCTAAACCACAATTTACAACATTAATCAAAACAATTTAATACTGGACAGTGGATATATATATATATATATATGTGTGTGTGTATATATATATATATATATATATATATATATATGTGTGTGTGTGTGTGTGTGTGTGTGTGTGTGTGTGTATATTAGATATTAAATGCTTTATCTCCTCAGTACATTACAAACAAAATTAGTAGATTATTCTGAAAGTATAGGCAATTCATCAACATGTCACTATAAATAGATATAAAATAAACTTATAGGTACTACCCCTATTCTTTACTTACTACTTTTATTTTGAGTTACTAGACAGTGAATATTGATTTCTAATTTTTACCAAAATTTTATAATTTAGAAGATGGCTTCTGTCATTTTTCACAAGAAAATTATATTTTCCATTCAAGTTCTTTTTTTCACTAACCTCTTTTTAACCTTATTAAAAAGCAATACTCTCTTATTCAATAATTATATTGTTACCTTTGCTAGTATAGCAGAACAGCAAATAAATTTAGTCATGGCGTAACTCACATATGCAAATCATAAACATTCCTCTTCAAATTCTATCATTGATCTAAATTGTCAAGGTCAGGTAGGCATAACTTTGTGAAATAATATCATTTTAAGATTTTTTAAATTAGCACCCTAGTGTTGAATGACCCAGTTTTTCTTGGATCCATGCTCAGTTTGTAAAATTTTCTCTCTTGCCAACCTGATCCCAACAGCATATCCAGGCTATCCAGGCATGTTTGAAGATTGTCTAATAGTACCCGTTGGAAAGAGGTGAGGCATTTTTTGGATACACATGTGCAGGTTATTATGCTATTCTTTAAAAAAAAATCTATATTGTTTAAAATATGTTCCCTTCTTTTTCCCCATTGACCCCCTGCAACTCCACCCTCTTCCCCGCAAACAGGCCATCACACTATTGTCTGTGTCCATGGGTTACGTATATAAGTTCTTTGGATAATCTCTCCCCACACACCTTTGAGATGAGCTGCTAGGTGGCCTGTATGATTTGTGCTTTAGCAAAAGGGCACAGCTGGGCCAAAGGAGCCTTCTAATCTACTGTGCTGGCGGAATCTGTGGATCCCCGTATTTTCTTTTGGTCTTAAAGTTCTTGACTTACTTGAATTTTTGTTTGGTCCCCTGATTTCTGTTGTTCCACCAATTTTCAAAAGCTCATTACTGGGGCCTGTGTACATTTTTTGACTCCTCTAATACTGTCACTGGACCAAGGGAATTCTGGGGAGAACCCTCGGACTATTTGGTATTGACAACGCTGCGCCATTACGATGCTGCGCCTGAATGTAAAACGCAGCACAGAACTGTATATAAAATTTTTATATACAGAGATTCTCCTAGAGCCTTGCAGCCTCCTCTGGCTCTGACCATAACTGTTTCTTGTTTATTTTTCAAGGCGGGGAGATAAAATGCAATTAAATGAAGATTATAATCTCATGAAACTTCTTATTTTAAAAAGGAGAAAGAAATCCCATAAGTATAAACAACTAGAGAAAAGGAAATGGATCTGTCCCTCAGGATGAGTGCAGAAACAGTGCATTAATTTGCTTCACAAATGACTCGTCATAGACATATTGTGAAGTAGTTAGAACTTGATTTTGACTATTTATCGCTATTTGTCTAACATACATTCTCATTGCTCAATCTCGCCTACTGGTTTCAAATATCAAGATTACTCTTCTATCATTCTCATCTACTAGAAGTTTCCTGTTCTGTTTTTATTATTATTATTATTCTACTGTCTTAAAAAACCATTAATTTCATAAAAAATGGAATTTAATAGACATCTCTCTTATTTTCATAAGCATGAATTTAATAATAAAAAATTTTATGGTCAATGGGGGCAAAAGATTTTGGGAGATATATCATATTAGCTTACAGTAAATAGATAGCCACATGATCTGTCTACATGTTTAATCAACATGTCGAATGTAGAAAACTTAATTCCAAATATTAATTCCTAGTTATATATGACTATATAATATATATATATGTATATATATATATAATGAGTGACACACACGATTGAGCAAAGTATTGTTGAATAAAAATATTATTTATTATATAATATTAATATTACGAGACAGACTCTACCTATTCTTAAGAATGGAATTAACAATAATAAGCACTATGATTACAAATCTTTTTTAAACTCTTACAAAAATAGATTATTGATTATTAAACATTGACAGAATGCTATATTTTCAAATATAATTTTCAACAGTGAATCACCTTAGATTTTTTATTTTACAAGGAAACAGTCATGTTTTTATTAAGTTAATAACACTCTATCAGATTCTGCTAATTGCTTTCCTGACTCCTGCTTTTTCCCTTCCTTTATATTTTCCTGTTCCACACTAATTCAATCATTGACTGTCTAACTGTAAACAAGGAAGTACTTTTAGCAGCAATTTCGTTAGGCATGAACAGAGTTATTAAAATTTTACGTTAAAAAATGATGTTCCTCAATTTTAATTAATTAATTCCATTAATATACTCTTTGGAATATAAGGTTACAATGCTTAAAATTATGAGATAATTAGAATGTTGTATCCTGATCATATTTTAGAGTGGCTGTAAGAATGGATATCTATGAACATTCTTGTATTTTATAGTATATAAAAGGACATATATGCAGAAACAAAGCACATATTATATAAATATATATTTAAAATATAAATTATGAAATAACAAAGAATAGAGCACAGTGAAAGAAAATGACAGTAATACATTTGTAAGTTTAAATGTGTTTATGTAGCAGTTAAGTTTTCTATAAATATATTAAAAAGGCAACAAAAGAGTGGAGGAAAAATGTAATGCCAAACATCAGGCCTTGAATATGTTTGCTTACCTGAATGTCAGTGGATCTAACTTTATTTAGAGATATGTTTTTGAGAATCAAGGAGAGTGGATTTTGTTTTCCCTTCACATTGATAATCTTAGGCAATAAATTTTAAAAATTAATTATAAAATATATCATTTACAGAAAACGTATCACACACATATATATTATTATTTAAAAATAAAGTCTCCTATAACCACAGTTCAGTTTTTTAAAAAAAAGGAAATAAAATAATATGAACAGGATCCAAACATCGTTTTTTTTTTTTTAGATAAAATCCTTCTCTCTACTGTAAGTAACCAATATTTTGACTTCTCTGTTCAACATTTATTGTTTTTTATTTGAAATATCTATGTATATATGTTCTGTATGGTTTACTGTATCATTATAAGATATATATTATATAGTATATGTGTATGTGCTATATAATTAACAATATGATTTTTAATTTGTTCTAAACTTTTCATAAACAGTATCCCATAATGAACAATTTTCTGTAACATATTTTTTCATTTAACTTTATCTTTCTGAATACATTCATGTTGATTTCTGTCATAATAGTTATTCATTCAACTGTTGTGTTGTTACAGAAGACCATAACTATAGGTCTAAAATTTCCATTCATCATTTAAATCTTTATATAAAATTAAATTTAAAAGTAGAATATGTGAGTTTCAGTGAAGATGAACAAATATTTGGATTTGAAATATTGGGATTAATTCACTTTTTCAAATATGCTGTGGAGATATGAGGGCTTCATATAGTTGAAGATAATAAAAAAGATTTATGTTTATACACGTGGAAGAGGAAAAGACATGGATGAAGAAAATGCACAGAAGAAAAATTGATATAAATTCTTTCTCAATGTATAAGAGATTTCACAGACATTTGGAAAATCTTTTACATTTTAATTGACATTTTCAAATAATTTAAATACATAAGAACTCATCTGATATAAGTACATATAAAGGCATATAATTAAATACATATATACTCATGCATATATCCATATACACTCTTCTGTATGTTAATTATGTACGCCAAGAAGCCTAAATAGATCTCTCAAATTGAGCAAGAATGATACAAAAAAATCAGATGGAAATATAAAATATTTGTTTAAACATAATAAACATGACAAAGAATGACACATACATGTCAATGAACATATAAATTTTTATAAAATATATTAGAAATAGTCATGAAATGCTATAGTTTTGTGAAGGAAATGAGTACTTAGGAAATAAAATTTTGCCTGTTGGGCATTCCCAATTTTCTTTGTTTATTTCAAGCTTAAATATGAGCTTTCTGGCATGCAGCAGAAACAACAGAAGGGGATGGATAAAGATTAGGTCATTTCCAGCCTTCATGTTTTGAATTCCTCTTTTTTTTTTGTTTTAGTGCCATCACTGATTTCTCCTTTTGATTTATTCTCTTATTCTAAATTATCTCGGTATTTTAATTGAATGGGTTTTCCCCTTCTGCATTATTCATTTAATAAAAAATTATAAACTCAGCTCATATAAATATCTGCTGAATATTATTTCAGGAAAAAAACACACCTTTCAAGATATTTAATTCTATTTTAAACTATTGTGTAGATATAAATGAATATCTGATGAAGCTGTATATTATGAAGTGCCATTTTAATAAAATGTCCCATTTTTATATTTATGTCAATACTAGGAAATAAACAAATCAAAAAATATAAATTTAATAAAATAAGTTTATTATAAAAATGAAGTTGACAGAATTGAAAAACCTTTAATCATTCTCTATTGAGAACACATGAATAAGAGTAAGGTGGAGGCAGGAAGGGCCAGTAGTAAGGGGTTACACCAAGCATGTCCAACTCAAAGGCTCACATGGGCCAAATAAACAAGGTTTAAGTTTATGTGGGCCGCAAAAAAACAAAAGCTTCAATTTTCATAGAAACATAGGTTTATTTCAATAGAGGCATGCTGAATACAAAGGGCTGAAATAAACAAGTAATTGTTAACAAAATAATAGAACATTTTAATAAAAATTAACATTTTTTTCTTGAACATTAACTTACCAGACACTGAATAACTGCACAAATTAATAAGCATAAAACAAATAAACTATTTTTGTTGTTGTTCTTCAAAAGCAAAATATTTTCTACTGTGCACACCAAACAAGTCAGTCCAAGACTAATGACGTGGCCATCAGCTGCTAAAATATTTGCTGCTGGTATTAGTGGAGAGAAATGGTGCACCTGAGCAGAAGGCACATAAAGGAAATAAATACAACACAGTTATAGTAGTCAGTCATTAACAAATGTTGTAATTAGTTATTAATAATTATGTATAATGGGATGTTGTAAAAATTAAGTTATGAAATTTTTATTAAAATGTTTCTTACATACTATTATATTGGATGAGCTGCAAAAATATTTGTTGCCAGGTTGACATGCTTGGGTAGAATGAATATGGAGTGAAATGGGATTGGTAAGAAAATATATACTTGATATATTTTGAAAGTAGAAAAAGCATGACCAGCTGATGGATTTGGTATTAGTGAGTTAGGGACCCACATAATAAATAAATTGACATGAGCAACTACAAGGATGGAATTGTCGTTCATTTAGGTGGGTCAGAATGCAGATTAAGTAGTTTTGAGGGAAAAGTCAGGATCTGTTTTCACACATCTTAGAGATATCTATGAAAATACAATTTGCCATGTGAATAGGCAGGTAATTTTGAAGTTGTCATCTTATACATGGCATTTGGACGATGATATTCAAGAGGATATAATATTTTGAGTTTTTTACTCTAAAAATGTTCAAATAAAGGGGAGAGTAATAGTTATATTTTTATTGGATCCCAATACACTAGAATAATTCACCTTAACAAAGATTTTACCTGCACTTATAATGTTCGAGACACTATGATGTCCTCAGAGTATACAGGATAATAAAAATCAGCCCCTCACAAAGGATACATATACCAGAAATAGGTACGTGGAAAGATACTCAACATCATGAAAACCATATAAGATAGCACTACATCTCCATGGTTAAGATTATAAGATCTTTATTTGTTACAAGAACACAGAAGAAACACAACAAATATCCATTACAAATAAGTTGAAAAATAAGTTGTTTTATGGCTATGCAATGAAGTGCTATTCAGAAACAAAATACATGGAGCACCATGGCTGAATATTAAAATAATTATGTTGTGTGAAAGAAGCCAGACAAAAAAAGAACATATATCAATGATTTCATTTATTTAAAATCCTAGAAAATGCAAAATGATCTATAGCATCAGAAAGGATTAGTGATTGCCTAGGAATAGGGTTGTTGTTTGGGAATGAGAGAAGGAGATTATAAAAACTCACAATAAAATTTTGGGAGTAGTAGATACGTTCCTGGTGGTGATTGTGGTGATGGTTTCTTGGGTATATGTATATCCATGTGTGTCAAAACCATCAATTTGTACACTTAAGATATGTGCAGTTATTGATGTAAATTATACCTCAATAAAGATGATGTTTTTTTTTTTTTTTTTAAACTCTGCTATTAGGGCCTAATATCCTAAAATATAAAAGAAAAAATATAAAAACAACTTGCCCTGAAGAATCTTATATTCTAACTAGTGACCTGTTCCAGGAATATTCCTACAAGACTTCTGGCAGGCTTCCTTCTCTTCACTGCCACCTTTCCCATGCCCCCCTACCCATATCTCTCTCTATGGTGGGCAGGGTGCGGTGGGGCACGGCGGGAGGCCACCCCCACCACCATCTCTGCAGCCACATGCTGCCACCATTGCTGTATGCCACGCCCCACCCCACTCACCCAACCCACCATGACCACTGCCCCCACTGCCTCCTGCAACCTTCTGCAGCCACTGGCTGCCTCCTTGGCCTTGTGCAGCTGCTGCATGCCCTGCCCTGCCCCGCCCTGCACTCGCTGCCAGTGCTTTCCCTCCAGCAGCCTCAGCTGCCATGCTTTCCACTCTTCCTACCTCTTCCTTCTATGCTGTCTTCAGTCTTCACTCCTCCCTCCCTCCGTGTATGCAAATTAACTACCATCTTTGTTGGATTGATTTGCATACTCACTCTGATTGGCTGCTGGGCGTGGCTGGTGGGTGCAGCATAGTGATGGTTAATTTGCATATTGCTCTATTATTAGGTAGGATGGAATCTGTTTGAAATAGTATTATTTTTGTGTTTATTTTATACTTTATTTTTTTTAAGTTTTTATTGAATTTATTGGGTTTACACTGGTCAATAAAATTATATATCACCATCCAAAATCTAGTTCCTTTAGTCATCATCTATTTTCTATTTATCCTCTTCCAACTGCTCCCACCCTTCCCAGCCCCCTCTCTTCTGACAATGTCAGACTGCTTTCTATATCTATAAATATTTTCTATTTTGTTTCATTAGATTTCCTATGCAAGTGAAATCATATGGTATTTGTATTTCTTTGATTCACTTATTTTAATTAGCATATTATCCTCTAAGTCTATCCATGATGTCATAAAAGTAAGATTTATTCAAAATTATAAGTTAGAATTTTGTATCTCAATTTCAGTCACTTCCTCAGTTTACATAACTAGAATGTAGCATAGGCAGTACTAAAACCCACATGCACTGACTCAGAATTGTGCTCATTCTATTTAACCCAGTAATTTAAGTTCAGGGGTGACTGCACACTTATTGTTTCTCTCCATATTTATAGACAAGAATACAACATTAGAAAGGACATATAGAACATGTTGCATCATGATTACCTATATGAGGATGAGTCATAAAGCGTTATCATATATATAACATTTACCTATCATTCAAATTAGCTTTATATACATTTTCTATTTTATATCACCAAAAAAATCAGCTTATTATGTTTATGAAAAATAGTGATGTTTTCAAAATACAGAAATATTATTACCTCTTCTCCAGTGTCCCAAACTAGATGCACGAGTTCACAGCTATACATTCATTTATTACTGAATAAGTCTATGTGAAATGATTGGAAAATGAAAAGGAAAACCAAGAGAAATTTCTGTACTATTTCTATCCCAGGACTAGTCTTCCTACCAGCTCCCTGGGGTCATCACAGTATGATGATATATTAGATATATTCCCTAAATTAAGTCTTCAGAGAACATTTCTTTACATTTATGATGGATGGTTTCCTTCAAAATTGATAGCAGTCTGGAGGGAAATATAACTTCAATTTCTGGTTTTATTATTCTTACACTTTTAATCAGGTTAGCACATATCCCAGTAGAGACGAACATTAAATTTTTCTTCACTAACACTCAGTAAATCATATAATTATTCAAGAAAATATAAGGATGTCCTTAAAAAAAAGGTACAGCTGGCAGATCCAGTCCGTCCTATCTATTTCTTGGCTTATATAACAGAAATGCTACCGTTGATGTTAATTGGATCATTTTTTTTTTCCTCCCAGGCATGGCAGTTCTAAAAAATTTAACATAAAGTTTGCACCTTTTTCACAGTTAAATTTTCAGAAAAATAATCAGTTTGCTGCACTTCACAGACCCTATTTAGAAAAGGGAGAGCTTCAAAATAATGCATACAATTAAATTATGTAAAAAAATAACATAAATATTTTATATTTAAGAAGTTATCTATGGTGTGGTAAACATTTTTTATTGTTCACTAAACTAAAGCTTAAACAATAAATGTTTTCCAATGTAAAAGTTATGAAAAGTTTAACAATTTCACATTATACATAGTTTAAATTGATATATTTTGTTTTGATCGTTAAAAAATATGTTAATAAAACTCATATCTCACACTGGCTGGTTTGACTCAGTGGATGGAGCCTCAGCACAAGAACTGAAGGGTCCTGAGTCAAGGGCATGTAACTTGGCTGCTGGCTCCATCCCTGGCATTGGTCAGAGTGTGTGCAGGAGGCAACCAATGTCTCTCTCGCATTGACATTTCTCTCTTTTTGTCTCTCCCCCTACCTTCCACTCTCTCAAAAAATCAATGGGAAAAAATCCTCAGGTGAGGCTTAACCAAAAAATGAAGAAATAAAACTCATTATCTCTGAAGAACTAAAGATTAGACATTTAGAAACCTCTTGACAATTATAGTCACTTCCTCAGGGTCATGTGGCATAGGCAATATTAAAATACCTTTCATACTTAAAAAGTTATGATTTGATTAGGAACCTAGAAGAGTCACTTAAGAAATTTATTTTTAGAGAATTAGATCTTCATGTCCACATTTATTGTATTAAAATAGCACATGTTTTTTAAAAATATGGATGTGGACACGAATTCTCCGGAAATATAAATTAGAAATTTAATTTTGATTAAAATAAATGTCCCTTTAAAAGTAACCATATTTTTATGTTATAATGACTGGCTACACACAATATTACAAAGGAAATGATGCATAAGGCCTGAAGCATGGAGGCATGGAACAGACTGACATACCTTGGTGTGGGGTTTGGGGGATGAGAAGAGATAAACCAAAGAACTTATATATTCATATACATCGTCCATGGACATGGGCAATAGAGTAGACCTGTGTGTGTGTGTGTGTGTGTGTGTGTGTGTGTGTGTGTCTGTGTGTGTGTGTAGGGGATGGTAGGAGCTTGGAGGAGGGAATAAGGGGGATATCTGTAATATTATAAACAATAAAATATATTTAAAAATTTTAAAAAATAAAGGAAATGATACACATAAGAAAATACTATATCATATGCTCAGAAGCAGTTGTGGAATTCTAAATTATGTAATATTATTCCTAAGAAGTTCATAATGCCCTAAAGATAACGAATTCCTTGATTATCTGTGTTGTTGTTTTTTAATTTAACTACAGTATTTATCCAAAGTCAATGATTTAAACTAAATTTTTGGTTTTCATTTGGAGACCCCTATGTTTCATTTTTCCCCCCAGTCCTAATACTTTGCCCTTAAGTAAGTAGTACATTAAATTATATATTTTTTGTAAATCTTGAGATAAGTAAGTTTATCAGATTCATACTGGAGAGTAATTTTTAAGAAATAGCTTGTAGTGTGATCTTTTAGAGTGATATCAAAGGGGAGAGAGACAATGGAAATAAAAATGGTACACTGATATGTTTGTGGGTACAGAAATCATGTTTTATCAACGCTAATTTATATTCATTTCAGAGTGACCACACATTCAGATGATCACTTAAAGATGTGGCTTTTTTTTTTGACACTTTTTCAAAAACAGTTTTACCTCAAGTATTACAACATTCATAGTGATATTTTAACTATAATTGTTGAGGAAAGGTACTCTGGGACATTGCTATATTATAGAAGGAATGCAAAAAAAGTAGATCCATATTGTATTGAAATTGCAACGAGATATATCCTCTTTATTTGTGCGCAATTATACAAGTTGTATGTTGCATAAAACCAGGTAGTGCCACCTATGGCGTTTTACAGTTAATAATCCATGAGATCATGGCTCTGTTCAAGTACATGGCAAACCAGTATACCCATTACTCTATCCTGCAGTGATAACTCATTCTATTAGCACAGATTTTTATAGCCAGGCCAATTATTTTCTCCCTTTTTATGTCATCAGAATGTTCTGAGGGTTTTTGTTTGTTTTTTGCTTAAATATTCCCACTAGGTGAGACCACTTAGAATGGAGGCCACTTTGAAGCTTTGTCCGTATTATAGCAAAAAGAGAATATAGCACTCCTTCCTCCTTTTCCTTCTTATAGCCCCAAAGGTGGAAAAAGCTGGAGGAGAGAACAAAATGGAAGAAGATTAGAATAATTCATGCAGATGTAGGACTTCGATCCTATGTGCTTACACCAGTTGCTTGACTTCGGCTCCTAGAGGCAGGCATTCTAGTGCTTTCCACTGCCCTCCTCAAACCCAGCTGTGAAGAAACTCTCACTTCAAGACCTTCTCCACATTTTAATGATCTCTGATTTCTCTTTCTGACACCAGCTGGAGAAAACTCTCAATTAGATAAGGCTCACCTATATAATATATGTCTCCTGACATAACTTGATTGGGAGATTAGGGTGGGAAATCTGGAGTGATCTTAGAATCTTAGAAATTAGAACCCTATCTATTCAATGGAAGATTGACATTAAAAAGTAAATGCCCTTTACCTTTTTTTTTTTTTGAAAGTGGATTCTGTTTATTTTCTTTTTTTAAATGTATCTTTATTGTTGAAAGTATTACACATGCCCCCGTTTCCCCCCATTGATGCCTTAACTCTTAAGAACTATTTGCTATAAGATATGAGTAAAAGAAACAAGTGTTTTGAGAATATGTACTTGATAGACTTTTTAAAATTAAAAAGGTGAAATTATTTAAAGGATGAACCCTGATGATGGAATCTAAATTAATAGCAAGGATAAGTTAGTTTTAGTGAATTGGCAGGGATGGTAGTTAAACAACATGAACAGACCATGTGAACATTTGGTAGTAGGGAAGTGTGAAGAGGTGCAAAACAAGCAGTTGTTTGATAAACAATGTAGGTGTAAGAAATAGAATTGCTTAGAATGAGGATAGTTAGATTTAGTGAGGGCTGAAATATGCTGGGTTTTATTGAAGTATTTTCTTAAAGTAGTAGAAAGACATTAGAGAATAATTATGCAATGGCCAGCTTTTCTGACCATCTTAGCTTCCCAGTTCAAGTTAAAATTTTACCAAGAAATTTTCTAAATTCACAAAAATTTTCATGCATAAATATTATTAAAAAAGCAAAAAGTATTTCCAGGAATATAACTTTTAACTCCCCAAAACCTCAACTACTAATCACCTACTGTTGACTGGAGGTCTTACTGATAACATAAACAGTTGATTAACACATATTTTGTATCTTATATGCATTATATACTGTATTCTTGTAATAAAGTAAGCTAAAGAATAGAAAATGTTTTAAGAAATTCATAAAAAAGATAAAACTATTTATTTACAGCAATGCACATATTCATTTTAAAAATCTGTGTATACATAGACCCATGCACTTTAAACCTGTGTTGTTAATGGGTCAACTATAAACTGTCTTGTGGTCATCAGGTGATAATCTTATAGCTTTTGATTTTCATTTATCCATCTCTTTTTTAGAACTAGTATATAATACACTCCTATTAGAAGGTATAATTGTCTTTTATATGTAGAAAGAAAATCAAATAAAATATAATCTTAAAATGAATAGAGAGTGCTTTAGGTTAACTTTGAAAAAAAATCTGACAACAAAGTACTGGAACAATGAAACTTTTATAAAATGTTTATATTGATGATAAATATATATTGTTCTTGAAACAAAGACATCACCAGACAGGCAAAGCATACTACTTATATCCTTTCACCAAATATTATTATTATCACAGCTTTATTCTAAGGTGATTTTGTACTAAATAGAGGAAAGATGTATGTCCCTATTAAATACCTAGTGTCCCTCGCCTAACCCAGCATAACAAACAGACATTGTCCTTAAAGTTAACATTTACTGTGAACATGATTCATGTTATCAAGCACAGAAATCACAAACAATGTGACTTCCACTTTGACAGAACATTAATCAAGAGATAAAACTATATTTTAGAGAAATTCCAGTTGGGCAGAAATATTAGTATAAGTTATTTTCCATCACACAATCATTTTACAATCCATTTTATACAAAACAATGGACTATGGGAAGTGTACTCTTCTCAAATCACAAAGTTATATGCAGTTCAAAAGCAAGATAAATTACTTATAAAATATGCTAAGTCAACTTGGGCTTTTTTAAGAGTCACATTATAAAATAAGCCTAACCAGAGTAGCTTTCATTACACAACTAAATTGTTTCATGTAGGACCAAGAGTAAGGATGTTTTCCTTCTTTCATTTAAGTGAATAATATTTTTTAAATAAAAGTTTATAGATAGGTTATTCTTTTTAAAATTGTATATGCTTTTTTTTCATTGAGTTTAGAGAGATAGGAAGAGAAAAGGGTAGAAAAATAGAAATATCAATGAAAGACATCGATTGGCTGCCTCCTACTGGGGATTGAGCCTACAACTTGGGCATGTGCTCTGATCACTTGGTTCCTAGGTTGATGCTCAACCACTGAGCTACACCAGCTGGTTCCTAATGATAAATTACTTTAAAACCTTTGCAATATTACTACTAAAGTCAATATCACATTTAGCAATGTATTCTTATTTTAATGTTGTGACTTTTAATGCTTTATAAATATAATACACATATATACCATGGCCAGAGTGGCTCAATTGGTTGGGTGTTATCCCATGCATCAAAGGGTTGCTGGTTCAAATCCCTGTTGAGGCACATACCCAGGTTTCAGGCTATATCCTTGGTAAGGAGTGTGCAGGAGGCAGCCAATAGATGTGTTACTCTCAAATAGATGTTTCTCTCTCTCTTCCTTGTCCTGCTTCTCTCTCTAAAAATCAATAAAATATTAAACAAAAATCATTTAGTAATAATAACCTTATCTAATAAAAGAGTAAAATGCAAATTAACCATACCTCTGCTACACCCACAGGCCACGCCCACCAGCCAATCAGAGCAAGTATGCAAATTAACCCCAACCAAAATGGCAGAGATCACAGAGAGCAGGAGGAAGGGTAGGGTTTCCTAGGCAATGGAAGAAGCCAAGCTTTCCACCTGCCCTTGCTGGCCTAAGCCTCCACTCAAGACCACAAAGTTTCAATTACAGAAGGTAAACAAATCCAAACAGAAATGGCTGCAGCCATGGAATAAGCAGAAGGCTTGGCTCTGCTCCAGGCTACAAAGTTTCAATTGTA